>NC_039282.1:14151053-14476878 GCF_003368295.1 Carassius auratus | reverse complement strand
TGAGGCTGCTCTCAGAAAAATATTTATTAACAAACTGTATATTTAATGTCTAAACAACTACATTCTCACTTAAAAAACTACATTCTGTGACACAAAAACAGTATTATTTATAAAATTATAGTAAATTTGGGTGTCCGCCATGACACTCTTGAGTGATACAAATGGTTCTATTATCAATGCAATGTCATATTGCTTGGAGAAGGCTCTCTCTCTGTGTGTGTGTGTGTGTGTGTGTGTTTACATACACACATAACATTTAAAAATAACAAAACAATAAAAATATCCATTTCGTTCATAAACTTCAATAGAGAGTCTATCCATTTTTTTAATCTTGTGGATGGCAGCTCTTCTGAGTGATTCAGGTAAACTTAATAACACAACAGGATATTGTTGCAAGTAGTGGACATTTTGGCAATTAACATCCCCCGTCCTGGCAGCGTTCTTGTGGGTCCCGGATGTGGGTAGGCTGCTTCATGAAATTTTACACATACCTGGATCAGATCATTTTGAATCTGAGCGACGTTTACAATCTGACTCATCGATTGATTGCTTCTCACTTAAGCCATTTATCAATTATTGCCTTGCTAATCTATGAGCTGTGTGAGCTCTGTTTTGAGGTTTGACGACGTGGGTTTATTAATTATCCCAAAGTTGTTACTCCATACTGAAACTGGTGATGATGCTAATAGTTTTATATTAGTATGTTGTGTGTTTTGACTCACAGGCATTTGTAATCCCTCCCACCGAAATTATGCAACTATGAGAATATGCCCTACTAAGTGCACATTCATAAACCGCAAACAGTGTGGGAGGGCCAGCAGTCGTGTTTTTACCACCATCTGCTCCTCTGGTAAATTTAGAGGGTGCCCAGGCTTATGGACGCAGGGCGCGTCACAGGCTGACAGCAAAGCATGCTGTGAACAGACCTGTTCTGAAGAGATCTAAAGCACTAGGTGTATGTCTATACAGAACCTGTTAAAGACTTGAGTGATGTCTAAAGGTGCAGTCCGTAATTTTCCTTCATTTATAATAAGTTTATTACCCTCAATTATCTTATTTATCACAATTATACATAAACAAAATGCATGATTTTTTTTTTACATTTGTTTTAAATCATTGAATAAAGACTCCAATAAATATTATATCAGTAGTCCAGTAAAAAGTGTTAGAATTTACATATAGAGTCTTGCCTCGTGGAGGCGGATATTTTCAAGGGGTCATATGATGCAACTTCAAGTTTTCCTTTCTCTTTGGAGTGTTACAAACTCTTGGTGCATAAAGAAGATCTGCAAATTTGCAAAGACTAAAATCTCAAATCCAAAGAGATATTCTTTATAAAAGTTAAGTCAACCACACCCCCCCAAAACGGCTCGTTCATGTCTTCATACCCCCACATGTCTATGTCACGATGTGGGAAGATTTGCATAACGCAGCCCAAATGTTTACGCAAAGAAAGAAGGCATAACTTTTGTTCTCGCTGTTGTGGAAAAGCTGTGTTTTTTGTTGTGAAAGCGAAACTACTTTGTTTGGCCTTCCAAAAGAGGACACAACTCGAAATCAGTGGATAAGCTGTATTTACAACACTATTTCGAACACAACCCAAATATGTCTCCGATGCTGAACTCGGAGCCCTCTCCCTGGGCAGCAAGCCAAATTAATATACTATTCTTCTCTCTTTGTTACAAGTGAAAGTGACTTGACATACAGCCAAGTATGTTGACCCATACTCAGAATTTGTGCTTTGCATTTAACCCATCCAAAGTACACACACATACAGCAGTGAACACACACCTGGAGCAATGGGCAGCCATTTATGCTGCGGCGCCCGGGGAGCATTTGGGGGTTCAGTGCCTTGCTCAAGTCATGGTATTGCAAGCCCGAGACTTGAACCCACAACCTAAGGGTTAGGAGTCAAACCCTCTAATCACTAGGCCACGACTTCCCCCATATGTTATCTGGAAGGCAAAATCTTGAAACCGGTGTCTGTTTCTATAAAATGGGGCAGATCCACATTTGCAAGGACAGTCTGGTGCTTCTGACTCACAGTATGTAAGTATGTTTAGATATTTAAAAGATTTGCCACTGATGATTCAAACGCGAGTTCTGAGCAGATCACAAATGCAGACATGTTTACGCAGTGCGATATGTAACGCAAAATAAGACTGTGTAAGTTATTAAAATCAGTATTTTTATCCGCACTGGATGCAACAAATGCCTCATTTGTAATGGGTTTTTATTGGGTTTATTTATTGCTGTGGCATGATGTATGTCTTGATGTCACACAGGATTTTGTGCATTTGTTTCGCACGGCCCCTTCCACAAACTATGGGAGTCTCTGTAGCAACTGTACAATACATATAATTGTGATTTAGACTAAATAATATTAATATGCAAAATATTGCAAAACTACTTAAATTAAATAAAATGCCCCCCAAAAATCTATATTTTCAGTCTGTTATGCTCACCAAGCCTGCATTTATTTGATCAAAAATACAGTTAAAATAGTAAAAATTTGGAATATTATTACAATTTAAAATAATTGTTTTCTGTGTGCGATTGATTTAAAATGTGATTTATTTCTGTGATGGCAAAGCTGAAGTTTCAGCAGTCATAATTCCTATCTTCGTTGTCACACTTCGGAAATCATTCTAATATGCTGATATGGTGTATAAAAACATTTCTTATTATCAGTGTAAAAAAATTGTGCTGCCTAATATTTATTTCAGGAATCTTTCATTAATAAAAAGTAAAAAAAACAAACAAACAAAAAAAAAAACAGCATTTATTTGGAAACGAAAATCTTTTGTAACATTATTCATATTTTTACTGGTAATTTTTGGTCGATTAATGTGTTCTTGTTGAATAAAAGACAAACTGACTGAGTTTGCAAAACCAATGACTATTTGTTAACAAATCTACTGGCCTACTGTATGTGACGTCAATTCAGTTACATTTGATGACAGTTTACAGACTTTGGAATAACATACACTGATGAATCATTCATAATAAGACAAGGAATGTGCATTAAGAAATAAATAGGGTTCATTATGGTTTCATGTTGAGTTAAAATGAACCACATAAACATAGATTTAGCTCACAAGGTGAGTCATGCGAAGATGAATTCCTGCCGCTGCAGCTGAAACCAGTCCAAACTCATTCACAACAGTATCTTATGACCAATATCAGAAATGCACCCAAAGACCATGAGGAACAGTGTTACCCAGACAGGCTGGAATAAGAGGCTTTGACCAGGGTAGAAAGCAGAGATGTCATGAAGAAGAATGCACGATGTGGGCTAGAGAAGAAGAATGCACTGAGGGAAATGTCTGCATATTCAAGGCTGCCCACGGCACACATTTACCCAGCTTATAGCTAAAAGTCTCTATCCTCTCCTCTCCCTATCTGTCTATCTCCCCCCCCCCCCCCCCCCATTATTGCACTTCTGAAAAAGGACGAAGAGAGAGCAGGAGGACTTTGAAGAACCAGAAGGAGCCGCGAGACCAGTTCTTCACCTTCAGGAAAGCCCAAGAGTGGAATCTGGATCTGGTATGAGGCAAGTATCTTGGATGGTCCAAGGCTTGTTTGTGGAGTATGAATGGTCCGTTTGTTTGGCTTGGGAATTGCTTCATCCTTTCTAAACGCGGACTGCCAGGGGTTTCAGTTCCAAGCAACAGCCCTTTACTGGCTCTTAGATCTTGTGTGATGGGCATATAAATTAGCTCAGTTTTTTTCTGGAACAGCTGGTGTCATTATAATTATTCGGTTATGATTAAAAAGAATAAAAAAGGCTGCTAGGGATGTTTGTTTGATGAGCCATTTCCGGAAGGCTTCAATTGTTACAATATGCACTGTAAAATAATATTGCCAGGATGGATAAGATTCAACAGACATTATAAGAAAATACTGTATATTTTTGTGAAATATTTCTGAAATGAGAAAAAATTGACATAAAGAAAATTGTAAGACTATTGTGTTGAAGTATTAAAGTATTTTTCTTTTATTTGAGTTGTTGTACTGTATTTGTTTCTTTCATAGCACAAAAATACTGTAAAAAGTGAAAATGCATTGGATATTTGGATAATAAGTGTTAGTAAGTAGTTGTTGTTTTTTTTAGTCACCATTATGGTGATTAGTCTTGAACATTGTTCAGGCCTATTATAAATTAATTGTACTTTTTTAACTGGTCGCATTGTGGTAAATAAGTTCAAGGATACAATGATTGTCATTATTCACTATCTGCATGCTGTTCCAAACCTTTATAACTTTTCTGTGGGGGAAAAAAAAATATTTTAAGGAATATATCATCCATTTTTGTCCATGCACTATAAATCAGTGGTGACCAAAACATTACATGGATTTTTTTTTTTTTTATGAGGGTGAAAAAATGATAACAGAATATATTTAGAAGGTGACATATCCCTTTAAATCCCATCATAACTTGCACTCAACAATAGGCATATATGTAGTAAATTGCGTGAAACAGTAGGCTATAGAAATAATATAATATTTTATACATACGAAAGGTAGTGGGGTACCACCATATACAATTAGGCTATTATTTGATTAAAGAATAAATAAATAAATAAATAACTACTGCAAAAATAGCCTACTGCTACCTGTATCTATATATACTGTAAATAATAAAAACTACAATTGTGTGCGGAGCATTCTTTCGACAACCTATAAAAGTTGGATTAACAGTCGTTTTCGTAAAGTTCATTCGTTCAATAACTCCATCAAACTCATATGAGCTATCAAGGGAATCTTCGAATATAATAGTCTTGGAGATTTCTAGAACAATCCATTTATCAGCCACCATCTGTACTCCCCATCTGCTCTGAAGTCTTGAGGAGATGTTTAAGCGCACACGCTGCTGACAAGCGCTCGTGAATGAAGTCATCAGAAGCAGCTGTGTGACGCTGTGAACGTGGACGAATGTTCTGTGGATGATGTGTCATATCATGAACAGTGCTGTTGCCTGTATGTGCGCCAAACACGCAAGGGTTGACGTAGTACACTCATAATGAGCAATTCTCCTCTCCCACACACTGCGGTCCTGTACGGCGTGCGTGAGTCTGTTGAAGAGAGTGTGTCAGTGTGGGTTAAGAGAGCTAATGTTGCTTCTTGATACTGATGTCATTTCTTTGTTGATGTTTTAAGACAATACAGAAGAGAGGCTGAGTTGATGTGCTTTGAGAAAACGCCCCCTTGTTTGTGAGGGAAGGACAGCAGCGGCTAGTAAACCGTTGGAGAGGGAGTTGGTTGTGGTTCAGCACACTCTACCAGCAGTTCAAGGTATTGCCTGAAAGGTGGCCTAAAACAAATACAAACAGACATTTTAGAAGTGTCCAAAATGTATATTTGAAAAGTAGCAGTGAATCTCTCTCCCTCTCTCTTAGTTTATACTAATTAAGAGAGAGCATATCTTAAATATTACTAAATAAAATATATTCGCCTAATTCTGACTATCACAACCCAAGGGGCTTAGGTTATCATAGAATTCTGCAGAAACATATCTAGGTCACATATGTGACATAAGGGAAAACCACTCTTTGAAATTGAGATTTATACATCATCTGACAGCTGAATAAATAAGCTTTCTATTGATGTATGGTTTGTTAGGATAAAACAATATTTGGCTGAGAAAATCTGGAATCTGAGGGAGAAAAATAAAAAATGAGAAAACTAAGAAAAATCGCCTTTAAAGTTGTCCAAATTAAGTTCTTAGCAATGTATATTACTATTCAAAAATTTTGTTTTGATATATTTATGGTAGAAAATTTACAAAATATCTTCATGTAACATGATACTTAATGGATACTTAATATCCTAATGATTTTTGGCATAAAAAAAACAATATATATATATATATACACACACACACAATTTGCTTAATATCTTTATGGAACATGGTCTTTATTTTATACCATTATGATTTTTGACATAAAAGAAAAATCAATAATTTTGACCCATACAATGTATTTTTGGCTATTGCTACAAATATACTCCAACGACTGGTTTTGTGATAGACAATATATATATATATATATATATATATATATAAAACACCAAAGGAAAATAATGAATGAAATATACTTTTTACATATTTCCAAATACTTTTGAGTATGAGTGAAACTACTACCAAAAAGAGAGAGAGGGAGAGAGACCAAGCAGTTAGTTGAGACTGTCTGTCTTGCTGATGCATGTGCTGGTTTTGTAACAGAGGATAAACTGAGACCATGAAGAGCTTGGAGCTGCTGCTGTTGCCTCTGCTGCTTATCCTGAAAGGTGAGCAAGCTGTTACTACTGTTCCTTTGGCTAATGCTAAGGTACTATGGTACATATTCAACAACATTATATCCTTATAGAACCTCATAGAGACATGGTGATATAATGGTGTTGTTTTAATAATTAAATTACCTGCGCTCTTCTCGCTTTCTCTGAACAGATGTAAGTGCTCAGTGGAATGTGTGGATGCCCAGAGACATTTCAGCCATGACAAACTCCTGTGTGGTTATACCCTGTTCATTCACATACCCCTCTGGCGTCAGACCTTACAGAGGGATCCATGGGATCTGGTATTTCGGCCACCCCTACCCCCAGCTTTTCCCCCCAGTGGTGTATAAGTCACGCACAGATATTGTCCATGAAAGCTACAAGGGACGGACCAAGCTCCTTGGTGACTTGACTCAAAAAAACTGTACCCTGATGATAAATAATGTTGGCGTGGAACATTCTGGGAGGTATTACTTCAGGGCAGACCTGGGTGGTGCAAACATCTACACTTTTCCTGACTTTACAAAACTACAGGTGTTGGGTAAGGCCATTTTTTTGTCTCCCAGTAATAACATCTAAAAATCCTTACAGCATCCAAAAATCATTCAAAATTTACATTCTGTCATCATATATTCACCTTTTTGTTGTTCCAAAACTCTATGAAAGAAGATATTTTGAAAAATGTCTCAGTGTTGCTGTGGTCAAAATTTACTTTCAATGTATGAACAAAACACTTACAACATTCTTCAGAATATCTTATTTTGTGTTCCAGAGAAGAAAGTAATAAAGGTACTATATAGAACGGCATGAGAGCAAGTAAATGATAACAGAATTTTCAGATTTTTTTATTTTTATTATTTACCTGAAAGTAAGTCTAAAAAAAACATGTTAAGAATATAATTCTTTGCAGTCTGGTTACGGAAACATTGTTGGTCTAGCATTTTGGAGTCAACATGAAACAGCATTTTCAACCACAACTAATACATTTTCATAATAAGATCTATTTCTGGATCAAACAGCATATTTAATATGTAGGGTGGGACTTTGTATTTAGAAAAATGGGTGTTCTATAGAAAAATGGATCTAGTTTGCTAAAAATAATGCATAAATAGCTGTTTTGCTTGATAAAAAGTAAGACGAAATATCAAGTCAAGTCACCTTTATTTATATAGCGCTTTAAACAAAAAAGATTGTGTCAAAGCAACTGAACAACATTAAATAGGAAAACAGTGTGTCAATAATGCAAAATGATAGTTAAAGGTAGTTCATCATTGAATTCAGTTCAGTTCAGTTTAAATAGTATCTGTGCGATTATTTGCTATCAAGTCAATGATATCGCTGTAAATTAAGTGTCCCCAACTGAGCAAGAAAGGAAGGGACAACGGCAAGGAACCAAAACTCCATCGGTGACATAATGGAGAAAAAACCTTGGGAGAAACCAGGCTCAGTCGGGGGGGCCAACTCTCCTCTGACCAGACGAAACCAGCAGTTCAATTGCATATTAAGAAAGTATTATATTAAGACAATGCATATTAAGAAAGTAAAAAATGTCTATTTTAATTTCATACTGACTTCAGATGTCTCTTTCTCCTCTAGATCAGCCCAACATCGATGTTCCAGAGGAGATTGTTAGTGACCAAAGCCTGGATTTGACGTGTTACGTCCCAGACAATTGTCCAGACATGAGTCCACAGATCCAGTGGATGTACACAGAGGACCTGCCCAACCCTCTATTTACCCCTGACAATGTTGAGGACAGCAACACTGCAGTACTGTCCAGCACCCTCACCTTCACACCCAAACCCATGCACAATGGCCAGCGGCTGGGCTGCCGGGTACACTACGAAAACACCACCTTCGTCTATGAACGCCTCATTTCACTGGACATCAAGTGTGAGTTCCACCGAATCGCTATTTTATTTGATCAAAAATACATCATTTGTACAGAGACAATATGTACTGACTTATCTTTTTATCTCTAGATGCCCCTCGATTTGCGTGGGTGAATGTGTCTCAAGAGGTAATGGAGGGAAGCTCGGTGGTCCTGCACTGTGATGTGGACAGTAATCCAACCCCCAAAATAACCTGGTATTTTGGAGACACAGAGCTGATGTCGGAAGTTGCTTCAAACTCTTCGCTGCCTCTGGACAACCTAACCCCAGAGGAGGATGGTGTCTATACTTGCGTTGGTGACAATGGCTACGGCAGCATGAACGCATCCATGTATTTGGCAGTAAATTGTAAGAAAAACTTCATGCACTCTTGTGTATTGTAATATAAACCACTTAAAGTTACCGCAAGCCATTTTTTAGGGAATAGGTGGTGTTTTTGGACCCCAATGGCTATATATATATTTTTTTGTTTTGTTTGTTTGGTGTAAATATGTTGTATGTATGGCAGCATAAGCAGTATGCTAGTAATCCATTATCCATTCAGAAAATTCTCATTTCTTTTCTCTCCAACTGGAAGATCCTCCACGGGAGCCGTGGATCAATGAATCTCTAACGGTGTTGGAGGGATCTTCAGTTGCTCTACAGTGCATCAGCAAAGGTAACCCAATGCCCACGCTGACCTGGCTGAAGGATGGGAAACTGGTGGGCACTATCACAGCAGAGGAGGGGTCTGTGCTTGAGCTGCAGGAAGTCACGCCTCAGGACCACGGAGTCTACCGCTGTCTAGCTGAGAATGAACATGGACGGGCCAGTAACTCACTTAACATTACTGTAGAATGTAAGTCAATGTAAAAGTTCGACCAGTTGTGACACTGAGCTAGTAGTTCATGATTGTGCTCAAGGACAGTTTATGGGGACGTTTTCTCAAAAGATAAGTTGGTTTTTGGTTTGTGTTCAGCTTGGGTGAACTCTTAAGATGGCAAGATGGGCATAGATCACATGTGTCAAACTCCAGTTCTGGAGGGCCACTCAGCTCCAAAACACCTGCCTGAAGGTTTCTAGTAATCCTGAAGACCTTGATTAGCTGTTTAAGGTTTAATTAGGGTTGGACTGTGGCCCTCCAGAAACTGAATTTAACATCCTTGTCATAGATGAGTGTAGAACAAGTGAAAGATAGATGCCAGTGTTATGGACAAGACCTGACTAATCGGTACCAGCTCATTGGAATCCAATTGCAGGTTGAGTCCAAATGCTCCTCAAAAATTTGATTGGAAATAAGACTTGAGTCTCATGAGATGGATTTGCATTGTAGTAGTGCTACAACACTGATAGATGTGCTGTTTGACTATTTCTGTTCAATTTTCCCAGTTGCCCCTGTCCTCCTTGATGACTCTAAATGCACCATAGTACGTGAGGGCGTTCAGTGTGTCTGTATTGCCTCTGGAAACCCTGAGCCTGTGATTGAATTCTTCCTGCCTGACCTCAACATCACCATCAATGACTACAATAACACATTTAACTACCACACATACTCAGATGGGTACACGTCCACGGGAATCATCAAGCTCCAGGACAAGGGTGAAAGGGGGAACAATGGTGATACAGCTGTCCATGTGCACTGCAGCATCAGCAACACATATGGCTCTGAGACCATCCCTTTGGGACTGCAGCAAGAGAGTAAGTACCTTTACTAAAACCATTTGTGCAACCATTTATATGATTTTGAGGTATCATCGATGAACCCTGTGCACACTTTCAGAAAAGTTCATGATGGCCGTCATAGTGGGGACTATTGGAGGTGTGGCAGTAATCGCCTTCATCATTGCAGCTGTGCGATACGTTGGTCAGAATAATAAAAAGTGAGTATTCTTCAAAAGTAAGACCCATGGGAGAATAACATTTAGGTGGAGTTTGTAGGTTGGGACTGGGGTTTGTATGTATCAAAACACCCAAGCCTAGTCATCCATGTTCTGTTTTGTTTCGTTTCTTTGGCATGTGGTTTTCAAGCCATAACCCACTCACAGATGATCCAATTTGATTGCTTTGTAAGATAGTAAACATGCCACATTGTGCACAAAATTGCAGACTAACAAATCTACTGCATGTTCAATTTCCCCATACCATTGCTTTTCAGCCTCAAAACCATTGAGCTCTGCAGCAAACACCCTGCTCCTATCTCATTTTGCAAGAAAAAATAAAATGTCCCAGACAAAACACTCCCAAACTTGACACTGTGGCACAATGCCAGTTTTATTTAAGGGGTCGCAATGATCCCCTTGTGTTAAAATGGATGCCCAGGCTTAAAGGAATAGTTGACCTAAAAATTTAAATTCTGTAAAATATTACTCACCGTATGGTTTTCATTCTTCTTAAGGAACACAAGCAAAAATATTTTGCTGAATGTCCAAGTAGTTATTTTCCATACAATGTAAATGAACAAGGTCTGTTAACCTCTGAAAGAGATACAAATATTTTACATATAAAAATGTTCACAGGTAAAACAAAATTAAAAAATATATTTTTTTTACATATATTAAGATCACAAATTATTCACAATAATATTTATTGGTTTTTTCATGTCTTGTGACCAATAATCATTTAAATCAATTGAAGCATACAATTTTTTGAAGGTCGACCCCAGTCTCAATTCACTGAATGGAAAAGAGCAGCTTAGACTTAAAGAATTGTTTGGAAAAGAGCAGCTAAGACATTCTGCAAAATGTGTTGGTTTGTGTTCCACTGAAGAAAGTCTGTCATAGAGGTTTGCAATGTCACAAGAATGAGTAAAAATGACAGAAGTTTGATTTTTGGATCAACTATCCCTTTAAAGTGTTGCCAGTTAGTTTACAGTATGGTTGAGTGTGAGACAGAGTCTGATTCTCTGACTCCACCCCCCCAGAGAGAATGGTAACCCTGGGCAGGACGTGGGATCTAAAGTGGAGAATCCCTCAATGTTCTACAGCGCAGTCAAGAAGGACAAACAGAGTCTCAGGAAAAAAGTGGTGAGATATTATAATAATAATGAATAAATCACCTACACAGTATATACAGTACTTGCACTTTAAGTGATAATACAAAATAAAAGCGTGCACACCGTACAATAAAATAATCAACATTCTAAGTTTTTTTTCTTTTCTTGCATATCTGTGGCAAATTATATTAAATACTGGCTCTTCTCTAGTTGTAATTAGCTTTCCACACTTAGCCTTATCATTAAAAAAAAATCAGGAACCAAATATTAAAAATAATTTCTTACATACTTTTAGAGGATGAATTAAAGAGGAACTCTGAGGTGCAGTTTTATGATTTACTATACACAGACCTGGCTGCCATCTGCTTTGATCAGAATGGTTTGCTAGCTTTTTTTAAATTATTATTATAGTAAGTGCAAGTGATTATTGCATTGTGGAATACAGTGTGCTTTGTTGTATACTGCATATTTTGGCAAATGTATTGTCTGCATAGTTTCCAGGGGTGTCAAATTCAGTTCTGTGAGGGCCGCTGTCCTGCAGAGTTTAGCTTCAACCCTAATTAAACACACCTAAACAAGCTAATTAAGGTCTTTGGGATTACTAGAAACTTCCACACAGGTGTTTTGGAGCTGGTTGGAGCTACACTCTGCAGGACAGTAGCCCTCTAAGACCGGAGTTTGATACATGGTCTATGCATACAAAAATAAATAAATAAAATGTGCATATTGTCACGGTATACATACTGCATACTGCAGAAACAGAAGTATGCTGGTATGCTATTCTGAATAAAGTCACTGTCACAAAGCCAAGTGTGGATGGTACGTCACAACTGAGAGTTCCAGTGTAGGTCTATGCTTAGAGCATTTCCTGACCTCTATTCTCCCCTCTTTCATTGCTTTCTATGCATTCTCTGTCTCTTTTTCTTCCCTTAACATAGCTTAAGACTGAGCTCCTGGGCTCAAAGTTTAACTCCATCCTAGAAGAAGGCACGGTAAGGCTGAATTTAAGATTAGCATGTAAACAAATGGGTGGAGGTGAAATAAACTAGCAACAGACAGCAATAAAAGCAAAACATTTTGAGAAAAAAAATCCAGTTACTACAAACTTATTTACGCTTATTACTGTTTTAACATTGCTGTTCACTGCTGCCCTGAAGCTAATGGTTCATATGCTGGCTACCTCACTCTGTTTAGCGGCTTAATGCTAACAATGCTTTTGAGTGTATTGTTAAGGACTTTTATTTTGACATGACCAACGTTTTCCTGCTCTGCCTCCGAATATTGTGCCTAAATATCTTTTATAAATTATTTTCACAGGGAGACGACAGTGATTACCAATCTGTTGGCCCAATTGCAGGCATGGAGAGGCAAGAGCTGAACTATGCCACCCTAGAGTTTCTACATGGACGACATCTGGAGGGAGGCTACAGGAGGGCTAATGGTGACAGCGGTGACTACACTGAAATTAAGGCCAAATGAACCGCGATTCTTCCCTGATGCCTCAACCAAACGGGACACAGTGGCCACTAGGGCCCAATAATTCCCACTGCCCCACAAATTTCCTATTTCACCCATTTTAAATGTGGCCTTTTCAAGGGACAACTGTCTCGGACAGTTAACAGACAATGAGTCTTAGGCTGTTTTAGATTGCATTCTCTTATGTCTCCAAGGTTCTGGGAAATATATGTTCCCTTTTCAGTAAAAGATACTGTACAGCAGAGTTTCTTTATATATTTATTAATGATTTTGTTTATTTACTCCCATTCTTGACTGTAACCATACCATATATTTTTTCTCTCAATCAGATATAAGAGGTCTTAGTATTCTCCTGGTTTAAAAAGACAATACTTTCCAAAAGGAAGGGTGTTTTCCCCAAGAGTTACAGTAGAGCTTATAGTCTGAAGCAAGGTATGGTTTGCAGGTGAGTCTCAGTCACTAGTGGTCCTTTTCACTGTGTCCGCTGTAAGTCGAAGCATCAGGGAACGAGGTGCTATGTGCGCCTCGACGTAATGTATAAGCACTATCCCAACTCTGGGTACGTCTTGAAGGCCTAACACTCTCTAAAATACAGCAGTTGTTTCAGTCTTTTTCTGAGTGTATCGGTCTTCAAGCACATTTCAATATTCATCCACTGAAACTTTTATTACATGCCCAGAAGTGATTGTTAAAGGGATAGTTCACTCAAAAAATGAAAATTCAGTGAACTCACCCTCATTTTCACAAAAAACTTAGTTCCAAACCTGTATGATATTCTTTCTTCTGTGAAACGTATAGAAGATATTTTGAAGAATGTTGGTAACCCAATGATTGCTGGCAGCCAATGACTTCCCCACTGTAGAAAAAATACTACAGAAGTCAATGTCTACCATCAACTAAAATATCCTCTTTTGTGTTCGGCAGAAGAAAGAAACTCATACAGGTTTGGAACAACATTTGGGTTAGTAAATGATGACATTTGGGTGAATTATTCCTTTAAATGAATACTCGTTTTATTTTTCATTTATACTGTACCTTCACTTATTTGTATTTGTAAATGAAAACAGACCAGTAACTGGATTGAAAACTGGTTTATTGAATGGTTGCTGGATTTTGTTTGTCCCAACTACTTTGTATCCTTTTATTCAGACATATATTTGTTTTAAATGTTCCAAATACATTAAGGAGCAAACTCCCCCTGATAATAATCCAGTCAATCTGATAGGATGTAGTAGGCTATATGATAATGCCTGAAGGTCATCCCTGCTCCAGCACACATTGCAATCTAATATGGTTATCAAACTGACATTTGATATAAGCAGAAAGTCCGATTAAATAATGGAGGATTGTTGCTCATCCTTTGAAACTGAATAAGAAATAAGCACCATTTAGGAAGGTATCACTTTACCTAAGGTGCTTGAAATAAATGTAATGGTTCATGTAATCATGTAATCCTCTGGTAAGGTTGTGTTGATAGTTGTTTGTTAGATGGTCAGTATATGCGATTAGCCCTTGAAATGCAATTTGACTAACAGATTAATGAGTCATTATGATCTTAAATTAATCAAGTTTAACATTTATAAAGCATTCAAGGCACCTTGGTAGGATACCAATTTATGTAAATACTCTGCATGATATATAGTTCTGTGTTGTGAACCTTTGACCACACAACAAGAACATACATTGTGCAACAATGGTGTATATTTTGCAGAAAATCAAACACAAAATGGCATTATATGTGCATATACAATTAGTAACAAAGACGGTCCAAGTTTGAAGATGTATACACAGATATTTATTTGTAAGAAAAAACCGATTTGGGGCGCATTAGTTGGTCAAACATAATTTTCCACTTTGAGTGTTGTAAAGGATATTTGTATGTTTCTCACTGTGTGATGGCAATAATAATGAACACATAATGTTGTTTCCTTATTGACATAATAATGCAGAAAAGAAAATCTCCAATCATTATTTAAATAATAATTTATATGATGTTCTTTGCTTGCTTTCTTTTTGTTTAATAAAAGTCTCCCACCTCAAATGACGCCAGTCTTCTTTAAAAGTGAAACAAAAAACTAAGTCAGGGTTTATACAGAGATTCTTAAATTGAATTTACTACCTTTTTACCACCTATTTTACTACCATCACAATATTTTTACTACCAACACGGCTTCAAACTTCAGCTGTAGCAGTGTTAAGTGTTAAGTAAAGTGACAAGTAAAGACATGAAATATCTTTCCAAAATGAATTAATAACATATTTAATCACAATTTAATGAGGCAATTATAACTTAATTTCAACACTGGGAGGGAGAGATAGAGAACCAGATAGAGCGAGAAAGAGAAAGTCAGGAGAGGTTCTGTAGGTGTATGTGAGTGTGCATGTGTGTTTGGACAAGTGAGTGAGCTACATTCAAGTAAGAGGGAACTCTACCATAGGACTTGGATTAATCAAGATATCACAACAGGCCTTGGTCCATAGGATTTACTCAATATGTCAAAGAATAACAATTACATAAAAATTAGAATACAGACTGGACCTTTAGAATGAACAGCTACACAATGTGTAATAATATAATATAATATAATATAATATAATACTTATCGTTTTCTTGCAAACGTTGCAAAAAGCTTCTCGACTGTTTCCAACTACTGGTCTAAGCCAGTCTTTAAACCGAGCGTCCTCCAGCCAGAGGTCTGAAAACTTGCACTTGCCCATATTTACTTGGTTGAGAACGTGTAATATCCATGAATATCCATGGGGTGGAAAAACTCCAACTTGCTAAGAGAACAATGAAGATTTTCATAAGAGAAGTGATTTGTATAAAATGCACATGATGATTGCGTCCTGCCTACCTTTTGGTTTTTCAGCCTGATTGTGCACTTGGATTTCCATTTTTGTCATACCAATTAGATTCTCACTGACACATTCAATGGTAGTGTTGACGTTCCTGAAACCAGGAACTTATGCTGCTGATGTTCTCTACTGAAACAGCACTGAAGTATTTAGTGGTACCATGCACTTCAATTTCCATTATTGCCGGTCCTATGAGATTTTTACTGACACAAAAGGTAGCATTGAGGTTCCCAAAACTAGCAATGGAAATGGTGATGATGCTTATAATGTTGTCTGTGGAAAAAAGCACTGTAATATTCACTAGCATCATCCGGTATTAGCCACTATATCTGGGGTAACGGCACACAACTGCTGACACACATGCAACTCAGTTCATCACCCCACATGAAACAACGCCAGCAGTCCAGGATTGCTGGGGCATCTGAAAGGAAGTTACAGTGAATTATCATTTAATGGCAATTATGATTAATAATATTAGCATTGATTATTATGAAGGCTAATTGCTATTAGGGCAGTTTTGTCAACATCAATCTTGTGATGTGCTATGCTGTGTATACTTTGAGGATGACAGTACTTTCAGTCTGGATGTTTCCTTGAAAAGTGACTGTACATGTGAGGTTAGTATTGTGATTTTTAAGCTCAGGATGGAAAGTCAATGTTGAAGTCTCGGCAAAATTATCTTGATCAATCACACTTTCAATTCTCCTTTGAACTCAGTCAGGCTCAATCCCTTCCCATTCAGCATTTGTTGTGGGATTTATGCAGTCCCCTGGAACTTTGCAGGACATCTCTGCTTTATCTCCTTCTGTGAGTGGTGGGACGTTTATTGTTGGCTTCTGGGTTCTTAGTTCTTAAAAATGAGTTCTTAAAAATCTCGAGAATGACCCATAAACTACATAGTACTTGTTCTCTATGAATCAGAGTAATCATATGGTGAAATTGCATTACAGAACATAACACACACCAACATTTGATGCCATTTGAACGCTGGTCAAGATGCATCTCAGACTAATGTAATGAGTCCCTGGAAATTACGTCTGTTGATACCATAACACAACTATGACAATAATAAATAATACACACACATAGTGATGGGTCATTCTTATTTGATATTATTGGTAATGAAAAAAGAATCAACAACTACATCTTTATTTCCAGAATTGTTCAAATGGTCGCTTGCCTAATATTTCAAAAGTTCAGAGTTGATATCACAGCAATTTTTCTTTTAATCCACTTGGTGCTTTTTATTTGATCTGACTGATTTTCTCAAGTTTCAGAAATGACTCATCATGATAATCATTACCATAGAGATATGTGTACTTGACAACTAGACTAATACAGAAACCAATATTGATAGCACTAAAATAATTTTCCCCAAAAATAATACTATCTTTATTCCTAATACATTTGATTCATTTTTGAATAATGAAGTATCATAAGATCATTAGATTGTTATTTTTATTCTAAGCCATCCACTGTTGATTGAGTGTTTTTTAAACATTTAATCAAACAATCTACCTCGATGGACTGAGCAACAACAAACCAACAGAAACATTCCAGAAGAAATTGTTAAAGACAATAAATGTTATATTGAATCCTAAGCCTTTCCGCCGTGCAAGAGCCCTGTTCAGAAGTTGTGAATAACCACAGGCTGGCGTAGCTGATGGCAGATCACCTCGTCTATATATAGAGAGTTGGTCTTGACCTGGATCTCCTCCTCCAGGCTCAACTGGCGCCTTGCTAGAGCATTCAGTTCCATCTCTGACAGTTCAAGAGCCTCGGTCAGTCTAATGGAGAGACATAGAGGGGAAGATGCTTTAATTGGGGACATACTAGCATATGAGACGCATGTTTCCGAATCTCTTCCCCTACCTCTCAATGTTGCTCGCGAGCTCCTTGACCTCTTCCAGCAGTCGGATCTGAGCTGGGTCGTGGCAGAGCTCAACGTTGGGCCTTTGGCTGCGAGTGGACAGTCGAGTCTGAGCAACTTTGAGTGGAGCTTCTTTCTCTGCGATTGCCACTCGTAGAGACTCCAGATTCTTCTCCTGATTTGCTGTCTCTGCTAGCAGCTGTAATTCCAATTAATATTTAGTAATCAATTAAGACTCACTTAAATATTTAATGATGAGATCTTATTTAATATAATATGTAATATAAAATAGTAATAATTAAAACAATTTATTGACAAATCTCAAAATAAATACATGATTTTTATTATTAAAATGTTGCTGTGCCTTAAAGGGATACTCCACCCTAAAATGAAAATTTTGTCATTAATCACTTACCCCCATTTTGTTTACAAACCTGTAAAAGCTTTGTTCATCTTTGGAGCACAATTTAAGATATTTTGGATGAAAACCGGGAGGCTTGTGACTGTCCCATAGACTGCTAAGTAAAATACACTGTCAAGGTCCAGAAAAGTATGAAAGACATCATCAGAATAGCCATCAGTAGTTCAACCGTAATGTTATGAATCGACAAGAATGCTGCTTGAAAGTGAAGAAAGCAAAAATAACGAATTTATTTAGCGATTTCTTTGTCTTATTCACGTACAAAAAGTATTCTTGTTGCTTCTTAACATTACGGTTGAAGTAGTGATGGCAGATGGACTATTCTGACGATGCTTTTCATACTTTTCTAGACCTTGACACTGTTATTTACTTGGCAGTCTATGGGACAGTCACAAGCCTCCAGGTTTTCATCCAAATTTACCTAAATTGTGTTTTAAATTAAGTGTATTATATTAAATTAAGACGAACTTAGCTTTTGCAAGTTAAGAACGACATGGGGGTTAGTGATTAATGACAAAATTGTCATTTTGGGGTGGAGTATCCCTTTAATTAACTGGTAAAACTGACTTGATGCTTTGATTTGAATTGATGCAGTGCTACAAGTGCAACTGACCTCATTGAGCTGGTTCTCCAGCTGTGCTTTGGCTGTTTTGGTCTCCTCTATGCGCAGCTCAAAAGCCCTTCCCGTGGCCTTGTTCTGTCTGTGCATGTCTGCAGCCGTCTGCTCTAGCAGGCTATCCACGAGAGCTCTCAGTGAAAGAGAGTTGTTCTTCTCTTTCTCAGCTTTGCTAATGTTTAAGTTGCAGAGGCTCTCCCATTCCTCAGGAGTCACTGCAGATCTGGAAATGGTATGATGGTATGAAATGGTATGAAAGCAATGATATTTATACACACACACATAAATATATATTCACAGAAGAGAGAAGATTAAAAACCTTCTCTTAACACATAAATAGCATAGACACTTTTCTTACCCAAGACTAGAAAAGTTTGAATTCCCTCCGTTTAAACCGGGTGATGCATTAGTGAGAAGAGAACAGAAATCATCAATGCGCTCGGCCTGAAATTTGTCCTGCAGGTCCTTTTCCAGATAGTATTTCACTGAACGAAGGAGCCTGAAAAGCACAGGGAAAATGTACTAACTAAAATTATAGTGTTCCTGTAGCTCAATTGGTAGAGCATTGCGTTATCAAGCCCAATGTTGGGGGTTCAATTCCCTGGGAACACATGATAAGTAAAAATTGATAGCCTGAATGCACTGTAAGTCGCTTTGGACAAAATTAATTTAATTTAATTTAAAATTAATTTTTGGCCAAATTGATATTATATAACAAGCATTTCATCTTGTTAGAAATAACATTTTTATAATATAAAAAAACAATACATCAATAATACAAGGATTTAGTGCCATATTTTAAGCACTTTTCTCATCATTTTCTGTGTAGCTAAAAAAAAAGAAATTATTATTATTAATTTTTAATCATTTAATGGTTTAATTAATATTCAATTTAAATTAAAAAAATGTAATTTATGCATTCAGCAGGCGCCTTTATCCAAACACATTTTTACCTATCATGTGTTCCCGGGGAATCGAACCCCCAACCTTACGCTTGATAGCACAATGCTCTACCAGTTGAGCTACAGGAACACTATTATTTAATTTTTCTTTTTTTATTACAGGTTTGAAACGTCAATAAAAATCAGACCCCCTTAAGTTAGTCTCTGGGTTCACAAATCAGTCTGGTCACGGTCTCACTGACCTGATCTGCTCATTGATCTGCTCCAGGGTTCGCTGAAGCAGGACCATCACTCCTTCAATCACCTCCTTCTCCTTCAACAGCTCCTCTTCCACCTCATCATGCACCAGGTCAATCGCCACCCGCTTCTGTCTGAGGAATAGACATGGATCAGAAGTTTAAAAGAATGGAAAATCAATTTGGTTTTGTAGTTCAAGTAAAATGCTTGATTTTAGTAATGCCTTGAACTGGCTGTGCTCTACAGTGAGAAGTACCTCTCAGTCAGACATTGCAAAGTCACTTGGAGAGGCTCAGAGCAGCTTTCTAAGGCTCTTTCTACACGGCTCTTGAAAATGACGAGGGTCTCAATCTCCTGTACCATCTCCTCAAACTTCCGGTTCAGTTCCTGCCTCCAGAATTTGATGTCCTGGATTCTCTGCTCTAAAGAGGAAATGATGGAACATAAGTAGGCCAGAACTGTTTTCTGAAAGAACTTCCTCTCCTTGTCATTTCTATCACTTATCTTTAAATGATCAAGTATCACCATGGACACTTCCTGTGTTTCTGCACGTCTAATGCAAGGCCATTAATCTTCTTTGCATCCTGTCACATGTGTTTGGTGTTTTGCTCACCCAGCTTCTTTAGAGCGTCCTGTTGCATGTGTTTGGTAGATCTGTCACTCTCCTCTACGAGTCTCTGACACTCTGCTGTCAGTCTCTGTGAGTGTGATCGTTCTGTCTCCGAGCTCCTGAACTGCATCTGGTTTGCATGTTTCCACTCAGATGGCAGAAACTTATCAGGGGGTCGCATCAGCCGAGACATTTTTTTTTCCTATTGAGAAAATAAATATTTTTATGGTTTAGATTATTGTTTTATGATTACTATATGATAACTAACACCGTAAACTAATATAGCACTTGAATTAAAGCATACTGTCGCCAAAAACAACTATCATAAAATTATAATAACGTTACATAAAAGAGCAAAATAATGACAATTTAGACATACTGTCAGGAATTCTACTGTTTTGCCCATCAACTCGTCTTAAACAATCTATCTTTACTCAGCGTTTTTAAACTAAACAAACATTATATAACTAGCGTTAAAACACTGAAGGTAAATAAAGTGGTTTACCTGTCAGATCTAAACACCTGTGTACTGCAGCTCACTAAAACACGACTGATGACGAGCTGCCGAGCGACAAGTAAACATACTGTTACTGTGGCAACGTAACAGTTTCAACGCTAGAGGGCGGTAGATGACATTTATTTGTCATGATAGAAAACGAGGCTGAGTGGATTGTGTAGTGTACCCCAATGCTATCTATCTATCTATCTATCTAAATATATATATATCTATCTATCTATTTAAATGTTTTATTTACTATTTTTTTTACATCAAATATATGTGACCATGGACCACAAAACCATCTTAAGTGTACATTTTTCGAAATTGAGATTCATACATCACCTGAAACCTGAATAAATATGTTTTCCATTGATGTATGGTTTATTAAGATCGGACAATATTTGGCCGAGATACAGCTATTTCAAAATCTGGAATCTCAAGGTGCAAAAAAAATCGAAATATTGAGAAAATCGTATTTGAAGATGTCCAAATGAATTCTTAGCAAAGCATATTACTAATCAAAAATTCTGTTTTGATATATATACGGTAGGAAATTTACAAAATATCTTCATAGAACATGATCTTTACTCAATATCCTAATGACTTTGGGCATAAAATAAAAATTTATAATTTTGCCCCCTACAATGTTTTTTTAACTATTGCTAAAAATATACCCCTGTGACTTAAGACTGGTTTTGTGGTCCAGGGTCACATATGTGTGTGTGTTTGTTTGTGTGTGTGTGTGTGTGTGTGTATAGACGTAAAAGTTTTTTAGTATATTGCTAGGAGGATAATCAACAAAACCAAATTTAACAAGACTGTTTTCCTTTTTAATTTAAGTAACATTTATTTCATGTCATCAGTATGTATTTGTTAGAAAATAAAAAGCTCTTCCTTTACAGAGAAATTTTGCTTTACAGTCTTTTACCTTCTATGCAGTTTAATTTGATACAAATATATTATATTTATACATTATCATTAGTCTAACATTACAGCAAAAAAACACATTCTTCAGCCAAAAGAGGATATTTTTGCTATATCTGCTTATCCTTAAAATGAAAGTTATATCAAATTGTACTGACCACAAAAATACCCTTAGTCAAACTATAGCATTTCTGCATATCCTTATTCACACTCAATTTCAGTGAGACAAAAATAATATAGTAATACCACTTCAGTATGAGTTATAGACATAAATAGATCCACATAAAGCAAACATGTGCCATAAAAATACTAAATTAAATTGTGCAAATGCAGCCTTATCTTTACAGTGTAACAGTCTGCAATGGAGTGAAAACACAAGGATAACATTAGCAGTAACCATAAAGACAGTAGATGAATAAAACATTTTGTTACAGTTACAAGATAAATACATACTAAATGTTTTGAGGGAATGTGGTAATAGTAAGGCTCTGGTGTGAATTTATTTATTTAATTAATTAATAAATAAATAAAATATATATTTTTAATTTGTAACAACCATTTTTAAAGACTTTTTAGAATAAATTTTAATAATAAGAGTACAAATTTAAATCTGCTTACTTAAAATACCATCTATTTGGGACTGGTCCCATCAACTGGCTGCGATTTAGAATATTTTTTGGATTAAAAAAAGAAAAGAGAAAACACACTGTTGACACTGTATCACATACCAGTGAAACCTTAAATCAATTTTGGATAAAAATTGCACTTGCTTGAATTCGCAGGTATGTTTGGTTTGACATCTGAGCTGTGGCTCGACAGCATCTGAAACAATGTGCACTTTAAACTTGGTCTTAACCGGCTACTGTTTCATCTAGTCTGTTGATATTTTCAGCCACTAAACCCTCTTCAATCGCTGCTCTGGATTCCTGCACCTAAAGTGAAAGAAGGTTAAAAATTATTTTTATAATAAAAAAATTTGCCAATAGTGATTAAAAATTAATTACTTAAATAAACACTGGTTAAATACAGTGGTACCATATATATATAATTGAGTTTATTTATATACAAAATTTAATTAAAATATAACTAACCTTGAAAGGTTGACTAATACCCACAATGCACTGCAAGCTGCTGCTATAATAGCATAGCACACATTCACCCCCAAGAACTGGAATTTCATCTTTGTTCACATAAACCTGTGTAGAAAGAAAATGTATTTCCTAATCAGTTGCTTATTTGACAAAATTATTCCTCAGCCTTTAAAGAAACATGGATAGCAAATGTTGCATACCTGAAAGTGCTCATCACTTAAAGACACCTGGTCATCCTTCACCCAGGTGTACGTGATATAGTCGGAAACACTTTTAAATCCAACCTGTGAAGTGACAAGCACAAGGTCTACGTTAAAAACACTCTGGATAAAATCTACTTCACAACACAGTATTTTAGTATCACTATTGTAACCATACACATTTATATACCGTATTTTTCGGACTATAAGTCGCACTGGACTATAAGTCACATTTATTTAGAACCAAGAGAAAACATTACCGTCTCCAGCCACGAGAGGGCTCTCTGTGTTTTCAGTGTAGACTACAGGAGCACTGAGCAGCATAGAGCGCCCTCTGGCGGCTGGAGACGGTAATGTTTTAATGGTTCATTTCTCTCAGTTCATGTCAAATTAATTTAGAAAAATAAGTCGCACCTGACTATAAGTCACAGGACCAGCCAAACTATGAAAAAAAGTGCGACTTATAGTCCAGAAAATATGGTAGTTAGTTCTGTTTTTTGTGATCTTATCTTTTGGGAACCTCTCTCACCTTATATAAACCGATCCAGTCCCAGGAGCTGGAGGGAAAGGTCTGAAGAAGGCTGTAGGTTATGAGGGCATCAAAGTCAGCACTCCACTCTCCTTCAGCGGACACCTGCACCAACGGCGTCTCATACATCTTTTTCAACTAATTGTGGAGAAGCAAATGATCACACTTATAGTATTTTATAGAACAAGAAGTGGCTATTATTTTAGCCGAAACTCCAGCTCCCCACCTCCAAGCGGAAGATGCTGACGACGGGCTTATGGTCGCTAATGCCGTACTGCATTTTACTCGTGTAATCCACCTGCATCAGTTTTAGAGGGAACTCGTCTTTATGTTCCTCCTGCAGTTGTTTCTTTGGCTCCTCTTCATTGTGATCGTCTTCATTAGCTTCCTCTGTTGGCGAGGACCTGGGTTTCACTCTCCAGAGAATCCTGTCACACCACGCAGGCTTGCGTTTCTTACCACTAGCCAATCACAAAGACAGGAAAACAAGTTTGAATCCATTATTAACATACAGTACATTAAAGTTTCCAGAACTGCACTGCTTTCAACTGGAAGAACATTGGCATGTCTTTCTGTATGGCCATCCTTCATTTTGTGAAAATGAATTAATGTGGCATGATTTTATAACTAAGAAAGTCATGTTTGTGTCCAAGTCCCAAACTCCTCCCACCAAATACACAAAGGAGAGAATGGTTTTATATAGGTTTCTCGCTTTGACACAAAGTTGCTCTAAAACAGCGGTTTACGAACCAGGGATTTTAGGGGGCTGTGAGAGAACAGCAACAAATAAAAAACAATAAGGCATAAGACTTTACAAACAAAAACTTGCAATGTTCCTTGTAATTTGAAGTAATAAAAAAATGATTAACAAATTAAAACTAACTTAATTAAAACTTAAATATTTCTGTAATATTCTAATATAAGGTATAGAAAACTAAATTATTTTCAAGATTTAAATAAATCACTTAAATTTAATACAAACTTAATATTGTATGGATCTTTTTTTTACATTTGTTTTGGGTTTATAATTAAATATATACATATATGATTAAATATATGATAATATATGATTTACACCCTTTTTTTGTCAAAAGAAATTAATACTTTTAATCAGCAGGGATGTGCTGAATTGGTCAAAAATGGCAGTAAAAACTTTTATATTGTTAGAAAAAAATTATATATTAAATAAATTCAGCTTTGATTACAGGAATAAATTACATTAAATAGAAAACAGTTGTAATAATGTACATTGTAATAATATTTAATAAAAATAATTGTTTGTAATGTATTTTTGAGCAAACAAATGCATCCTTGTTGAACAAAGAGACTTGTTAGAAAAAATTAAAAATAAAACTAATCTTATAGACCCCAAACATTTGAATGGTAGTGGCCTTTTTTATTTTAGGAAAGGGGGTCAATTACAAGAGGATCCTCATATTTTGTAGGTCCCTATGTTCAAAAAGCTCTAAAACACAAGTCCTCGAGTGTCTGTGATGCCAGTTCAAAAAGCATTTTCACTAAGCGAGCCGATTCGTCCACATGCTTGATGACCATGTGTGTGTGTGTTGCAAAGATGAACAGCTACTGGAACCACAGAAACACAGATGACATGATTAATACTTAAACTCTTTGCAACACACAACATTAACTACATGTAAACGGACTGGATCTATATGAATGTTACAGGTTTATGTATGGTGCTTCATTTCAGCAGTAGGTTAATGGGTGTTACAGGACGGGATGGGTGGAACACAATGTACTGGTCTGCATTAAAGTATGAATGAGATCCATAAGCTCTAGGGCAAAGAAAAAGGCTTTCCGCAGCCTGACAGAAGTGCTACAATCAGGGAAAGGAATGATGGAAATCTAGATAAGCAGGGTAGGAATATTCAAGTTAAGGAGCACATGGGAATTTTATAGCTTACTTAAAACCGAACCATGTCTTCTGTACCCTGCAGGGGTGAAAAAAAAGCATGTGTGAACATCTGACAGTTCAAAACAGCCCTGGAAGAGGAACTGCGGGAGATTCAGGATTTTATAGTGATTACTGTTGCCTTGACCGCTACTGTTAAGAAATGCACTATAGCTGAAACCAACATGAAATTCTTTTTTTTTTTTCATAATCAAGTGTGTGTGTGTGTGTGTGCGTGTGTATGTGTGTGTGTGTGTGTGTGTGTGAAACAAAATATTCGAAAGAGGACAAAACGAAGAACAGTACTTGATTTTATCCCTCAGGAACTGACTGATTATTAAAAAAGGGAAAAAATGAACTTCCAAAAGCATTAGATTATAATGAAAGATTTTCCTTTGGAATAATGAACAACAATTAAATAATTGACAGTAAGACTAGTAATGTGCATTAAGAAATGGTGATTTCATGAATGAATTTCGTGACTTTCAAACCAATGACTTTCAAAAGTACTGAGAATGGAAGTAAAATATACAGTAGGCTTGCCGCGATGGAACCGGTGTTGCGGTCTGTCACCTGCCCACCGCGGGACTGACACCCACCATCGTTTTGATTATTTAAAGTAAAAAAAATATTTTATTTCAGTAAAAGAACAGACACTAGAATTAAAAACTGAACATGGCTGTTTAATACAACAGACGCATCACAGATCAGATTTCATTTCTCCAGTGAGGATAGTGACTCCAGCGGAAGACGATAGCGGATGATTTAGTTTCAAAACAAAATGCAAAAACGCCTGTTTGGAAATATTTTGGATTTTGAAAAGCCTGTTGACTTTTGCTGTTTATCTAAGTTGATTGTGGAAGTTTTTTTTTTTTTTAAACATTTGTTTCTTATGTAATTGGTTCCACATTGTTTTTTCATTTATTTTATTTGACATCAAGGTGTATAGCGTGCCTCCAAGCTTTCTTACTAGATTTGCTAATAAACGCTCTACGTAAATATGTGCCTGGCACTAAGCTGTTTAAAAGCGATGGAAAGCGAGTAAAAGAGGGACAATTAAAACTGACCCAAAAAAACATTTGCTTTAGCTTTACGCCGAATTGCCGCTATTTGAAAGTGAAAGTAAAATGTGCACGCTGCTTTTACACACTATTTGAAGCGATGAAAAGAGGGAACGCCCCCACCTCCACGGTGATACCGGTATAACCGGTGTTGTCACACATCGATTAACCGGTGGGAAATTTTCCCCACCGCCACAACCCTAATATACGGCAGGATAGATGTAGTATAATTTATAGTACCTTGAGTCATAGTTATCAGAGTGCAAATCAAATTTATAGCTGGGCTGAAAGTCTAGAGGTCCCTCTTCAAACTTCTGCAAAGTAGCTTCCTTCTGCTTCATCATGGTGAGCTGGTGAGATATTAAGACATGTACAGATGCAAACTATCATTACTGCATAAAATGTAGTTACTAATTCTGGAACGGCAGATAAATGATTCCTATGTTAGTACATTTTTCATTGATATATATAGACATTGTTACTACATCTATTGATCAGTACCTGATCTTTGGGCCAAAGAAGATTGAAACGCTGGCTGGTGATGCAGCTCCTTACAAAGTGCATCCCATGGTCCTCAATACGAAAATTCAAATCCCCAAACCAGAACACCACCCTAGAATGTGTATGCAGAAAAGAGCAATGTAGATAAATGCTAAGGAATACTGACCAAAAATCATAAACTGACTTTTATGTGGTTATTATTCATGACTGGGACTAACTTGTGATCCAAAATGTGGGGTGTGTTTTTGGTGTCAAAGGTCTGAGCATCTAAAATATACTCAAACTCATCCACCCGCTGAGAGGCGTAGTTCATGTGGGCAGTCAGGTGGCAGTTCAGGAAGCAGAGCATGTGACCGTAGAAAGACAGACGGATGGACACGCCTCCTTTATTACCCTTTAATTTGAAGAAAATAGAAATTCATTTTTGTTTCAATTTTCATTAGGTTTATCAAAAGTTCCTCTCAAAACTATAACTTCCTTTGTCTTACCCAGTAGCCGTAGAGTCCCGTGCGGGTGTAAGTGACCTGAATGTCTCTGATAAATGGGACATGTTCCAGCTTGGAAAAGAAAAGCAAGAGTAGACCCTGCATCCGTATGGAGGACACCTGAATGGGGCACAATAAATACATTTATATCATTCAATTAAATATATATATATACAGTTCATGGTAAGACTTTATTTTCAGGACCAATTCTCACTATTACCTTGTTGCTTATTAGCATGCATATTACCAGCATATTGGCTGTTTGTTAGTATTTATAAAGCACATATTAATGCCTTATTCTGTCAATATTTTAGATCTCCTAATCATATCCCATACCTAAACTTAACAACCAACTATTTAAAGTACATTAAGGAAAATGTAATGAAATATATAAATAACGTTTATATATTATAAATTATGTTATATCACAATGTATATTAATTACATATAATTATTAAATTGAATACATTTAAATTATTTAAATGCTTTATTTAATATTATTTAAACCTAAATATATAATTATACACAAATATAAATTTATCAAATAATTGTAATTACAAATGATGTATTATTATAACTGTAATTACATAAGTATATATATATATATATATATATATATATTTACATAGCATTATTAACATAGTATAACAATTTAAATATATATTATAAATACATAGCAAAAAAAAGAAAAACTGTAAACTTCATCATTAAATAAATAAATAAATACAATTTCCCATGCATATCTACCAGTCAGAGCTTCTCTATACGCTAAGAAATCAGTCAGTCCACCAGATCATTGGTATAATCCACTGTTTCATAGTGAATCACATAATTAGTATGATAACGAACAAAAGAATCTTCTTATAAGTCTACAATCAGCACCTTGATATATCCCAAAGGGGCCAATGTGTTCATGAAGATGTGACTCCAGGAGTCCTCGAAGGCCAAATCTGTGACAAACTTGAGAGGTGCAGCCTTCACCTCCTGCAGCCTGAACAGATGTTAGGACACTCAGACCACATGCTTCTGAGGTGAGATAGCCATCATTATTATTTCCTTTACCGTGTGTCTCTTGATTCAAACACTGAAACTCACCCGATCACATAGAGGTCGGGTTTCTTCAGTGAGTCGAGCTGAAGCAGAGAGTTCACATCCTCAGGAGGCTCAGCTGTGGCTACATTCCACGTGACGACGTACAGCCTGCGGGTAAAAGAAAGATTCAGTTCAATCAAATAACAGTTCTACTTGTCCTTACATAACTCCTCAGATTAACAATAACCCCATTTCAACTAATCACCCAAGAAATCCAAACCATACCACACTGCAGCTTACCACCTTAAACAGCTCAATCCATTTTTAAGAATTACAGGCTAACATTGAAAGTTTAAAATGTCTCATTCCCTGAAGACCATTAACTCAGATACAATGACACTTCATTCATTTCTCTGGAAAAACTGATAAAAAGGTGCTCAGTTGCCACAAAACCAAGCTAGACACTTGCAGTCAGGTTTCGATCGGCCAGACACGACAACAAGGGAAGCGAAAGACAAAACATGAACCGGTCTTTCTTAGGTCTGCCTCCAGACGAGAAAAGCTTCACCTAATGTTTTAGCCACCTGGGTTTGGAGTTTATTGTGGGGGTCCAGATCATCCATGCAGGTCATGAACACAGCCAGACGCTGTCGCACATACAGACGGCTGCTGGTGGACTCTGTGAGTGTTATAGTGTGTCTTGATAGATAGATAGTTCCAGGGAAGCAATGTCAGTTGTTACAATAAAAATACAATAAAGTATGTGATATAGGCTGCAGGGGGACTAAAAGGAGGGTGTAGTGGAGGCAGACTTTTAGATTTAAAGATTAAAACCCTAATCTGGTTTAACAAAAGCCTATGTGGCCCACCCAACACATTCAATCTAAACTACAATAGTGACCCTCAATATGCCATTTACACAAAACACTGGATAAACTATTTTTCTGACATCAATTCTTATTCTGATCTTTTCATGCCATTATTAATTTGTTTATCATACGGTATTTATAAATATATAAATATGTGTGTGTAATCATATTTATATTATAATATATATAAAACTATATATATATATATATATATATATATATATATATATATATAGACACATGCATATACATATATACACACATATAC
This sequence comes from Carassius auratus, assembly GCF_003368295.1. Classification (NCBI taxonomy): domain Eukaryota; kingdom Metazoa; phylum Chordata; class Actinopteri; order Cypriniformes; family Cyprinidae; genus Carassius; species Carassius auratus. Next base: position 14,447,380 of record NC_039282.1, on the reverse strand, counting down.
ATATGGTATACAAACATACACACAAAATCTTTAAAAAAATAAATTCTATAATATAGTGTGTGATGAATAAAAATTCTTGCATCCTGTTAAATCTTAAATAGATATTTTATGTATACTATTTACTATATAGTTAGGAAACTGGGGGGCAAAATATGGAGCCGTAAAAACAGTTTGTTTCTCCATACACAACCGAATCCCCCCACATGAACCTGTTTTAAAACCAAAGTGTGTTTAGAAAGCTGATCCCAATGTGCTTATCCCTGCTTCATGCCTTGACCATTCAGCAAACAAGAGACTAAACTCTTCACCTTATAGAATTCTGGATGTTGAAACAGAAAAGGCGCTTTAGGTCTTTAATCGACAGCCTTGTGACAAACGTACAACACGTGTTCAAGTTCCATGAGAAGAAAATCTGAATGGATAATTGTACAGAAATAGCAATAGCTGCACATTGACAGAATACGTTCAAATCTTAGTTGTGTGACTCAGTGATTAAAAAGAGATTATGGAAATCCATCCGATGATGGTTGTAGGTTTAAACCCCAAATGATCACTATTGTAGACTAACAATAGTAAAATATCAATAACTTACAATAAGAAAGCATAAGCTAAATGAAGAATAAGATGAGATATATACCAAAAAGTGTCCATCTTGCTGTCTTTCTGCTCCAGACTGACAGAATTCAAAGCCTGTGACAGATCTAACTCCATCCTCTCCAAGCTGTCAAACACAAGAGAACATGTTTTTCTCATAAACCTGCTCTGCATCTCATGTGCATCAAAATGCTACTAATATTCTCTTTCAAAGCACAGAATCGATGCTGTTAATGCAACACGTGTAAGACATGTCATAATATTATCACAATTATACGATCAATTCACTGGCTCGTATATTTTGCTGTGGTTCTAAAATCTTAAATATAGATTATGACGATGCCATAGTGTCAAAAGTTGCATGAATACTCTTAGTTCAGATTAAAGCAACACTTCTCATATCACTGTACATGCAGAAATAGCAAAAATGATGTAACGTAACATATATAATTGAGAAATCTAGGATGAATGTGTTTAAAACAGTTTTTAGACTACCTGCTAAACCTCGATGTCTTCGCTTCCGCAGTCTCAAAGTCTCTGTGGTGTAAAACGATTAGTGGAGGCAAAAATATCCTGTAACATCATCACGAACTGTGCACTGTATTTACATGAGAGAGGGGCTGTGTGTGAATCTACACGCAAACTTAACCGAACAGTTCATGGCTGCTGGAAAGTCAAAATAAAAGTCCTTAAAACGGCGCTACTCAAGGCAGCTACTACAGGTTTTAATTAGTTCAATTTAAACTTTATCATATATATATAAAAAATGTTTTGTACTGTGCCTTTAACCGTTCAACTTTTTAGATTATGCGTTTAGCATGATCTTATTAAAAATGCATACTTGCAACAACAACAACAACAATGTTCTCCACAGAAAATGACACAACTGGGATTTAGTTACATACATTGAATAATAAACATGCTTCATGATTTTTTTATTTAATAATAATAATTATTATTATTATTATTATTATTATTATTATCATTATCATTTATTTATTTGTTTGTTGTTGATGTCATTTAATTTAGTTACAAATAATTTTTTCATAAAAAAATTTATTTTGTCCATTTTGCAGCTGTTGTTAAAGGCAACAAAAAGGGTTGTAGTCATTTCAGCATTTGTAGCCTAGTTAAAAAGTATATACATTTGTCTCTTTAAAAAAAAAAAAAGTCAGATTGTTTCACAATAAGTCTCTTAATCAACTGGGATTTTGTCGAGCCCTTTGAAGCTGCACTGAAACTACAGTTTGGACCTTCAACCTGTTGGCCATCACTGAAGTCCATTTTATGGAGACAAATCCTGGAATGTTTTTCTCAAAAACCTTCATTTCTTTGAGCCTAAAGAAAGACATAAACATATTGGATGACATGGGGATGAGGAAATTATCAGGACATTTTTAATCTGGAACTGAAAAAATCCTTTAATCATATCCAGCAAATAACGCTTTGATCACAAGTGGGTGGTTCCTTCCCAACATCCCCTTCCTCATACATCACCCCTGCAGATGTCTGACATGATCCACATTTTCGACCTGGGAAGTTCCCCATGGTCTCATTTTAATATGATTCACACTCATTCAGCATGTTTGCACATATTTACAGTTCCGTTATAGCTCTCACTCAAGTCTAAGATGTAGGATGCCATCATTTTGAAAAATGTATTGCATTGCATCATAGACATCATGTCATTTACATCCACAATTTTTAGAGACATAATGCATAATTTACAGTATCATAATGTATTCTTAGCTTTTTATCATATAGATAATAATACATATAGACCTCAAGGCTGGATGTGAGGGTTTACTTTTTCCACTGAAGTATATGATCTAAGCTCAATTTGACTGATGCCCATCATCTTGTTGACAACAAAGGAGTTCAATGTATCTCCTGTATTAACATAGAACCTGCAGATTTTGGCCTCAGGTCATGATCTACTTGAATTCCGTCTATCATCCTCTGATACAACAATGTTTTTTTTTTTCTTTAGTCAGTATTTTTTGTTGTACATGACATGTTTGCTTCTTTGTAAAACAGATGAGCAAATAGAATTTGAATCTTTGTGGTTTACACTGAAAAAACTTAAATTAATATATGATTTTATGATTTGTTATTAATATAATGTAAATCAACCTGATTATAATTGCTTACACCAATATATATATATATATATATATATATATATATATATATATATATATATATATATATATATGTATTTATGTGTGTGTATATATATTAAAAAAATCTGAAACAATATGGATAACACTTTCAGTTCAGTTCGCTTAAAGCAAATGTATATAGATAGTATTTTTGCAACTTTCATGGAATGTCATACCCGCTCACCAAACTTACTGTACATACTCCCAGATCAGACATTTGTTGTGGTGTGATACAGAAGTCATTCACTTATTTTAAAACTGATATTTCAAGTACAAAAAAAAAAGGAAAAAAAAAATAGCTTAAACCATTCCGGTCAAAATGTTTGACTGGAATTGAAGTTACATTCACATTCCCACTGTTCGCTCAAAATTTGTATACTTTTGTGCAGCTGGCAGAAAAGAATGAAAGATTGTATAATGCCCATAGTGCTCATTTTTTACATACCTGCCTGATCACCTATAATTGTGACAACATTACATTTTTTAAGCATTATGTCTCAAGAGCTTTTGAGCAGTGGTTTTATTTACAAACCTTCTGTAAAATCGGTGTTATTAGAAAACGAGACACTTGTCTGTTTAATAATGTGTACTTTACACAGGTGTGGAGTAGCAAAGTCACATTTTAAGAATTCTTTCACTGTATGTGTTATATGGGGGACAGCTGCCATTAACAGGACATGCCTACACTTGCAGCCCTGAAGATATTTTTTCCCTTGCACCCTTGGACCTAATCATACATTTAATGCTATTTTCTTTTCTTAATACACGTTAATGCATAAATAAATATAAAGACAAACAGACTATGGGGAAAAAAATAACTGAATATTAACAGTCTTTCATGTACAGTGTCTTTTCTTTGTGCCTTTTAACTGGGTTCAGGTTGCACCACAGGAAAACCAACAGATTGACTATGTTTTTCATGCGATGACGCTTCAAAACTGCAAAAAAAAGCCCCTAACAGCTGTGCAAAACATGCAGAGCATTTCTGATTAAACAAGTCAAGTCAAGTCACGTCAAGTCATCTTTATTTGTATAGCGCTTTATATACTACTTGTTGTGGCAAAGCAGCTTTTGACCTTTTGACCAATTGACCTTGAGTTTTTGACAGGAATAAAAAAGGGGCTGTGAGGATGTTCAATGGATTGTAAATGTGTTGTTTAATAACATACCGATGGTTCAGCTGACAAAACATCTTTCCCCAAATTTTTTTTTTGAAAGTCGTGAGAATTACATGTACTTGGACAATTAGAGAGTGTGTGCAAAAATAAAGTAAAACCTAATATTGTTAAATATTAGTACAATTTGAAATACAGTAACTGTTTATTTTAATATATTTTAAGATTTATGGCAAAGCTGAATAAAATAATGAATGCCTTTACAAACGTTTTAACAGTAATACTTTTTAGTGTAATTCATTTTGATAAGTCATCAGCAATGATATTTATTGGTAATTGTGTAGTGAAAGATATGTTGACAAGACCTGTTTTGGTTGTCTGTGTGTTCTATAAACCCTATAGCTGCTAAATTTCCTCTATGTCTTAATGTCTGTACAGGTTTAGAAGTCATATGCCAGGTCTTAGTCAAAACTGAATGGCTATGATTCATAATCCAGAAGTCTGGAAATATTAATAGTCGCCTTGAAATTAAGCCAAGAGAGTTTGCATCAAGGCTTGCCACCATATAGGCCTAAAAATAGATTTCTTGTGTTTTTCTTCTTAAATCATGAGCAAGTCTCAGAGGTATGTTGTTCAATTAGGGCTTCTAAAACTCTAAAATCACACAAGACAAATCAAAACAAGAAGTACTAACAAGAATTCATGACCTTTCATTACTCATGTCCTTTACCAAAATGAGTCAACAAATCGCTTGCAGCCAAAAGTAGCACCGCAGCAGTGATTTCATTGCTAACTCAGGTGTCCTAAAAGCAGTTTTTAACCGCATTCTGCTGGGTGTGTGGTTAGAGGAAGTGGCACACTGGCCAAGGTACTTTTTACATGAATCACAAACAATTTTTGACAGGACAGAGCACTATAAAGATCCCAGTCAGACCGAGCAGAACATCATCCGGTCAACATGGAGCTCACAGCTGTGGTATTGCTGGTGATTGCTGCACACACTTTAGCAAAACCTATTGAAACAGAAGAGAAAGACGACTTGTTATTAGCAGAGGTATGAAGAGCATTTTTTTTTCTTGATAAAAGATAACTGTTTTTTAATGTTCATGTTTTAATGTTTCATTTGTATCTTGTAGAAATATCTCCGAAGGTACTATGGCATGGCAGCTGGTTTTCAGGGAAAAGGAAAAGCATCCGATCTCATGCACCAGAAGATTCGAGAGATGCAAGCGTTCTTTAAGTTGGAAGTGACAGGAAAGCTGGACGACAACACCTTGGAGGTCATGGAAATGGCTCGCTGTGGAGTTCCAGATGTGGCTGAATATAATCACTTTCCTCGAGACCTCAAATGGAAAAACTCCAATGTGACCTTCAGGTTTGTGTTTGTACATTAAAGAACCGAATACGGTAAAAAGCGGCAGTTTCGATTTCAAAACACGTCTTTTATTCACAGGATTCTGAACTATACTCCTGACCTGAAGAAGGCGGATGTGGACAGAGCTGTTCGAAATGCTTTTAATGTCTGGAGCAGGGTGACTCCACTCAGGTTTAGGAAACTGTATGAGGGAAACGCTGATATCATGATCAGCTTTGGAGCAAAAGGTATTAGCATTCAGATCTTTTTATTGAAGTGGGGAATAAATTGCAGGATGTTTATTTCTGGTTGTCTTTCTGTTAATCACCATCCTTTTTTTGTATGCAAATAACAGAACATGGAGACCACAACCCATTTGATGGACCCGAGGGACTTCTTGCTCATGCTTATCCACCTGGAAATGGCATTGGTGGTGATACACACTTTGATGAGGATGAAACATGGACCAAAGACTTTCACTGTACAAATGTTTTTTCAATTTTGTTATATTTTTTTAAAAGAAGTCTCTTTTGCTCACCAAGACTGAATTTATTAGATCAGAAATACAGTAAAAACATCAATATAGTTAAGTATCATTGCAATTTAAAATAGCTGTTTCCTGTGATGCAAAGCTGAATTTTCAGCATCATTACTCCAGTCTTTAGTGTTACATGATCCTTCAGAAATCATTCTAATATGCTGATTTGGTGCTGAGGTTAGAAAGGCATTTATTTGAAAATCTTTTGTTAAATTATAAATGTATTTACTCTCATTTTTGATCAATGTAATTTAACCTTGCTGACTATAAGTTTAAAAAATAGTAATGTTAACTATGTTTTTTGCAGCATTCAATCTGTTCTTGGTTGCGGCCCATGAGTTCGGTCATGCTCTCGGTATGGCCCATTCCTCTGATCCAGGGTCGCTGATGTACCCAGTGTACTCCTATGGCAAGGGTTACCCTCTTTCTGAGGATGACATCAAGGGAATCCAGTCTCTCTATGGTGAGTAACAAAAAATTTTGATCGGAAGGTCATTCCAGAAAGCTTCATAGTCCTGATTCAGCCTTTGCTTTCGGGTTAATTGCAGGTGACAACCCAGACCACGGAAGAGTCAAGCCTAAACCAGACGCTCCAACTAAGTGTGACCCTGAACTGAGTTTTGATGCCATCACTGAACTCCGTGGAGAGACAATCATTTTCAAAGACAGGTGCAAAAATAGTTCACTGTTCATTGATGTGATAGAAATTGCCTTGACTCCACTACCACATACTGTATTTTAACTGTTGTATAATGTGTTATATCCTATAAATGGTTCCTTTTTTTGTTTTTGTTGGCAGGTTTTACTGGCGACTACATCCACAAATGCCTGAGCCTGAACAAACTCTCATTAAAAGCACCTGGCCTGAATTACCAAACCAAGTAGATGCTGCCTACGAGAACCCGGAGAAAGATATTGTCATCATATTCAGTGGTTAGTTTTGAAATGTAAATCAAATCGTTAGTCATGCTATTTTATCTTTGTTTTGCAAAGATAAAATATGTTTTATTCACACACACACACACACACAGTATATATATATATATATATATATATATATATATATATATATATATATATATATATATATATATATATATTGTTTTATACTGATATAGTACTTATTCATGTGTTAAATTTGCTTTTTTCATATTTTCTGTTTTCAATTTAATTTTAGCTAGAGTTAGTATTAAGTGTTTTTGTCATATGTTATTTTTAATGTATTTTGTTTATTCAGTTTTTTTGTACTTACTGTAAAATGAGAAGTGTTGCCTTAGAAATATTCAATTTTATTTATAAAGTTCATTTTATATCAAGTAATGACATTTTCTATGGCTTTAGTTTTAGTTAATGATAAAACCCTGACTTCAACTTAAAAAGAAAATTCAGTTAGCTGCCAAGATAACATTTCTCATTTTCATTAAGTCTAAAGTTAAATTACTAAAACAACCAAACATAAATAAACTAAAATGTAAAGAATCTAACTTAATAAAAACTATATACAGATGTTAATGGCAAAAACAATACAATTAATGAAACTTTAACTAAAATTTTAATGAGAACAAAATATAAGTATGGCTAATTTAAAATAATGCTTATTTAAAATATTAATAAATACTGTACATTTTATTTTTGTTTTAAATCTGCTATTTATATTTATTTTATCTCATCTTTATCTCACTAAACTAAATATTTTAGTTTTACTTAAAAATAACAGATAAAACACCTACAGGTACAATATTTTTATAACCGTAAAAAAATATTACAGGGATCCGAATGTGGGCTCTCAATGGCTACAATCTGGTTGACGGCTATCCAAAATACATCCACAAGCTGGGCCTCCCGAAGACCGTCCGCAAAATAGATGCAGCAGTTAACATCCGAGACACGGGCAAGACTCTACTTTTCACAGATGAAGAGTACTGGAGGTATGTTATAATCTTGTAGGGAAATAAAACTCTAAAACATCTAAATATTGAATTGCATTTTGAGTATTTTGCACCTATAAACAAATACAACACTCAATAAAATGCCAGAAGCTAATGTGAGCTGCATCTCACCTCCAGTTATGATGAGGAGAAAGGCACCATGGACAGTGGATACCCACGATCCATTGAGAAAGACTTTCCAGGAATAGGAGACGAAGTCGATGCTGTTTCATATCATTATGGTATGTGTAAATGAATAACATTGCATAACTTTATTCTTGTGTCAGTTATTGTATTTGAACTGATTTAACAAAGCAAGAATGCTTGAATTAAAATAACTGTTGTTTCTATTTTTTAACAGGATATTTGAGCTTCTATCATGACCAAACACAGTTTGAATACAGTTACAGCTCTCGGAAAGTCATGCGCATCTTGAGGACCAACTCCATACTCAACTGCTGAGCGCTTCTGATGTGGCCAGAAACTGTCAGTTATTATCAACTGCTGTGAAAAATAGCATTCATTTATAGTTGAGTTTTGAACTACTGAGCCGGTTAATCAGTAGAAATTCTCCATTCTTTTAAAAGTATTTATAGATCATGATTCAGGAATCATGTTTGGGATATTTTGGTAATATTAACTTCTGGATGATTATGATTACGTATATGCATCCAGTGGGAATCGAAGAAAGTGTGTTACTGTGTTATGACCTCTTTAATACCACTGTCTAATAAATAAATAAATAAATAGAAAAGTTCTTGTGAATTATTTTGGGTGAGTTTTTAGTGTGAATTAATTAATAAATACGGTGAATAAATGATAAGTAAAAGATGTTAAAATGAATGCATCGAGGAATTTAATATAAAATAGAGTATGCAACTAAATAAAAAGCCTGTACTTACAATCAGCAAAATAATAAAAACCATGTAAAGTGTGCATAATGACAATTCATCATCAGTGTAAAAAAACATGAATTAAGAATGAAGATGTCTCTGCCATGACTAATAAACACATGAAAACCTTAAGTTCCTTCTTGGTTCTGGGTCAAACTATGGACACGTGTTGTGTTTTATTCTCTTCTTTTCATAGCATCCGACCCAGTTGATGGTATCTGTGACTAGACTAAACGCTTTTGGCAGTGAGATGACTGAAAACATTCTCAAAAGCTGCTCTGATTTACTCTCACCAGTCATGGTGTTTGGCTGCATGCAGTGTTTACAGGGGATTTCAGTTAAAACCCACATATTACCACATATGTTTGCATATGTGCCTGCAATCCTTTCCTGTTGTGAGAGAGAGCAAAGTTGGGGCTTTTACAGGAAAACACAGTATTTTTAGGGTCATCAAAAATGAAGATGAATTTGAGAAGTTAAAATTTCCTAGTCTATATTCAGTATTTAGTGAAAGGGTGGATATTTCAGCTAGCAAACTGGTTTGAATCATTAAAAATATAATAAAACAAGCCATTCCTTTGTAACAAATAAAACAAGTTATGGGAAAAAAGAATAAAAATATAATATGTCATCTGTCATTACCACAGTATACATGGAAATGAACCCAAAACAGCTTGAAAAGGACAGAAATGCACTTATTCAAAGGCAGTTTGTGTTGGTTTACCACAAGAGGATCTGAAGAGTCCAATTCCTGATGCATGATATTCCCAAAGTGTATTTTATATGTATTTTAATTTAATTTAATTTAATATGTATGTTAAACCACCCTTCAGTACAAAATATGGTTTTAATTAGGACTCAAACTTCATGCTTGTTCACAGAAGAGGTAAGTGGTAACTTACAAATTCTGTTGTTAAGCATTGTGAGTTTTCACTTCTGGTTTATTTGAAATTTGTAATTATGGTATACTGTTTTTGTTGACAGAATCCTACCAATTCACTGAAACGTGCAAAATAACATAAATTACAACATAAACTATATTTATATTATTTCATATCATGTTCAATACTTTCATCCAGCAAGAACCCCATTGATTAGATCAATAGTAAAGGCATTTATAATGTAACAAAAGTATTTATTACAAATAAATGCTGTTCCTTTGATTTTTATATGCATCAAAGAATCCTGAAATATATATATATATATATATATATATATATATATATATATATATATATATATATATATATATATATATATATATATATATATATATATATATATATATATATAATGGTTTCCACAAAAATATGAACTGTTTTTAACATTGTTTTAGAGCAGCAAATCAGGATACAAGAAAGGTTTCTGAAAGATCATTTGATAGTGAAGACTGGGGTAACGGATGCTAAAAAGTCAGCTTTTACATAACAGGGATGGGGAAAAAAGAATATTTAAAAAAGTTATTTAAATATTAAGTAAAAAAAACGGTATTAATGTTTTTAATATATTTGTGATTTAATAAATGCAGTTTTGATAACCATAACATACTTCTTTCAGAAACATTAAGTATTTTATTTTATTTTATTTCATTTCATTTCATTTCATTTCATTTCATTTCATTTCATTTATTTTATTTTATTTTATTTTATTTTATTCCATTTCATTTCATTTATTTTATTTTATTTTATTTTATTTTATTTTATTTTATTTCATATTTCTTACGAAGACTTTTATTTTGAACTCTCATACTTCCCTTCTCTGATGTTATGTTTGTCTAGGCCACTGGTTTCTCGCTAACGTTAGATTACCATATTAGCAGATATGTCAATGATGAACGTTTGATTAACCAGAACATAGTGTTCAGAAGTTTTTTTTACTCGTCAGGTAAAGCTTTTTACCGTAACTTGATAGATTTAATAAAATATAATGCGAAAAATATGTAACGTAAGGTATTGAAACCTGAACCTCGTGGCTTCCGTCATTTTAAATTGCATTTTGTAAACTAAATGATGGTAGTAGTCAACAGACCGCTATAAACGTCAGTACAGTCTTATAATGAGTAATAAACTGTTGCCTGACAAATGTTATTCCATTAATCTTTGTGCAAAAATTAATCAACGAATTTACATAATGCTATCTTGCTATTTGGTCACTGTGTGGTTTTATTCTTCTTTACAGATGCCAAATGTCAATGCCAGTGAGTGTACTTCTCCACCTGATGGTGGAAATGTAGAGGAACGAAATGAAACCACACCACAAACAAAAACTCTTTCAGATGGTGTCAAAGTAACACCAGTGGCTAAATCATCCAATAACCAGACAAACAATAGAACTGACTTAGCTATTTTACCTGATAGAAGTCATTTCAATACTCAAAAGGATGTGAATCCAGATGGTGGACAACTGGATCCTTCATCACAAATACAGCCGGACACTAATGTGACAGAAGTTACCAACACTGAGAACACAAGGCAAACAGAGAGAGGACGTGTCACTGGAGAGTTGGGTATCACTAGTACTTCATTTATTGGGCCTGTGTGTCGTCCTGAGCCATTCATTGAGCAGGAGCTTTGCGAATTTTACAAAGAGCTTGAGGAAGTCGATAAGGTTGACCGGCATGATCTCCATCCCTCCAACAAGCCCAAAAGCGGCCATCCTAACAATACAGTCATTCCTGTTGTCGTAACTGATCACGGCAGAGCCTATAGACCTTACCCAGATCCACATGAGCGCAACCAACAAGATCAGAAGAGATGGAGACCTCACGTACAATGTGAATCGGATGACTTTGGTAGAAGAGGATATCCACAGCCGTGGTATCCTCCTCCACCATGGGTTCCTCTGGACCCAAGGGTGCAGTTCTTCCCTCCCCCAACCTCTGGAGGGGCTATCATTTATCCTCCAAACATGAGACCTCAGGAGAGCATCTTCCACAGTCTCCATGCCAACAACAACATCTGGGGCCCATGGGAAGGACCACCATTACCTTCAAACAGATGGCATGAACAAAACAGCGGTTTCCAGTCACACGAGCATCCTGGATTCTCTGGGGAATATGAAACAGAGCAGCATTATCATGAAAAGGACCAATATCAGTATTATAATAATATTGCTTTAGTGCTCATACTGTTGAGAGGAGTCCCAGGATCTGGAAAATCCACTTTGGCCAGGTGAGCAAACCTCAAAATATAGTGAAAAGACCTTATTGATGTTTATGCACCACATTAGTGCTCAAATGTTTGATTAAATATTGAAGACATAAGCATTATAAGCAATGCTTTTACTGATTGGTTGAAAGTTGTGCTAACATTGTCCTAATGGCATGTTTTGATTAGTTTATGTAAGCAGAGAAATAGATGTCTGATATTGCACTGTATGTCTCTCAGAGAGCTCCTGTCCACTGGTCCCAGCGGAGTAATACTGAGCACAGATGACTTCTTTTTCCAAGACAACATATATGTGTATGATTCTGCTCTGCTTGGGGATGCACATGACTGGAATCAGAAGAGAGGTGAGGACAGGCTAAGTTACATCTGGGACACTGGAATGTTAAATTATTAATTTATATACAAATATAGTATGCATGTGTGTGTGTGTATATGTATGTATATATATATATGTGTGTGTGTGTGAGAGATTTTAACATGTCTAGGCTATAAGTAATATATATATATATATATATATATATATATTTTTTTTAATAAATACATTTTATTTTATGTATTTATTAAATATGTATTTATCAAATACATAATTTAACATTAGTTGGGAGACTCCAGTCCAGGTCATATTTCAGCCCAAAAATCAATCTTATATATGTTTTAATGGATTATATTTAGTAAATGAGAATTCTTTTTATAATTATTTTCAGTGTTGATTCACTTGATTCGTAATGCTTCAATGCATTCATTTTCACTACTACAGTTTTCACTATTAAAGTTAAAAAAGGGGGAAAAATTACATTAAATAAGTTAATTTATTTATCAAACATCAGTTCTGTATAAATACATATAATTCAATTTGAATGGTAATAATAGGATTTAAATGCATTACATTAAATAGAAATGGCATATATTAATTTGCTTAATTTTCAGGAAAACAATTTTTTACAGCAAAACAATCTAAAGAATCATAAATCTTTCTTTATTTATATATATATATATATATATATATATATATATATATATATATATATATATATATATATATATATATATATATATATATGTTGCTTTTGAGGTAAAATATGACCAGGACTTTTTTAACCAATTCTTTATGGCTTTGTCATTTCTAAGCTGAACAGGTGATGTTGGAGGGCCGATCACCTGTTATCATCGACAACACTAATGTTAAAGCCTGGGAAATGAAGCCTTATGTTCAAATGGTGAGTTGGCATCTTTAAATAATGCCAGGGATTGGAATATTTTTGTGAAATGCAAGTTAAGCTTTAAATCTGCTCTGAACACTGGCTGAAAGTTTTATTAGCAGTGCTTTACAACATTTCCATATGTTTGCATTCAGCGATTTGTATTTCAATGCAAGGATTTCTCCAGCTATTTGCTAAATGAACTATATCTGCTTACTAATTAGTAACACATTTTTATTAATTTACTTTATTTCACACAGGCTTTAGACAATGGATACAGAGTGGACTTTGTTGAGCCAGATACCCGCTGGAAATATGATCCTGCCCAGTTAGAAAAGTAAGTCTGTTAATAGTTTTGGTTCTCAGGAACAATGTGACTTTTATTAATCACTGTATGAGAAACACTATTGACTTTGGATCGTATTTTGGCTTACGGTACAGAGGTACAGATTTCAGTTGTGAGTAAGTGGATAAAACGTTTTATAGTCTAGGATCAGTAAGTATCTTTCATATCCCTATGAATAAGACCAGGTTAGATTAAGAGCCATTGTTACTTTCATTAATTAGTTTTATTTTCAACTAGCTTGGTATAGCCTTCTAATAGAGCTCGGCTGTCCTGGTAATTTCCTGTCTATTCATTTAATCAACAGGAGGAACAAGCACGGAGTCCCTCGAGAAACAATAGCAAAGATGCTGGATGGTTTCGAGCGGCCAGTGAATGTTGACATTGTGATGAATTCTGTAGTGCCTCGCCATAAAAAGAAAGGCAATTAACAGAACCAGTGATTTTTAGCTGTTCTTAAATTAGAAATATTGCCATGTTATCATTCTTAATGATAGTAGGTATATAATATGGTTTATTTTAAGTTATTTTCATACATACTGATGCAGCTAAAGGTGTTTTTAATGACTGTTTGGTGATTTTAATGTTTTAATGACCATTGGTCAAAACATTTAAAAAAAGAAAGAGAATGTCTGTTTAAGTGGTATCACTTTCTTTTGTATTTTTTGTCATTTTGCTTAGTGCACATATGAAAGTGTTCTTTGCTGGTTTTGTCCATTGTAAATGACCACATTGATACCTGTGAAATATTGGCAGGATAAGACCATTATAGTCTGTCTGATAAATCCTTTGAAATTTAGACAGTCTGACACATAAAATTAATGCTGAGCTTCCAGATGGAAGACCAAATGTATCTATAGTGATAGACCAAATATGTATCTGTAGTGACATGCTGAATTAGGAGCATTTTTAGAGCATGATTCTTATTTTCCATTTTTTCAAAAGACCAGCAGCTCAGTCTAGACACTGATCTAATCTCAGGGTTTATATTTTATGCGTATGCTGGTGCGGTACATTGTTGATGGCTCATGTTCTAAACAAGACACTGTTTTCTGAAGTGCTGATTTTTATTTTTTTTGTAAATGTTGATTTGTTTTGATAAAATGGAAATAATAAATTTCTACAATTGGGTGTTTTTCACTGTGGGTTGATAAAAGGTTTCTTTTTTTAAGCACATTTCAATTTTTCATTAACTGAAATAAAATAATAAATGGAAAAAAAAAAACATTACAATTATAAATGCTGCCTTGTCAGTAGCAAAAAAAAAATAAAAATAAATAAACCTGTAAATTTAAATGGCTGAAAGAAAGATAAATCAAAGCTTAATAGACAATTATATGAAATGACAAAAGCACATTATTAAAAGCAAAATTACTTTATCATGTTCTTTTAATGGCGAATCCTTGACTTTTAAAAACTAGGTTTTATTATTATTTTTTATTTAAAAATGTCCCCCAGTGCAGTATTATATGGATAATTTATTATTATTTAGATTTGTTTTTATATTTTCCAGTTTAATTAAAATTTTAGTATTCTTTTTATGTGCTTTTTGTTATTTTTTATATTTCTATATAGCTTTAATTAATTTTAGTTTAGTTTTAGTTGCTTTAATTCAACTTATTTAAGTTAACATTTCTGAAGTCTTCAAAGTAAGAATTGTTCATCTAATATTTTTATTTTTATTTATTTATTTTAACGACACTGGTGCAGTGCCTTTATCAATTGAAACCATACAAAGGCGGAGACCCTCTGTCATGCTCCTCATGGCCTATAGGAGTCACTGTTGCACCACAATCCAACCCGCTAGCAACCGAATAGAAACGCTCGTTTGTACACTAGCCATTTACATCATTATTATAGCAGTTTATTTCTTTTTCCAAACCCAAACCACTGATATAGCCACAAGAAATACAGTCATGCCCTTAAATAAATAAACTCGATCGGAGAAGGTTAGTGAAGGGTCTGTATTGAGCGGAGCTGCACTGACTGGTGTAGATAGGGACAAATTGGCGCCATTTTGAAGCCGACTGGAGGATCACAGCGGTGGGAGAAGCGAGTGGAGCGCGCACTTTTTCCCCAATAAGGCAAGTTAAACGTCTGTTTGAATTTAAACCGCACGTATATGGAATCTTCCCGCGCCGAGTGGAGTCCGTTAACGGGAATTAGAATTTCGTGGCTTGTTAGTAGGCGCTTTTTTCCTTTTTCGGTGGTTGGTTTTCTATTCTTCTGTTAACCCATGCGATGATCTTGTACTCTCACTCTCTTTCTCCTCAATTTGTCTCCTCAGAACGCAGATTGCAATGACAGTTGTTGTTAGTTTACGTGTAACGTTTGTTTTCGTGGCCGTTTCCATTGCTAAAGAGGGCCGTGCACTTTCCTGGTGCCTCGTGTGTGTAACGTTACATGCATATGAGTGTTTGTGTTTAGCTCTGTTAGCTTAGCTTAGCTGCTCGTAAACCGCTTCGGCCACTTTTTAAAATACGATTAAAAACGTATTTCAGATTCTACCTTTGTAGTTTGCATTCATTTTTTTCTTGTGGTATAATTTAGTCCATTGCATGTTGAGATGGGACGTGCTGTTGTGCATTGGCTCTAGATAGTAACAGGAGCTGTTAGTGGTGTGCAATGCATTTTAGCTTGTAAACACCCCCTTAGGGGTGTTATCCCGGTTTCTATGGGATAAACCACTGTAAAGGGAATGAAATGACAGCTGGTCTGTGATCAAGGTTGTATTTTGTACTGGTTGAGCTGCACAAAGACATCAGTTGAGAAAGTCAACCTGCTGTCAGGGTGTGAGTATTTTTTCCCCCGTGCAAAATCGTTGTGAGGATGTAATGGTGTCTGTAAATAGCTGGAAAGACGATGCATTGTTTACTAATCGCATACATAGAGGTGTTGTAAAATACGGTATGTGTTTGGCGATTGTGAAACACTTGCACTGTGTTGAACCTGCTTATTTTCACCTTATCTTGCATTATTAATTCCTTGCTTAATAACTTTCATGGATTGCTCTTAAAGGTAATACGAAGCATCAATAATGCATTTATTTGCGTTTTGAATAATTTCTTAATCTACTGCGTATTTAAAGACCACGTAAAATCCAAATCAATGTAGTTTTTTAAAATAATGTATTAGTAATATTTTTATTTTATTGTTAATAATCATTTTGCGTGTACAATGTAGTCTACACGAAACATGACTATTAACATAAAAAAATACTAATACATAATACTAATTATTTAAAAAAAAAACTACTTTTGTAAATATCTATTTCTACCTGTTATTTTCAGATTATATATATTAAAAAAAATTGTGAAGGGATATTTTTTAAAGCTGCATGAAATAAAAATTGACCTAATTTTTAAATTAATATTATAGATCTTATTGTAAATGATCCATGCGTATAGTGTATTTCTCATTAAAATGTATATAAATGTATATTTCACGTTGAAAATTATGTAGAAATATGATAACTCATCAAATATTGATTTTGTCCAATCAAAGCAAAAAAAATACAAATCCTTCAATACTTCCTGCTCTAATTTCCTGTTGATGAAGTTGAGGTCTTTCTTAATTAATTTTTATGGCTGTAGGATTAATTTTGCTGATTAAAACTATGAATTACAGCTGATTATTACTTATTATGCATTCGTTTTAATTAGCATTTTTGTCATGTCTGTTTTGATTGGGCTTGTTATTGTAATTCACTTGTGGGAGTTGTTTTAGATTACTAAACAATAAAACCTCTGTGCACATGAACGAAATTGAAAGTATAGCTTTTGAATTGAAATTTGTCTGTGGCAAAAAGACTGCTCTTTCTAAAATGGGTTTTTTTGTCACCGTCAGTATTTAACCGTCCAGAGGAAGTGATGTTTTGGCCAGCATCCTGCAGTTTTTGAAGAAGGGGGTGGGGGGGTATAGCCACAGTCAAATCCATATCAAGGGTCCATTGGAAAATTTCTTTATCGTCACATTCTTTTCCGAAAGAGTAATTGATAGAAATTTCTTGTTCATTTGTAAGCATTGTGCGCTGACACAGTCATGTGGTTTTTTTTTTTTGTTTTTTTTTTTGGACCCGTTTGCAGCGAGCGTTGATTGGAGAGCATGGCTCACTCCAAGAATCGAGCCACGGATGGCAAAATCACTTACCCGCCGGGGGTGAAGGAGATCTCCGATAAGATCTCCAAGGAGGAGATGGTTCGGAGACTGAAGGTGAGAAGAAAAAATTTGTCAATCACCCAAGTTGAAACAGTTTGTTATTAGTGGTGAATGTTTTTTTTTCTTGTTTGTTATGTAATTACAGTGAATAATGAGTACTGAAGCTTGTCCATACACCTCTTTGGACAGATATAGCCTACAAGTTTTCTGATGCCATTAATGAGTAATCAGTGTTATTTAATATTTATGTACAATTGAAATATTTTATTTTTTTCTGTTTTCATTTTAGTTTTTTCTTATTTTATTATAAAGCTTAAATTCAGTTAAGTTTTAGTAATCTTATTTTTTTAGCAAGTTTCTCAAAATAATGGAACTTTAAAAAAAATAATTAAATAAATTCAAATTTAGCTTTTATTTCTGTGTTAAACAGAAATTATTTAATTTGTTTCGCAACATTTTAGTAATTTTATATTTTTAAAGTATTTATATTTATCTTTACATTTTTGTAATTTTTGAAATTGACTAAAATGTTGTGCATTTTATAGTCTAATATTTATATCTTATTTTATTTGTTAACAAAACCAATTATTTTATAGTTTCGGTTTTATTGAACAATACAAAAACTGTCAATAAACAAAAATAATAATTAATTTGGTTTTATTTGTGTTGATTGATCTTTATTTTGTCAGGAATTTTTCTCCTTGGTTATCTTAGCAGTATTTTGCGCAAATATTATAGTGTTTAGTGATTTATTCTTTAAACCTTAGCTGAGATTTTATTACACAGAATGAAATTATAGTTTTTCTGCTCGTATTTCAAGCTGTTTTTACAGCTTGTAGAATCTGTTTCCTCTCTCTGTGGCTTTGTCACTTATGTCTATTTTTAAGTAAGAATGCCAAGTGAAAGTGTGTTTCCCATTAGAGTGTCTTGCATCACACTCTACATGTCAGTTGGATGCAAGGTTGACATACGACTTTATTGTGCTTTTCAAAATCAGATGGTGGTGAAAACCTTCATGGACATGGACCAGGACTCAGAGGAGGAGAAAGAACTCTATCTGAACTTGGCCTTGCATCTCGCCTCAGATTTTTTCCTCAAACACCCAGACAAAGACGTCAGACTACTTGTGGCCTGCTGTCTTGCAGATATATTTCGCATCTATGCCCCTGAAGCACCATACACATCACCCGATAAACTTAAGGTTGGAAAACTCAACGTCTATTGATTTTACTGCAGTGTTAGTTCCATATGTCAGTGAAGAACTATAAATGTTTATATCTTTAATAACATTTTAAATTCCCACCATGATGACTACCATGTTGAGATCACATGACCAGTCTAATACTTTTGAAGCTGTTATGACTCCATTAAGTACAATTGGGTTTTGTTTTTTGGAAAAAAGTTTAATTATATTAGTATGTATTAAAATTGATGCGCTCAAATTTTGAAGGTGATATTTGTGTCTCAGTATTTCTTCACCTTGAACAAAAGACAGCAACCGATCGTGTTGTTCAGCAGAAAGTACTAAAATAGCACTGTGGTCTCTCATGCATTGCCTTTACAGGTGCTAAAAATATTTAAAAACTCTGCTCTTCTTTTCTACTCAGGATATTTTTATGTTCATAACTCGGCAGCTGAAAGGGCTGGAAGACACCAAGAGTGCCCAGTTTAATCGATATTTTTATCTACTGGAGGTATGGCACTCAACTAAAATAGAAAAGCAAGGTCTAACAATGGTTTTTGAACCAGCAGCTGACCTTGTCTTTTTCCTTTCTGGCTCTCTAGAACATCGCTTGGGTGAAGTCCTACAACATCTGCTTTGAATTGGAGGACAGCAACGAGATCTTTACTCAGCTCTACAGAACGCTGTTCCAAGTGATAAAGTGAGTCTGTTGTTTATGTCTGTCCATTCAAGAGTTCAATACAGACAAAACAAAACATAACTTTTTATATTTTAACTCACACACACACATCTATCTATCCATCTATATTATATAGATGGATAGATAGTACAATAAGTTCAATATCACACTAGTGCAAATGTGATACTCAGCTTATACAACAGTTCATTAAGAAGTTAATATTGTGTTATTTTAGACACAATGTTGTCTGTTTTGCTCAATTTTGCCAACCAGAAGATAAAGACAAAGCAGAACTGTCCATCTCCGAGTAACCCACAGCGACGTTTCATTTCTTTATCCACGTTTTGAATGAATTTGGTGAACCATTTGGCGCGTTGAACCATTGGCCTATGCGTTGGCTTTGAAGTGGCGGTGTATGACATCAAAGCACCGCGAAAGCGATTCAAAAGCACAAGGAGTCGTCTGCTCTATAAGCTCTTGCGGTTCTCTGATGTCACACACCGATCGGCCTGATGGTGATGATCCACTTCAAGTCCATCAAGCCTAATCTTTCAATGAACCATTCATTAAGAACAATTTACTTCACTCCTGAATGAATCAGCCATTTGAACGAATCAAACTAATGAATAAATCACTCGATGACTAAGTCATTAAGACATTTACCACCACCTACTGGCAGTTTTAGTTTACTATGTAGAGTATTATTTCATTAAATAAATAATTTTATTATTAGTACTATGAAAATAAGAAAATAAATGATTAAAGTTGTAGTTCACCCAACCAAAAATGACAATTCTGTCATTTACTCACATGGTCCAAAAGAGTAGGCTATATGTAATACATTTTCTCAAACAAAATATTTATTGCTGAACCTACTTTTTGTAATGCCTGATGCTTTAATTAAATTCGATTAATTAATCACCACATCATGTAATTTTAATCGCTGATGCTTTTTTATATATATATATATATATATATATATATATATATATATATATATATATATATATATATATATATATATATATATATATATTAGAGGTCGACCGATATATCGCTCGGCCGATATATCGGGCCGATATTTGTAATTTTTTAGGATATCGGCCTAGTAGCACCGATTTAAAGTCAGGCACGTCGGCAGGCAGCCCCATGTTATTGGCGCTGTGGAAAGTGCTGCTGCTGCCACTGCATGTGAAGCACCCCAAGCCAAAACTTTTGGAAGATTCAACAACAGACCTGTGAGATAAAGGTAGTCAGAGAATTTCACTCTGTAAATGGAGTGGAGAAGTTGGCAGCTCTCACAAACACTGCAGCGTGATTGAGGGCTCCGTTACTCCGCCCCGCTCACAGACAGCACCGCGCTCGGAGAGACAGCTGTCCTGGAGATGCCCAGAACGGTGAATAACATTTGTTCGGAAGCATGGTTTGATGCAGACAAAAACCAGTTTTCCATCCAACTCATTTGTATTTAGGGATGTCAACATTTATTAATTTCCATGATCGATCGTCGTTTAAATTAACAATCAAGTGATAACCTTAATTCTGCAAAATGCGTCTGCAGCGGTATTATTATTATTATTATGTGCAAAAGCCACTTGGGAAAAAAAAGTTGCGCATGTTCAGTCCACACTCAGTGGTAATGCGGAGCGGAGGAGCTTGAACGCCCCGCGCATTTTGGCTTCCCTATCAGATATAATGATGAAGGAAAGAGGTCAGAGTGAAAAGATTGTGCCAGATCTTTATGAACAGGAGAAGAAAAAAGTTGTGGATGAACTATCCCGAGCATCCCCTGTTGCGCTCAGGGGATTGAGAGCTATGTGACGATAACTGCTCACTTCATCACAGCAGACTGAGAGATGAGAAGTCGGGGTATTATGCTAAAAAGAAGATATTATGCCATGTGCACTAAGTTGATTTCATATATTTTAATTCAATAATTTAATGTTAATAAAAAAAGACAAAACGTATGTTTATATGTCTTGGCCTTTTTTTTTCTTTTTTTTTCGCTGATCCGAAAAATGATCCGATCCACACGAGGACGAGCGAGCGCGGGTTTGACGAGACGTATTTGGAGGTTATTGCTCACGTCTCATTCTGCACATATCCAAATGTTTCCATATTCGCAATGTATCTGAATGTTAAACTATAATTAATATATATATATATATATATATATATATATATATATATATATATATATATATATATATATATATATATGTATATGTGTGTGTGTGTAAACTAGACGGAACAAATCATCCTCTTCACATGAGCAAAAACGTCCTTGGCATAACACCAGAGAGGACCGGTATATGGTGTATTTAAACTGACCAGTGTAACCTTTTAAATGTTTGGTTGACTGGACTTTATTTTAATAATGAACAGACTGCGATGTAAGTTTGAAATTAGAATGAACTTTAGATGTTCTGTGTCATTTATACCAAACAAAAATGTTGCTAGTTGCTAGTGTGTTTGCAGCACTACTGTTATTTATTTTTTATATATTTATTTTTTTATATTTTTCAGTTTAATTGATTTTTATTTCTAAAATTGTATTTATTTAAATGTATATTTAAGTTTACATTTATGTTCCAACAAACTTTAAAAATTCTACTTGATAAATGTAAATGCTCTAAAACTTTTATGTAAATGATTGACTATATATTACCTGTTTTATATATTACCTGTTTTATATATTTAATACTTGGTCAGTTTATTGATTTGTTTGGTTAACTTTGGATACATTTTTTTATTTTAATACCATGCAGTGCACTAAATTAAGATTCGAGAGATGGTTCAAGTCAGTGCTCAATAAATGATGATAAGTTTAGAAAGGTTGTGCATCCACATATTATTAGTGTGACATTTTAACATGCAAATCAAGAGGAAAACTCCAAGATATCGGCCCTAAAAATCGGCAGCACATATCGGCCATCGGCTGACCCTGACCTCCAAGCATCGGCTATAGAAAAACCCATATCGGTCGATCTCTTATATTTATATATATATATATATATATATATATATATATATATATATATATATATATATATATATATATATATATATATATATATATATTAGAGCTGCAACTAACGATTATTTTTCTGTCGACTAATCTAACGATTATTTTTATTACAATAAATAATTAATCTAATGTTCTTTTTTTTTATTAGCTAATGAATCCTTTGGATAACTTTACAAAAAAATATATAAATACAACTTCTAATATAATATTTCAACCTTTATTCATTTTCAACCTATGTGGTTGAAGTTTTTACAGTATAAAATAATGATGACAAAAAAATTTTTTTTACTATGGTAAATATGAGCTTATGATAGCGTTTATAATTAAATCACAGTAGCCATAAATTTATAGTTGTCTGAGACGTCATGAAATGTTCTTTAGCATCACAAACCATAAAATGTAGTCCGGGTTCTGCTATGGTTTAGCATGGTTTCCAGAGATCTGGAGCTGATTCGGGGAAGCTCGGTGGTTTGTGACTGTTGTCTCGTGGCGCGCTGTCTTTGAAGGGGCCGTTGACATATCACGTCTTTTGCGCGCTCAAGTTAGTTATTTCCAATGTAGGCGCGTGATAAGCGCGCTCATAATGGAAGCGGCGCGGTCGCGACGTGCACGCGATGCGACACGCTCCTTTTTTCCAGGCGCGTCCGCACCAGTATGCCGTTACGCGAGATGTAAATAAACAGTGTGACGTCGACGCGTCGTTGCAGCACTAATATATATATATATATATATATATATATATATATATATATATATATATATATAAACAAAGAGAGAGAGAGAGACACACACACACTTTTCTTTATATTTTCACTTTTCCAAGTAATGAAGTTGGTCTTTTGGTCATGTCTATAAATTCAAGAGTTTGATGTAGCCAATTTAGTTTATTATATCTAAACTAGGGCATCTAAACAGAAATTTACAATGTGCGATCAGTGCGTCAAGAGCACTCATGCACGCATCATAACGGACTCATGCGTGCTTACTGTACGACTCCTGTATGCCACCGCAAAAAAAACGAAAATATGTAGTCATATGATCATCAATATTTATCAAGATAAAAGTAAAACTTTTTAATCTATTTTAGACGGGTAATTTTTGAGTGATGATTCAAATGAAGTTTATATCACCAAATAATATTGTTGTATGATATCATCTAGTTCTTTTTGTAGTCTCATAATAGTGCTGCCATTTGGTTGGAGAGCTCATCAGTGATTCTTGCAGTAGCGACTGTCATAATACAGTATAGCATCTCCTTGGGGTACTGTTTTCTGTTAGAGATGTAAATGTGAAGCTGCAGCCTATTTGTTATGTCCTAATGATTTGTCAGCCTCCTGCTCGCTGATATTAGTTCCCTGCATTCGGTCAGATGACAATGATATCTGCGAATCCCAGGTGGAAACCCTTTATTGCATGTGCGCTATAAAGACTGCACATGGGGGTGATCCATCTCAGCCAGTGATGTTCACTCAGTTGGAAATGTCCTTTATGAGTGGGACACTGCAGCGCTTAGCTCTCATGTGTAAACTGAAAAACATAAAGTATTTCTGTTTTCTCTGCCTCATTACGTTTGATTCCCATCTTCCACTCCTTCACTTTAACTGCCTGATGTTCCTGTGTTTATCATGACTTTTTTTTGTTGTTGTTAGCAATGGACACAACCAGAAAGTCCACATGCATATGGTGGATCTCATGAGCTCAATAGTATGTGAGGGCGACTCTGTCTCACAGGAACTCCTGGATACTGTTCTGGTTAACCTGGTCCCAGCACACAAGGTAAAGAGAACTAATACACTTCAATTTTCACACACACACACACACAAAACAATCCAGGTCATCCAAGGAAAATATTAATAAATGTAAATTAAAAATTAAAAATAAAACATATACACACACACACACACACACTTTATTTAGAGAGCAGTTTCTTCAACCGCTATATAGAGCCAGAGGTATATTATGTACTTATGTTGCATTTTAAGCTCGGCTTATGATAACATGTCATTAATATTGTACATAACTTGCATTGCAGAGCCATTTAAGAAGCCATAAAGTCATATAATTGTGCATTACATTTAATGTGGGTGGGACAATGCAGCATTTAGCAGAACTTTAGCCTCCTAGGTTTAGTTTGAAGTTAACTTCATATTGTTTTTATTTAATGCATATTTAAATGCAGTGATTTAACTTTAATTGCATGATTTAAATGGTAAAATACTTATTTGTATTTATTTTAGTCAGTACAAAAATACTACCATAATGTGTACTTATTTTAAATTTTTTTGTTGTTATCCTTTATGTATTTATTTATTTATTTATTGTAAACCAAAACAAGTCTAAACAGGTTTAATTTTATTTAGTGTTCGTTTCTTGACACGTGTCACGAGATTTATATAAAACAAAAATTTTAAATTTGAATTTCTCCATCTCGTCTTACAGAACCTCAACAAGCAAGCATATGATCTGGCTAAAGCCTTGCTGAAGAGAACTGCTCAGGCCATAGAGCCATACATTACCAACGTGAGTAAACATGATATATTGTAGTCACATTTACATAGAATGTACACCCTACCTCTCGTCGGCTGTGCCAAAATCATGCTGACTTACAAAGGTACAAGAAAGGTCTTCTCATTTATTTAAATCGTGAGTAATCCCTAATAAACCTCCATGATTTGACTCCAGACCTTTTGCTTTTGAAAACTCGTTGAGGCTTGCAACATTAACCGGAGATCAAGAGTGCCTTTCCATGCTCCTACAGCATGTTGAGCTTAAATACATTCATCAGTAACACCCGCAGGAGCGTTGAACACTGTTATGCTATGAATTTTATTCCCTGCAGTGCTCATTAAAAGCACTAGAGATATTGAGAATAAGTGTGGAGGACAATCCTTCTCAGTAAATCCTAATTTATTTTCTGTTCTGTACAAGCACTCTGTTGTAGATGGCCTCTCCCACCAATATTTGAAGCCACTTACTCTTTAATTTTGATCTAATACCAGCTTTCTAAAACTAATCTTTAATCAACGCTATATGAAATGTTGATGCCAGATGGTTCTGCAGTGGGTTTAAAGGGGTGCCGTTTTCCAGTGCCGTGCGGTAGACACTTACAGATGCCAGTGTGTGATGTACAGTTTGGTGTCTCTTAGTTCTTTAACCAGGTGCTGATGCTGGGGAAGACTTCAGTTAGTGATCTGTCAGAACATGTCTTTGACCTAATCCTGGAGCTGTACAACATCGACAGCCATCTACTGCTGTCTGTCCTGCCGCAGCTGGAGTTCAAGCTCAAGGTAAGATGGCTTGGTGATGATACATGGCATTTAGTCGTCTTTAGGGATATTAGAGAAACGTTTTGCCCCTTTGTGAAGCACTCAAAAATGTTATGTAAATGGTTAGCCTGTTTTATTTGTTTTGGATTTTATTTACTATATTGCATTATTCTTAATTCTATTATAACATTTTATTATTATAATTTTTTGTATTATATTCATTATATCAGCCATTGGCCCTTTTACTCAATACACTAGCCACTAAAAACATGCTTAGCATGTTGTCCCCAGTATCCAAGAGTTGTCTCAGCCTCTGTTTGCAAGATATTGGCATTTAAAAAAAAAACATTTATTTGGTTTTATTTCATTATTACTATTTTTATTATTAGTAGTATTTATTTTTTAAATGTTATGTACTTTGGCTGTCACTAACGATTATCTTGTTGATCGAGTGAGAGATCGGTGAATTATTCTGATGATTAGTCAAGTAGTCTGATAATTATATTACATATTATTTTGAGGTAATCAAAACAGACCTAAGCAAGCAATAGCCTTTATATTATAATAGCAGTGAGGCAATAATAATTGGTTCAGATGGAGTATCAAAAGCAAGTAATCATGGTTTTATTGAATAAAACTGTAAAAATATATAATGTATTATAAACAATAGGACTAACGTACATTATGCATTAAATGAAAGGCCTGCAGAGACCCCAGTGGCCTGCTTGTTTTTACACTTTACAGGGCATTTCATGGATTTTTGTCTGTGGAATACCTCACTTTCCGGTTACTCGACATGGGCAAAATGCAATCAAAGATTATTTTATAATCAAATACTCAAATTGAATCCAGGAATCGTTACATCTCTATTATGTTTGTAATATCAGCCATTGGCCCTCCAGCTTTCTTGGTATTGGCCCTGGCCATAGACAAAACAGCAGATGATAGGTGTTTTTGTTTTATATATATATATATATATATATATATATATATATATATATATATATATATATATATATATATATATATATATATATATATATATACTCAGAGTGTGGTTTGAACTTACCCATTGAGGTAATTAAAAACTTGAAATTGATGATAATTGTTTATATTGATACTTGTAACTCCATTTTCTTTTTAATAAATGGTTTAAAGGCTGAAAAGTTAATTTTATCATTTTATAAAACTTTGTTTTTGTGAAAGTGTAAACCTTTATCTGAACTGAAAATCATGCTTGTTGCAGTCATTGCAAAATCATAATTTTTATGGTCTGGCAAAAACCATCAATTAATGTTTTTAGGCATATCGGCTGATGAAATGAGTTTATTACTGGACCTCAAGCTATTTTATTTTACCCCTGCTCTAGGACGTCTGTAATAGCTCATGATTAATATCTTATAATAGCGTCGAAGCAGTACTTTATGAAATTTTTTTGCTGCCTGTGGGGTTGAAAAACCTCTTCAAATCCTCGAGTATATTAGCTGTGGTCAGAACCTGATGACACACATGTTGTTTTAATGGCCAAATAAATTCTGCCCTTTAGTGACTTACTTTACTTTTCCTGTGTTATGACAATGGAAAACTTGGTTCTGTTGTTTGTGAGTTAACTAAAAGGTAATAGATGCAAATTCTTTCTGCTTAAAAGTTAAGGGTTTCTAATAAATGGATATACCATTCCTGAGCGAAAAGATGCTGACACGCTGCATAAAAATAATTACACTTCAGCCGAGTCAGATTTAATCCAGCAATGGCCTGAAAGCATGGTTAGCATTTTTCAAAAACTAGCAAAGGCGATTACTTTCTTTTGTGTTGGCCATGTTATTAAACTTGTATACATTTTGACAAAAGCCGGTTGAGTTTGCAATTTGTGTATGAATGGAGGTTATTGGTTTGTTAGGAGCTGCCTGTTCCATGTACCTTATTTAACCTCACCAATTTATTCTTTTGTTTTTCTGCAAAGCACAATGATGATGAGGCTAAATCACCTAAATGGGTTCATTCAATCTTTGTGCTGTAATTAATGGCCACAGGCCTCGCTTTCTGCAATTATATCACCATGTGTGTTTTGTAGAGCAATGATAATGATGAGCGCCTGCAAGTTGTGAAGCTCCTGGCCAAGATGTTTGGTGCGAAGGATTCAGAGCTCGCTTCACAGAACAAACCTCTCTGGCAGTGCTACCTTGGGAGGTACAACTCACGTACAACATGTCCAATTACCTGTTCGTCTCTACACAAACTGAGAAAAGATTCAACCGCTAGATCAAGCTGAAAGATTTTGACCATATTCGTTTTCTGTGGTTTCTTAGGTTTAATGACATCCATGTCCCTGTTCGACTGGAATGTGTTAAGTTTGCCAGCCATTGCTTGATGAACCATCCAGACCTGGCAAAAGATCTCACAGGTACAAACTGTTCCCCTTCTTACTTTGACTTCCATTATACTTCACGACTGAGCATAAAAGTCAGCATGTAACTGAAATTGACCCTCTTTACTTTTTTAATACATGTTTTTAGTCTTATTGTGCATAGTTTTAAAGAAAATATATTTATCCTAAATAAAGTAACAAAAATGGCAATTTTCTAGTTAGGTATTGTTTAGTATAATGCAACCAGTCAAAAGCTTGTTCAGAAGTGGGTGCCTGTGATTTAAGTAAATTTTATTTATATAGCACATTTAAACACAGCGTAGCTGACCAAAGTGCTGAACAGAGTATTAAAAAACAATAATAATAAATAAAAATAAAATAAGAATAAAACAACATGGAAGACAGTATACTAAAAAAACACAGTACTAATATTAAAACGCCTGGGAGAAAAGATGTTTTCAAGCTCTTTTTAAAAATGATAATAGAAGGTGCAAGGTGAATATCCAGTGTCAGCTGATTCCATAAGCGAGGGGCAGCAACTGAAAAAGCTCTGTCGCCCTTGGTTTTTAAACGTGGTACATATAAAAGATACTGATCAGCAGAACTTAAGGATCTACTAGATGAATGTGGGATAATAAGATCTTTTAAATAAGAGGGGGCTTGATCATTAAGAGCTTTAAAAACAAGCAAGATAATTCTAAACTGAATTCTGAAATGGACTGGGAGCCAATGAAGCGATGATAAGATCGGGGTGACATGGTCAAATTTCTTTGCTCTGGTTAACATCCTTGCAGCTGCATTTTGAACCATCTGGAGGTGAGAAATGGTTGACTGAGGAAGGCCCAAATACAAGGAGTTGCAATAATCTAAACGCAATGTGATAAAAGCATGAATGACCTTCTCCAAATCTTGAAACGACAAGAATGACTTAAGTTTAGAAATAATCTGTAGTTGATAAAAACTATTTTGGTAACACTTTAGAATAAGGTTCCATTAGTTAATGTTAGTTAACTACTTTCGTTAACATGAACTAAGCAAGAACAATCCTTCTACAGCATTTATAAGTCTTAGTTCATGTTAATTTCAACATTTACTAATGCATTATTTAAATCAAAAGTTGTGCTTGTTAACATTAGTTAATGCACTGTGAATTACCATGAACTAACAATGAATAACTGTATTTTCATTAACTAACATTAACAAAGATGAATAAATACAGTAATGAATGTATTATTCATTGTTTGTTCATGTTAATTAATACATTAACTAACATTAACTAATGGAACCTTATTCTAAAGTGTTACCACTATTTTTAACAACTGATTTTATTTGCTTGGTTAAGCATAATTGATAGTCCAAGATGACACCTAGGTTCCTGACCTGAGAAAAAACTGAGGGGAAATGATTGCCAAGTTCCTTAATAAGCCCGTTTCTCAATTTCGGGGGACCAAAAACAATAATTTCAGTTTTAGAGTAATTTGGAGTATATATATAATTTTTATTTTAGCAATTTATTTATTGATCAGATGTTTATATAAAATGCATCACAATGCTAGGAAAAATTAGAATGCACATTAAACCAAATTTTGCAAGAAAGTAGTAACCACAATCCACTGCAGACCTTTGTCTAATTTATTGAATGTGTATATATATATATATATATATATATATATATATATATATATATATATATATATATATATATATATATATATATATATATATATATATATATATATATATATATATATATATATATATATATTTTATGTATTTTCATAAATATAATAGTGTTTATATGTGTATTTTTTTTATTTTTAGTGTTTGTATGTATAAAATATATTCACATTTATTTAAATGCATTCAAATTTTTTATATATATTGAATGCATGACACAGTGAAAGTGATGCATTTTCACAATACACCAAACTGTGCATGATTTCTTTTCTCCTGCAGAGTATTTGAAAGTAAGGTCACATGATCCAGAGGAGGCAATTCGACACGACGTCATTGTGTCCATTGTGACAGCTTCCAAAAAGGACCTCTCTCTCGTCAATGATCACCTGCTGAACTTTGTGAGGGAGAGGACTCTGGACAAGAGGGTATGTGCCAGGCTCTCTTTATGCTTGTTTGTTTGCTGTCTCTTAAACATTCTTTATTAGTGCTGCAGTCATTTTAGTTCATGCATATTATCTTAGGGCCTTTTCTCCCATTAGTACCCCAAATGAACCAGAGACTGACATCACTGCATTCAGGGCAGAGCCGAGCTGGAATACATTAGCTTCTTGTTTCTTTCCAGGCACGCTCCATTTCTTCTCCCTATAATTTAATCAGCAGTCTCCTTTAGCCACCCGAGCTAGAGGGGATGGAATAATATAAATTGGACTATAACTCACATATAACCATTCCTCAGCCTTTTCAAAATGCTTTTAGGGAGGAATTTAATTGAAGGCCCCTCTGTGTTCCTGGACAAATGACACCGCAGTATTCAAGGTGTATGTCCATCTTGTCCTATTACACCTTGTTTGCTTCTGCTTGCCATACGTAAGATGTGGTTTGATGCAGGAACTGACAGGCTTTTCAGCTTTAGCTAAGTGGATGTTCTGTAATTTTTGTGTCTTGGTAAAACCTCAAAAAACCTCTTTGACAATTCATGCTGAGGCAAAATGTGACTAGAGTCAGTAATGTCTCCCTTTTTATTATTATTATTATTATTATTAATTTTTAATTTTTTTGACTTATTTTTTTTTTCGGTAGCACTTTTCCAAATTTTTGTAAACTGGCCATCTATGAATGTAAGACAGTTAAAAAGTTTGGGGTTAGGAAGAACTTTTTTTTTTATTGAAAGAAATTAATACTTATTTTGTAATAATTACAAAAGTTTGCAGTTACATGTTCCTTTTTTGGACGTTCGGCAAATTCTTCTGGGAAAGTATGCTTGAATTTGAAAAATGCAATATTCCTGATATTTTCAAATTTTACATAGTCGTCAAAATTATTCAGATATTATTGCTAATATTCGATATATCACCCAGCCTTAATTTAAAGTAAATTTTGCTTCCGAAACCACCCCAAGCAACAACAAAAAAAAAAAAAAACACAACATAACATCTTGTACCTGTGAAATATCTGTTTTATATCTTACATGGGCTGCTGACAAAGTCAATGTATTAATGCTGGCTCTAGTCATATAATTTTTACACCAGATCAACAGAATCTCACTGAGTAGAGCTTCCCGTTGTGTTATCTTGCAGTGGCGGGTCCGTAAGGAGGCTATGATGGGTCTGGCTCAGATCTATAAGAAGTACGCCTTACAGGCGGAGGCCGGCAAAGAGGCAGCCAAGCAGATCTCCTGGATCAAAGACAAACTGCTTCACATTTACTACCAGAACAGCATCGATGACCGGTGAGTAAAGCTGATAAGCTGGTAGTCTTTCAATATTTGTATGACATCCCTGGCTATTTTAAATTCAAGCTTTATATATAGTGTACATATTGGATCAGTAGTGAATGTTGCTTCCAGATATAGTTATTTTATCTATCATACATGCATATATGACTCTGACCGTTCAAACCAGGTTTGTGACAAGACATTTTTAATCTACTTTTAACATCTACATTATTAATTAGGGATGGGTCACGATTTTCGAATATTCGATTAGTCGATTTAATGAGCGATTATCGATTATATCTCGTAATATTTATAAATAAAATATATTATTTATCCATTATATCTCATAAATCCCCTTTACCAAAAAATAAAGTTTGCTTAGTTTTTAATAATTAAGAGAGAAATTCAATGAATGTTTTATGCCTTCATTTGATAACCAGAAAAATGTAAATACCCAGAATTTCTGAAGGGAAAAAAACATTTCACATATGGCTTTTTTAAGAATTTATTTATTTAAGTTGTTTTTATGCATTTATATAATTACACATGCTAAAACACAGAATTAGGTAACAATAAAACATATGGAGAAGAATTAGGCCCCTAAACATGTAATATTTTGCATATTTGTTTTTGAAGTAGTTTTTGGGGGGTTATTTTTCCTGTAAAGATATCGAGATATATATCGTATATCGAGATATACAAAATATATTTTTTGCTCCATATCCCCCAGCCCTAGGTGAAACTGTCCTGTCTGCCATCTTTATTCTTGAGCACTGTCCATAAGGAGGTACATAAGGCATAGTGAATGCATTATAATGCACAAAGACCACCTTTTGTAATGTCTTATTAAAATACAGGCCTCAAATAAACTGTTACAATGGATTCGCCCCACATTGAACCCAAAACTGAAGCCACAGGATAAGAGAAATGCAGAGATGGTTGTAATTTGTGGCTTGCAACTCTTTTCATTTGTAATGTGAATGCATATGCTGAGTTCATTTGTGGTCTTTTTTTGTTTGAAACATGATTCTCTGTCCTAGTGTCTTGTGCTTTGCAACAAGTACTATTTATTTTCAAGCCTTCCTGGTGTGTTGCAAAAAGCTTGTTCAAACTGTGCCCATTTTGAACTCCTGACGAATGAGTTGGTTTTATAATGTTATTGTATCATTAAAACATGTAATGACAACTGTGCAAATGCAATTCTATGTTATGATTGGGTCATCAATATGAGATTTGAGCTCACTTGAATGCTGTCTAAGATAATTTAAATGTGGGTAATAACATGTCAAACAATATATATATATTATTTTTTTTTAATATATGAAATATCAGATCTGATTTTTTTTTCCCTTAGGTTGCTTGTGGAGAGAATCTTCGCCCAATATCTCGTGCCTCACAATCTAGAGACTACAGAGCGAATGAAGTGTCTGTATTACTTGTATGCCACATTGGATGGAAATGCTGTCAAGTAGGTGCAGTAATTCTTGTTTTATTCTAAAACAGAGATGCCCAAACCAAAGTCTGCAGGCCAAAGTTGGCACCTAGTGACCTTTATGCCCCCCCCCCCCCCATTCAATTTAAAAAATAAAAAACATTCCATTAACGCATATTCATTTCTAATTAATATTTTTGTTTTAACATTTTATTTTTGCTTTTGAAAATAATTCACTAATATAAATGTGATCCAAACTTTAAAAGTAAATTAAAACGAAAAGCAAATTTTTTTTATATATACATACACAAAGCCATGTATGTTGGATGTAACATGGTCATGATTTGTTTGCTAATCAATTTCTCTCATAAACAAAGCTTTGTACTTCCTGATATTCACATAAACTTGTTTCATGTAAGCAGCAGTGGAGTGGAGGTTCACTTTTGGGATCAATTTATTTTAAAAGGGCGATAATGTCAGTTGCAAACGTTGTGATTGCATTTTAAAGTACAGCAACGAGCACTGTGAAACCATTTAAAAATGCGCATTCAGCGGTCTCTGTGACAGGATATAAAACAGCCAACAAAGTAAAATAATCCCAAACGTAACTGATCATAATCACATCTATTCATTTTGCACTCCTACTACAAGCCTTTTATTTAGACTAAAAACCCCTGTCATTATGGTGAAGAAGCTGGTGTTTTGAGTAGAATTTGCACATCCTGTCATGCCGGTGACTATATACCACTGCAAAAGACACATTTTGCAGTATTAAGGTTAACGATGAATAAATTGTTATTGATCTCAAAATGTTTTAATGTAATACATTATTATAAAATATTTTTGGATTTAAGTTACATTTACTTTTGGTTCACAGCCCTCAATCAGGTTTTGTATCAAAAGGTTTGGGCACCTCTCATCTAAAAGATCTGCTTTGCTTGTTCAGAAATTGAAAAGCTGATTTTAAACCATGCAACCTGTAAACAAAAAGTCCCTCCCTTGGAAATATGTCATTATGGAGGGAAAACGGTCATTTCATGTTGTATTTAAGTATCTTATGAGCCTGAAAAGAGATTATTGGACCTATTAAGATGTATTTGCAGCCTTGGAATGTTGATTGTGGTTGTTGTGGTCAATCTCTCTTATAGAGCTCTGAATGAAATGTGGAAGTGTCAGAACATGCTGAGACACCACGTCAAAGACCTTCTGGATCTTATAAAACAGCCAAAAGTTGGTTTTCCCTCACAGTTATTTTGTCTTAGTTCTAGCTTTTCTAGTTTTGGATATTCTTGAATATTTTTTTCTTTATTCCCCCAGTCTGATTCTTACAGTAAGGCCGTGTTCTCAAAGGTCATGGTTATCACAAGTAAGTCGTGTTGTTAAAACGATTCTCCAATCAAGTGCAATCTGCCTATTATGTAGTAGTATCATGAAACATTCACTGAGAGGGAAACATCTCTTCATCTTTGCGTTGAAGGAAACCTGCCAGACCCGGGCAAGACGCAAGACTTTGTGAAGAAGCTCGCTCAGGTTCTTGAGGAGGACGAGAAGGTCAGAAAGCAACTGGAGACTCTTGTGAGCCCATCCTGTTCATGCAAACAGGCCGAAGTCTGTGTGGTAAGTACCATATTGCTTCACCTCGCAGGATACTCATGTTTTTACCGTAGCATTTGAAGTTAGTGGCTGTGTTTACACCTCACAGAAAGAAATCACCAAAAAACTGGGCAGCCCCAAACAGCCCAGCAATCCTTTCCTAGAGATGGTGAAGTTTTTATTGGAGAGGATAGCGCCTGTTCATATCGACACCGAATCCATCAGGTACATTAAGACTTTTAAATACCAGTAGTAAATGTACTATCATTTATACACACAGTCTCACTCCTTCCTCTCTCTCTGCAGTGCACTAATCAAACAGGTAAACAAATCTATAGAAGGAACTGCCGATGATGAAGATGAAGGAGTCCCGACCGAGCAAGCAATCAGAGCTGGCCTGGAGCTGCTGAAGGTGAACAAGTCTTTAGATGTGTTAAAAACAATGGATTGTGTCAGTGTTGGAAATGAGTCAAAATTACCAGATGCCATTAAACGGATTTGAGAAACAGATTTTTTTTTAGGGATCTTGGCCCAATAACCTGACAATAGACCGTATCGCTCAGCCCTATTACAAATATGTAAAATTACAAAGTAACCTTTTTATCATAAGTTTGATGTATGTGTCTTTACGCTCCTCAGGTCCTGTCCTTCACCCACCCGGTCTCATTCCACTCTGCTGAGACCTTCGAGTCTTTGCTTGGCTGTCTGAAAATGGATGATGAGAAGGTTGCAGAAGCTGCGCTGCAGATCTTTAAAAACACCGGCAGCAAATTGGAGGAGAGCTTCCCACACATCAAATCGTACGTTTGAGTCCGTCTCATGGCCCGCAATGATCACAAAAGCACATCCGGGCTTTATCCAAGAGGAGAAACGCTGCTTGATTTGCTCCATCAATTTAAATGTTTTCAAACATGCTTATGTTAATTGAAGACTGTTTTGTATTTCTTGATTTCTGAGATGTTCTGTCACATTTAGGCAAAACTAATTTCTGTTGTGCTGTACAGTCATCCATAAAGTTGGATGGTGCCATTCACTCCTGCTTATTTGACTTCGTTTTGCCCCCTAGAGTCCTTTTATCAGTACTACAGCACAAAGCAAAGAAGGGTCCACCTCGCCAGGCCAAATATGCCATCCATTGCATCCATGCAATGTTTACCAACAGAGACACACACTTTGCACAGATATTTGAGGTAAGATCGTTAAGGAAAAAAAATATCTGGAATCATGTTTTTATCATTTTTCTTTGCTTCTGAATTGAACTTTCCTTTCGCCACAGAGAACTTCATATACACACTTTAAAACTTTCTCTGGAGCTCTGGAATTCTAACCAATTGATTTCTATTTGCCACAGCCTCTGCATAAGAGTCTAGACACAGACAACATGGAACAGCTCATCACCCCTTTAACGACACTGGGACACCTGGCCATGCTGGCCCCAGAACAGTTTGCAGCGCCGCTCAAATCTTTGGTGGCCAATTTCATCGTTAAAGACCTGCTAATGAACGACCGGGTTAGTGATAGCATTGATCATTACAATGAGAAGACAAAGCAATCAATGTGATGCACTTTGTTAAAAAGCATTTTTATGTTTTGCCTTCTGGTGAAGTAGTGCATTATGCGGCAATCAAAATTACTCTGAATTGCGCAAGCGTGCATGATGTTCTTAATGTGCATTGTGAACACAATGGTGTCTTTTCTTTTCTTTTTTTTTTTCCTTTTTTTCTTTTTTATTTGTGTATTTTTAGCTGATACAGGATGTGCCTAAATGATATGTTTATAAATAACTTTTTTTTTTTAATATATTACTGCTCTAATATAACATGTTCAGTTCCAGTAGTAAAAGCAGTATATTCCAATATTATAATGTCAATAAAAAAGCCTATATTTAAAAATGTATTAAATATTAATGTATTATTTTTTTATGAAGCCTTAAAGGCTTTTTAAAAAGCTGTATTCAAAAAAAAAAAAAAAAAACATTAGACATTTAAATCATTAATCATGATAATGGAAATCATAGCTGATCTAGAGAACAGCATTAAATATGCATGTTGTTTATTTGCCTCTAGCATTAACTAATTTAGACTTATTGAATTAATGTGATTTCATGGGGATGTGCTTGCTTAAGGCTTAAATCAACCCAGTATATAATTATAAGAGTAAATGGGTGAGGAAAAAAGAGATCCTTTTTATTGATCTCAGTTGATTGACCTTGTGGGCATAGTTTTATTTTCATTTTGCAGTGGTTTTAAAGCAAGTTGTGTGCTTTAATTCACATAGACGTGCGACACGTCACTTTTGTAACATGAAGTGTTTATTTTTTACTGGTAACCTTGTTAGCAAACTTTCAGACCAAGCAATAAAGGATCCTCCTCACTCTCGGGTTTTGAGGCATTTGATACTGATCTAGATTTTCTGTTTGCTGCAAAGATTCCTGGCAAGAAAACCACCAAGCTGTGGGTCCCGGATGATGAAGTCTCTCCTGAAACATTGGCTAAGGTAAGACGCAGCTATGATTTGACTTGCCATTTATTCATTTTTATATTGAAGAAAGTACCAGTGATTCACTTCTCAGCCAGTATTGCATAGATTCCCAACAGAAATGGATAGATGGGTTCTTTTTTTTTCTCCTTTACATTGTAAATTGATGGCACCTCAGCTTGCACTCACAGGAGATGATACCGAGCATTGAAGTATGTTCAGTGTTTCTCTGTCTCTGTGTGTCTCAGATTCAGGGTCTGAAACTGATGGTCAGATGGCTGCTCGGTGTGAAGAACAACCAGAGTAAATCTGGCAACTCCACTCTGAGAATGCTGACGGCTATCCTGAGCAGCGACGGTGACCTGACGGAGCAGGGCAAGATGGGGTGAGTGACATTTCCAACACTTTTGGCAAATATACTGTTCAGTAGTTGAAGGTCTGTAAACAAAATGCTGTTTTTGAAAGGAGTCTCTTTATGCTCACCAAGGCTGCATTTATTTGATTGAAATCCAGTAATTATAGTAATATTGTGAAATAGTTTTACAATTTAAAACCACTGTTTTCTAATTTAATATATTTTACTGTCTAGTTTATTCCCTGGATTGTCAGCAGCCAGCACTCAAGTCTTTAGTGACAACATGGTCTTTCAGAAATCATTGTGATATGCTGATTTAGTGATAAAGTTGTGCTGCTTAATATTACATAATTTTTTTGTGGAAACTGGTAAAAAAGTTTCAGCATTCTTTTGTCATATTGTTATTATAATTAAATAGAAAACTCAATGCCCAAATAAATTAATGAACCCTTATACTGTAAAATGATTGCATACATGGCACATTTTTATTGTATTTATCTGTCTGTAATATGGGAGTGATTTCATGTGCTGATTTTCTGTGATTACAGTAAGCCGGACATGTCTCGTCTGCGGCTGGCAGCCGGCTGTGCCATACTTCGTCTCGCTCAGGAGCCGTGCTACCATGAGATCATCACCCTGGAGCAGTACCAGCTCTGCGCCCTTGTCATCAACGTAAGACCCATCGCCAGGCTCCTTGTCTGACTCCATATTGGCCTTATGGACTTATATTTCATCTTAATGGCAAAAAGAAAATCCCTTAACATCATTTTAATGGGTTACTCTGGTTTGACTAACAGGCTGGTAGTGTAGTGATTCGCTGTCTTCCTGGTCACCAGTCATGCTCTATAATGTAATTTAATGTCCAGTTTATCTGACTGATAAAATCAGAAGTCCGCTTCAGTACCCCAGATTAAATCCATTGAAAACAATATCTTTCCTACTGCAGATAGAAGGTGTAGCCTCATTCAAAAACCTGTTACTCTATCGGATTGCAAACAGGATATTCAATCAGAAAAATTGGCTGGGAATTAATTGGTTTGTTGGAAGTGGGTGTTTAATATTAAAATGGAGCCAGACCAAACGCATGTTTGGAAAACCAATGCTTAGGTAGGCTGTGCAGGCTATTTAATTATGTTGTTGACAGACAACCAAAAAGGGACACCAGTAGAAAAATTGTTCCAGAGAAAGTGATCCATCTTTCACAATAAGATTGAGGAATGTGCATTAAAAAAAGACAATGGGGTCAGTTTGTATTTAATGATGACCTATACAGGAAACCAAAAAGTTGTAGGTTCAAACCAAAAAAAAAAGCTGATTCAGGAGTGCACACCATTGCACAAGCCTGATGGTGGCACTTAACCCCAGACTACTCTAGAGTTTGTGTCCTTGGAGTGTTTCGTAAGCCAATGAATAAAAGCATGATGCTAAACGATTCATGAGGAACTAATGAATCCTGTCTTTCTCAGGACGAGTGCTACCAGGTGCGACAGGCCTTCGCTCAGAAGCTACACAAAGGTCTGTGCAGATTGCGTCTACCACTGGAATATCTGGCCGTGTTCACGTTGTGTGCCAAAGACCCAGTGAAGGAGCGCAGGGCACATGCCCGCCAGTGCCTGGTCAAAAACATCAACCTGCGCAGGGAATACCTGAAACAGCATGCAGCAGTCAGTGGTAAGGAGAGCCTGTCTAAATCCTGCTCTGAAGGCAAGGGCTAGGAATGAAGAAACCCAGTTCATATTTAGTTTATATTAAAAAGTACTTTAATTGACTGGTTTGTTGTTTGTTGTGTTGCATGAAACAACAACCATATGTCTTGTTTGAATTAGTAACTCTTCTGAGTTGATTTTTTTTTTTTTTTTTTTAATCTGTACAAAAAAAATCCTGTTCAATTTAGGGAGTCAAAATCTAATTCCAAAATTATTCTCAGTGCATATTAATTGACAGGCTCTTGGTACAGTTCCATGGATTTTGCCCTCCAGGTCTTCACCCCAGTCACATGACTAAAAACTATTAATTTTTAGTAATTAATTTAAAATTGATTATAAATTAAAGAAATGATTCTCCAGTTCATATACATGTTAGGTTCTCTATTTTGTAGTAAAAAATGTTTTTTAAGTGTGCCGTTTACCACCATGTTTTCATTCGGCTTATATAGACTGTCAGATGAAGTTTTTTGTGTAATGAATCGCTGAAGAAAAAAAAACCTCATGTCTAACTCTAACCACTGCTGTATTATAAAAGTGGAAATATTTAGGCACCTCACAATTTATTTAGATTTGAAACAAGGACTCACAATTCCATTCCATATTGATTCACAATGCATCTTGATGCATCTTTCAAATATTGAAAGCATCATTTAGGAATCAGAAGCAGAATCAAATTCCCTGTTAGATAGTGATCTTTTTAGTTAATATTCATGCATCTTCTGGTACATTGAAATCTTTAGCTGCTGAGTTGAACGGTTCATCAGGATCATTATGCGAAAGAGCCGGTTGTTATGCCTGTCCTGTCAAGTGGATTCGCCGGTCCATTGTGTTGGTATCTTCATCTGTTGCTCATAAATGAATTCTTTGCACGTCATGAATTCCAATCGTAATTCATACTCATGAGCCACAGGACAAACTTCGGCTATTTTAAAATATTGTGGGTCTGGGAATATGTCTAGGTTTTATAACACTGATATTAATAATAAAGCATGTATTTGTGTACTGCAGAAAAGCTGATATCGCTCCTGCCGGAGTATGTGGTGCCATATGCAATTCACCTTTTGGTCCACGACCCAGACTACGTGAAAGTCCAGGACATCGAGCAGCTCAAAGACATCAAAGAGTGAGTCCACACAAACTCCTTACGCTGCTCTTCCATCTTTAATTGGAGAATGTTTATCTCTTCATTGGGTTGTCCGTTCATGCTTTGAAAATGTCAGATGCGTAATTTGAGCTAGATATTTGTTACAAATATGTTGCCTGTCAAATTTTCATAAACAGTGGAGAAAATGTGCAGCTTGTTAGATGTTTGGCTGGCTGCCGAAAACACTGATAAATGGTGTTCCAGAGCTGCCATCTGCCTTTAATCTTGAGAATGATGTTTCTCTCTCATATCTTCCCTTTTCCTTCAGGGCTTTGTGGTTTGTTTTGGAGATCCTAATGGCCAAAAATGAAAACAACAGCCATGCGTTTATCAGGAAAATGGTGGAAAACATAAAACAGACAAAAGATGGACAGTGTCCGGATGATCCCAAAATTAATGAGGTCCGTCTTGTTTTAGAGTGATGCTTTGTTTTTCTTATATGGTTTTTCAAAAGTTGTTCTAACTAACAACATGTCTAGGGATTTTTAAATGATTATATAAAATGAATCAATACTTTTTATTCAGAAAGGAAGGCATTAAATTGATCAAAAGTGACAGAAATCTCTTATAAGATTATACAATTCTATTTAAAATAAATGCTGTTCTTTTAAACTTTCTATTCAAATACTCCTTTCTTTTTCCACAAAAAAGCAGCACAATGTTTACAGAAATAAATTACATTTTAAAATATATTAAAATAAAACATTTCACAACATCCGTGTTTTCACTGTATTTTTGACCATATTAATGCAAGCTTATTTCAGAAACATTAAAATAATCTTACCTACCCCTAACTTTTAGAAGATAAACAAACATGAAGAGTCATTGGAATGCTTTAACCCTTGTTTCATATTTACATTATTGTTCTACTGGTGTCTTCTAGTGTCATTATGAACAGCTGACAATATTTAGTATGTTGCTCTGTGAAAATGATCACACACAAATTGATTTTACACTTCACAATTCTCTCTCTCTCTCTCTTTCTCTCTCTCTTTCTCTCTCTCTCTCCTTGCAGAAATTGTACACAGTGTGTGATGTAGCCATGAACATCGTCATCTCCAAAAGTACCACATACAGTCTAGAGTCACCTAAAGATCCTGTACTGCCTGCGCGCTACTTCACACAACCGGACAAGGTGCTTAACTATTTCCTTTGTTGGACTGCTGCAGGGCTTCCAGTTATAGACATATCAGGGAATTATTATTTTAGTTTTTTTTGTTTGCTTAAAAGGGACTGGAAAATGGATGGGGGGAGGGAGGCAGTATAGGATTATGACTGGATTTGAACCCATATCTCCCATGAAGAGCAGCTTTTTATTTACGTATCATTATGTATACATAATGTCTGTAGTGTTTATACAATTTTCTTAAGAAAAATAAAATATAAGTCTTGATCTAGTCAGAAGTCATAGAAAGTGATTGGTCAGTAGGTGTGGAAGCCCTGCTGTGAGCACAAACTTTAACTACATTTGCAGATTTGCCATCAGAATAAAAAAAAAAGTCGGTTCAAGTAAAAAAACAAAAACAATTATCTTTCAGAATTTCAGTAACACGAAAAACTATCTACCGGCTGAGATGAAGTCATTCTTTACCCCAGGAAAGGTATGTATTTGCCCTCTATTCTATGCTTTTAGCCTTCTTGGGTCTAACAGGACTGTGAAATTGACTGCTTGATTCTCTCTGCAGCCCAAGGCAGCAAACGTGCTGGGAGCCGTGAACAAGCCCTTGTCCGCCACAGGAAAACTGCAGACCAAACTCTCTCGCATGGAGACCATGAGCAATGCCAGCAGTAACTCCAACCCCAGCTCCCCTGGCCGCAGTAAAGGACGGTTAGTGTCACAAACCCACGTACATGTGAGCTCATTCATGTACACTACCATTTTCAAGTTAAGAGTAAGATTTGATCAATAAATATTGATCAAGGACTCATTCAGTTGATGTGACATTAAACACATTTATTAATTAAACGCAGTTAAAAAAGATTTCAGTTTCAGATCAGTGCTGCTATTTTTTTTTTCATTGCTTCACAACTGTTTTCCACAATAATATTAAATGTTTCTTGCACAGCAAATCAGTATATTAGAATGATTTCTGAAGGATCATGTGGCACTGCAGACTGGAGTAATGATGCTGAAAATTCAGCTTTACCATCACAGGAAATATTATCATTTAAACATATATTAAAAGTTATTTAAAAATTTTGATATTACTGCATTTTTGATCAAATAAATGCATTGGTGAGCATGGGAGACGTCTTTTAAAAACATTTTTAAAAAAAAAAAAGCTTTCGAACAGTAGTGTATATGGATGATTACACTGTGTTTCAAGAAAATTTTCTCAAGTTTACATTTGCATGTTAATTGTACAAAAATGG
The DNA here is from genome assembly GCF_003368295.1 of Carassius auratus. Lineage (NCBI taxonomy): Eukaryota > Metazoa > Chordata > Actinopteri > Cypriniformes > Cyprinidae > Carassius > Carassius auratus. The sequence goes on along the minus strand of NC_039282.1, from coordinate 14,404,933 downwards.
TGGTTATAGGTCTTTTTTTTTTTTTTTCTTTTAAGCAAATTTATGGTTCAAATATACTGCTTATCTAAATTTTTTTATTTTAGTTTATAAATAGTTATATAAAGTTATTTATTATTTTCATGAGGTTTATGAATGCTTAGTAATTTGGGTAAAGTAATAACCAACTTGAATGAGATGTTCAGTAATCCGGCCTCACTATTGCTATATTGAAAAACAATGTCATGGCTAGAGATGGCTTTCACACTCTAATCCGTGTGCCGCTTTGGAAAATATGTAGTTTAGCACATCCCTAAAAATGACATATTTGTAGCTTTATCTGTTCAGAAGCATAAATTTGTTACAGATGTCCCATTAAACCAATGGTGGTGAGCATGAACACACAAGCATTATAAATAACATGAGACACGCTGCCTCTCCTCGGACTGTAATATTGTCATGCCTCCTACTGTGGACTAAACAGGCTCTTTTGAGGCCACAGTGTTCAGTAATCATCCCGCCTTTCAACATCCCTGCTCGAGTGAAAGCAGGGAGGATAGGTGTGCGATGGTTATCTCCAAATAGGTGTCATTGAAATTCTTTTGAATGGAGTGTTTCATGGATCAGCGTCACGAAAGCACAATAATTTCAGTTTTCTTTTACCTGTGCCACATTGAAATAACGCTTGGGGGATGTACTGCTTGATGGCATTGAGATGACTCATGGCATCCCTCAATACTTTTAATCTCTTTATTATTTCATTCATTTATAAAGCCAAACTCATAGGTGTCCTTATATTCAAAGACAAACAAATGAAAAATTACTTCTTTTTTATATATATTTATTGTGAATTGTATTAATCTATTTCAATACAATATTATATATATATATATATAATATTGTCTTCATTCTCACTGTGGTCCACATCAGCAGAGTCCAGCCTGGGTTGAAAAAAGATATTTAGGTTGTTGTCTACTCTTGTATTGTATATGTGTGTGTGTGTGTGTCTGTGTCTATATATATATATATATATATATATATATGTATGTATATTAGTGGTGGGCCGTTATCGCCGTTAACGTGCTGCGTTAACGCGAGACTCTTATCGGGCGATAAAAAAAAATATCACCGTTAATCTATTCTCAAAGTTGGGTTGGTAGCTGGTTCTATACTAAGCGAGCTATGATGACCTTCACCTTGATATTTTATATAACTGACTCGCTGAGGCCAGCCTAACGGACAGCGACACTGAACCGAGCTCTCTTCTGCAAAGTTCTCCTCAAAGTCCCTCCTGCACCGGAACGAACAAATACAAATCGCAGTTTGAACAAACAACAAGATGTGAAAGAGCCCGATTCAGTAACGTACTCGCGGTGTTCTGGTGTTCAGGGCTCACACAGAGAAAGGCGTCTCGAGAGGCTAAAAATAAGCGTTTTCAAGTGTTTTGATCAAAACACTTGAACATCGAATTTGCTTATTTTTGCTCTAGTGCCGACAAATACATACGAAATATGTCAAAATATCCATCTTGGAAATTATGCTCGAAAAAAACTGTCAGTTATTTCTTAAGTGAAAGTAAACAGTTGAGGAGAAAAATGGGATGTGTATTATATTGGATGCGTTCATCGTCAAGTGACCGTGCCTAATTTAGCTATTGGCTGCTGTAATGTTAATCCTAGAAAATGAAAGAAAGAAAATCATTCACTGCTCTTGACTACTTTGTAGTTTTAACAGTCAAACCAAAAATTATTCAGACACCAGATATATTTTTTGATATATATAGCAAAACTGTAATAATGTGAGAAATGTTGAAGGTGTCTGAATAAATGTAGGTTTGATTGTATATTTCATTTTTACATTGAAGACTATCCAGTGCTTTTTTACATTTAATTATTTAGTTTCTGTACCTTGACACCTACAAACTTGAAAAAACCTTAAACATTGTGTAAATAGCACAAATAAATAAAAAATAAACGAACATACAAATTAGACAATTTCAAACAGGGCCCACTGGTATAACCTTCACCGGGTCCCCGCTTGTGCAATGTGGAATTAGTTTACAGCTTTTTCAAGCACTTTGTGATGCATTTTGGAAACAGGAGATGTACATTTCTTATGCACCATCTAGCTTGATAAACCCTTTCTCAAAGACTTACTGTTTGTCAATTTTATTTGGGTAACACACATATTCTGAATGCCGTCGGCAGAATTCGAATGAGCCATTTTAATATAGATTAATCTAGATTAATCTAGATTAAAAAAATTAATCTATGCCCACCTCTAATATATATATATATATATATAGACACACACACATATACAATACAAGCGTAGACAACAACCTAAATATCTTTTTTTTCAACCCAGGCTGGACTCTGCTGATGTGGACCACAGTGAGAATGAAGACATTTCAATGAAGAGCCCATCTGAGACTGAAAAGCCCAGCAGGGGGCGCAAGCGGGGTGCTGCAGCCAACCAGGATGACAAGGGCCAGGAGTCCAAGCCCAAACGGGGCCGAAAGAAAGCAGCCAACACGAGCACTGATGATGCCGAGGACCAGTGGGGCGAAGACGGCAGCATGGCAGAGGCCACCATGGAGACCGAAGATGAACAGAACAGTCCACCCAAGAAAGGGCGACGAGGACGGCCCCCCAAATCAGCAGCCTCAAAGGATGAGACGCCCAGCAAGGGCAGGAGGGGTCGCAGGAAGACTGCTCCACCTGCAGATGAAGAAAATGAGGAAGAGCTGGAGGAAGAGGAGGACGATGAGGATGATGCAGGCAGTGAAAATATGGAGGTGAAGCCCAAAGGCAGAAGAGGACGTAAACCAAGGTGAGTGGCTGCCTGTATGCCCTAATATTCTTCCTCATGTGTATGTATATGTCTGTGTGTATATATATTAAGGTCATACATATATATGACCTTATAGGTGAACTGGTACTAAACTTACTGAATACCCACAATCCCTTTATTCTTAACATGTGAATTTGAAATGGTTTTTCACAGAGGAGAGGCAGATACCACCAGCGATTCTGTGGAATCCACACCTCAGAAAAGAAGAGGACGACCTCCAAAGTCACAGACAGCAGCTAAGAAAGCCAGGTACAAAGCTTTCTGGCATTTACCCTTGATGCTCACTGGAGTATATACTTGTGATTAGGTCTGTTTCATGGTTTTTTTCTGACTCATACAATCTGTCTTAGCGGTGGGAGATCAAGAGCTGCTGCCAACCAGGAAGAGGAGTCTGAAGAGGAGATGGGCATAGCCCAGCAGAGTGAGGACGAAGAGGATGAGGCAATGGACTCTTCACCTAAAGTGAGTTTCCTTTCTCCTGAAACTCTTACCACACATTAAGATTATATGTTTGTCAGTGGTTCAGAGGATCTGTAAATCTTTCACCATCATCATCAGTCATTTCTCCTTAAGTCGTGTCTACTCCAGACTAGGGATGGGTATCGTTAAGGTTTTAACAGTATTACTACTCTTACCGATACTGCTTAACAGTCCGGTACTTTAACGGTATTCTTATCGTTACTTTGTGTTGTTACTTTGTGTTGTGTTAGGCAGTCGAAAACTTTGCATTTCTCTGTCTGCACATAATGCACTTTTTAAAGAAGCTTTAACAGATTGCTTGTGTTTCCGCCCTTACATGCAAAAAATTTGTTGCACTAATGACAACCAGCGTTGTCTGCATCAACTCTAGTGAAGTATAATCACACATTGGAACGTTTTGCTGTCTCCGCCATCGTCAGTCTTTGTATTAAGCAGGAGTTTTCGTAATGTAAGGGGCCATTCACATATCGCATCTAAAAAACGCGTGGAAAACGCTATGCCCGCCGCTTTCTGATTTTTTTTCACCAAAGCCTTCGGGCACTTGCTAAGCAACTATGACCTGCTCTCTCCATGAAGACGCTATCAGCTGTTCCTTCATCTTGGCTGAGCTTTCAACGTTATTACGGAAAAGGTGAGGAAGTTACATGACCTGCAGTGCGCTTGTGGCATTCTGAAACATTAAGATGTTTTTAACTCGATGCGGTGCGGACGCGCCTGGAAAAAAGTAGCTCGTCACAGCGTGTGCGCGTCGCGACCACGTGGCTTTCATTATGAGCACACATACCGCGTGCCTACATTTGAAATAACGAACTTGAGCACGCAAAAGACGCGATATGTGAACGGCCCCTTATGCGTGTGCGTGCGCCGCACTCGTTCTTGTTGTGTGTGTGTGTGTGTGTGACTGACAGACAGCCTCTGTCTGAGAGATCTTGCAGATTTTACAGACAAACGTCTTAATATCGCAAATTAGAAATGTTTGGTAAGATAAAATTTGCACAATAACATCATTAAGCAAAAATACATAGTACATTACATTTTTCCCCTCCAGTACCGAAAGCAGAACTGATACCGTCAGATCTTACTGATACTACGGTCTTTCGTAATTTAGCCCCGGGGCCATTTTAGTACCGGGTTTCGGTACCCATCCCTACTCCAGACTCGAAAGTTGTCATGTGGCGCCGTGCTGCATCAGCTAAAGACTGTCTACACTGGACGCCACAAAGGGACCTTTGAAAATCATCTGAATTGAGTGTCAGCATGTCATAAATAGAATGCGGCAACAGTTTACAGTCAGGTATTTGTGGTGTCATGCCGTGCCGCTTCAAGTGTAGACAGCATCACTGATAATGCTAAGTTCTATTGACTGATCTATATATAATGAATCTTTATTACAGATCAGTGGTTCTATTGTATTTTGTCACGCCGTTCGCGTCTGGTGTAGACACAGTGTTTGGAATCGTTTGTTGTTTTCCCGTATAAGGATCGATGCTTTGGGCACACTTCCCCCAGTCCCCCCCACTCGCACCCGCTGATGTCATCATCCATCACAATGTTTAACTTTGTGAAAAAAAAAAAAATATATATATATATGTATGTGTGTATTTATGTCTCTAGTAATAATGATGGAAGGTCACAAAAATTAAATGGACAGGAAATATGATCCATTCAAGTATAGTAATAGTTAAAATTATATTATTTCTATGTAGAAATCTGTTCCAAAAATCTGAATGAAGGTTAAAAAAATCTTTCTTATAACCATGAGTGATGTAAAGTCATAAATTCATTCAGCTAAGAGCTTGAAAATCATCAATTTAAATATTACTTAAATGCAGAAATGTTTAAAAAAAAAAAATTTTTATTTTTTTTTATCTTTATCTTTATCTTGTAATCATGAATGACAAATAAATAAAAATTAGTAAGAAATCTTGAAAGTTCTGAGTATATATGCTAATATCTTTTTGTAGGTGCGACGAAAGGTGGGGAGAAGAGACCGAAGATGAGTGCTTACAGAGACAAAATGCAAGATTGATTGGAGATTGCTATACTTAAGGAAAAAGTCCCCATGAGAGGAGTGAACTTCTGGAAAGTTTGGACTTTTTGGAGCCATGCATCTGCTTCAGCTGTATTTTGCCGTCTTTTACTGCCATATGCTTCTGCCCACCTATCCACCATGACTCGTGGTTCGTTTCCATTATGTGTGCCGACCATGTGATCTTAATCTTATGAGAAAGAAAGTGTAAATAGTTTTCAGGCTCTTACTTTCCCCCACCCAAGGTTAGGGAGACAACTTGTATAGCTTTTACCTCCAGCTTTAAATATATTGCACCAGCTGATGTGTTCAAGTAAAGGAAAAAAAAAAATCGGAACAACTTTTAGGAGTACTGCTTGTCCCGTGTGTCTTCTGTATATCATTCTGTACTGTGCTACATGAATAACCATTTTGTAGTTCCCTTTTTTATTTGTTCGTCATTTTATCCTTTCCTTTTTTAACCCTTCTCATTTGTGTAATTCTTGTGTGTATATGGTTGTGCATGTGCAAATGTGCCTCTGCAGATAAAAGGAACACTGGTCTGATGATAAATTCACGTATTTGTTACATTTTACAGCCCAGTATTGATTTTCTCAGTTTGAAACCAGGAGGAGATGGTACAGAGCATTGGTTTTTAATATTAGCCGTGTTGGGAAACTATTGAAGATTCTCCCCCACCACCCAATTCAGTTTTTCAGTCTGCTGAACCAATAAAATATTCTGTATAAATAACTTGCATATTTGTTATTGGTAATGTGTTCGTTTAACCAGGGGTTTTCAAACATTTGATGCAAAAGACCTCAAAATATTAGGATTCCCTTTTGACAAATCATGTTTATAAAATATAAAGGCAGCGATGTATTTTCATGCATTTGTGATATACATTAAGGTTTATATTTAGTGAAAAATTCTCTTAATTAAATTGTTAAATTATAAAAATATGAAAATACTTTTTGCATCGATTAATCCATTCATAGTTTTTAGAAATGTAACAGTCATGTGAAATGTTTTATTTGTAATGATAATGCTAGTCAAACATCTAAAATCAGTCCTCATTATGTTAATTTCATGATTTTCAAATCTGTCCAGAAGATCCAGTTGCACTTTACTGATGACTGAGGTGATTAAACAAAGAAATTAATATATCTGAAGGTTTACAGGATCTGTATGTACTAAAGATTTAAATAAATCTGGCTCAGTTTCTCATGCAATACATTCTTTACAGGCAAAAACGGATTCAGTCCATTCGAGTGCACTTAATATCTCGATTGCTGGATATGGATATTGTGCTTTCCTCGTCCTTTCCGTTGCTTTATAAATCTGCATACATCATTTCAAGTTTGATAACATTTGGTTATGAATGATCACTTAACAACATATTTTTGTAAGATGCAGCACTCTCTTTGGGTCCACCATCTGCTGAATAGCTGAAACTGGAAATCCATTAGACTGCATTCAACTGAGCAACACGAAGCAGTTTTTCTACTATTATACCAGCTTTGTGGAGAGCAGTAATTTGCATGTTTTCATACACACCCACACTATAGAAAAACTCGACTTGGTGCCAACTGGAACTGAGAAATACGACAAACAATTCAGTGTTGGTCTAAGCAAAAACTCTTCCACACTTGTCGGTATTCTTGGAGTGATAAGCTATAATTGTTTTTTATTTTGGTTAAAAATCTATATTAGAAATCTATCTATTGTTCTGTCATCTTTTAAAAGTCACTGTGGGATTTTGTTAAACTATTAACACCCTGCTCCTTTGTCTCGCATATCACGCTGTAATCTGAATCAAATGGAAATCCTGCTTTGCCTCAATCGTTGGCCATGTGCCAGGATGTGTTTATTGTATTGGGGTCACGTGCCTGTGCCGACCAATCGGAGTGGCGGACGTTACGCCACACACTAGCCCTTTTATGTTCCCTGCGACTTCATTAAATTCACTCGACCGTCTAGTTAAATAGGGAAATCAGATTGGTCTAAGCGAGTCGATTCTTTCGAACGGATTGTTGAACTCTTTTGACTCGTTTGGGTCATTACAGTTTTCCCTAAAGTCTCGCGTGTGGCATTTACAGTTTAATCCCCGTTTTGTCTAAATGTAATAATTAGCTCGTAGTTTAGTAGTTATTCGTCCATTCTGATGCAGGTCGTGAACTGTTTTAAAATCTGCTTGAAAAATATTATGCCAAAAGCTGCGTTTTTAAGTCTTCAGCACATATGTCAGATACACATCTCTCTATTTTGACTCCAGCACAAAGTTTGCTTCCAAAATACTCTTGAGAGATTAATGAATCGATTGAGAATCGGTTCGAACGAGTCATAAAAAGAACCGGTTCAAAAGAATTCTTCGTTCGCGAATGGAACATCACACCAGACTAGGGGTCGACTGTAGTGAGCATGTATTTATTAACACATCCCTAGTGTGCGTCCTGAGCCGATGTATTGCACACAGTCGGTGTGTGGTATTGATGTTTTATCTCCGTCTTTTACATTAGAGTTAATATAATGCCGCCAATTAAACAAACAACCTCCCGTCGGATTTGATGTATCCACGACTGCAGCCTTGATAGAGAGGAAAGGTAGGTTTGATTTATAGGATGCATACGACGCTGTTTCTTGTGTTGCAAATAAACATGAGATAAAACTTTCAATTGGAACACATAAGGTTACATTGATTTGTACCGCATAACGCTGAACGAGTTCTGTGTGTAGTTTGTGCGTGGAGTAATCAGTTACGCAGGTGTGTGAAATGCATGTTATGGAGATAACATCTCTGAAGATTTTTTCTTTTGGCGTTTTAAACTTTTTATACATCAACATCAAGATCAACAGGATGTGCTTCATAGTGTAGTGATTCCCGAGAAACATGAATGAATGAACAAGTATTTCCTGTTACTAACTGAGATCATATACACATGCACACGTGTGCTTGTGCTTGTATATATATGTTGTTTATGTGCATCAGTCTATGGAGGTCTTTTCCTAACAAAAAAATAATAATAATAATAATAATAATAATTAAAATGTCTAAACATAAAATTCTCAAAACGACTGTTCAAATAAGATCTCAAATTTTCGAATGCAATTTAATTTATTCATTCGGTGAATTGTATAAAAAATTATTTGTATTTGATATTTATTTTTCATTATCAACCCAGTATAAGCATGTCATAATTAAATTTATGATTCAGTGCTCATAATAAATCAAATGGTCAAACTAACATAATTTTATATATCTATATAAATCTATATCTATATATATATATATATATATATATAATACACACACACTGCATACTATACTGCATACTATACTACTACTACCAAGTTCTTATAGAAATAAGAAATGCTAAAAATGCACTGTATCTGTTATGGGATACTTGCATGGAGTAGTAAATCTATCAACAGATATATACTAAACAGTGAAACTCTTTATCGTTCATTCCATGTTTCCATTAGTACTGAACCAGACCTGCTGTTTCTCTGTAAGAGAATAGTTGTCTGGTGGGTATTGTTTGTTTCTAAATTTAGATGCTGCTGTTCAGTATTCTCACAACATCCAGCTTGCAGTTGCTCACATAACGCCTGTCGAGATGAGCATTTTAATGAATTGAAGGGACAGTCGGATGCAATCTGAGTCTCTTTAGGGTTGTGCGATATGATGACGCTGTAGCGCTTCTCTCCCATCCTTCTGTCAGCGGGTGTGATCTTAAAATAGTCTCGTAATGAGGGACTCTCAGAGATCTCGACAGTATGGAGCTGACTGCAGGGTCCGAAGGGTGATGAAGTCACAACGCTCAAAACAGAAGGCCTCCAGAAAGTCAAGATTTTGCTTTGACCGAGGTTTTATATTTTTTAAAGGTATGTTGGAGGGACACCAGGCAGTTGACATCTTTCAGTTAGGTGACATTTCTAAGGTCACCGTCCGCTATCTCTTTATTTGATGCAGTGCGGGCTGGACGACCTTTAATATTGCTTGCTTGTTGAATATAGACACTCAAGGCCAGAGGGTCAGTGCAAGTCTAAAATGACTTCTCAGAAAACAATTGTGGTTAGGATAATTTGCCATGGAGAGAGTATCTATGTGAATGCAGCCCTTGCAGTAATTTATTATTGCATTTAATTTCCAGAAAGGCCCAATTGAATGTTTTGTGACCACAAATGGCCATAATAACCTTTTGCAAGACCGTCTGGAATTGATTGGATGCTGAGAAATGGATTTTACAAGCAGTTTACTAAAACAATGCATATAGCGGTGAGCACACATAATTTCTTTGGATACTGTGAACATTGTCATGCTCTTCTGTGTTGTCTCTCATGGCTCATCTGGATTTCAGTTGTGGAGTTTACGATTTAGGGCTACATGTATTTCAACCGAAGAACCTTTTTGATTTCACATAACAGGCAGTACACTACATTTCCAAACCACAGAGGCATTATGAAATAACAAGATAATCTTGTTTTCATTGTAATATCCCAAAAGGTCAGTTGCTCCTTCACAATGCTTTATGCAACCAAAACCCACACTTTATGGATTCTGGTCATTTGTTTAGTAATAGTGAAAATAGGATCAAATGGTCATTGTATTACATTCATAGTTTGCAGACTTGTCTAAACACTTCTGGCATGGAACATGAAAGTCTCATTGATTTGCTGGCCGGACCATGAGAGTATTGACTGAACACTGTCGTTTGAATGCAGGAGAGTAGATCAGCATCGAATGTGGATTTGCTTCGAAATGTTCTCTTATTGATCCATGACTTCAGTTCTCAACAACTCATCCAGTTGAAATGCAATTAGTCTAGTTTTAGAGCTGAACGCATCCCTGTTTCAAATTCATGTGGTGTTATAGGTCATATACTTGACAATAAGTAAAGAAAGCAAAACCTGTAAAGCTGATGCGTTTAGTTTCAAGAGTAGCTGTTATATGACATCCGAGACTTTGAAGCAGATCAGAGGTTTTTGAGAATTTTTACAGATTTTTATAGAATATATATATATTTATTAATAATTATTTTTTGAATATTCCAATTAACCATTTCTGTTTTTACATTTAGTTAAACATTAACTATATTTATACATTTATTTGTTTTGAAATAATAAAGATAATTTATGTTCCACTTATTTCACTAAAATAAAATGTTTTACTGAAATATATAAAAATACATATATATATAAATTATTTTATTAATATTTTAATGACAATTAAGCATATTTAGCCCAAATCTTATGTATAATATATATTAATATTAATATAAATTATAATTATTACATATAATTATTAATAAAACATATACATATATAATAATATAAAAAATATAATGTGTGTGTGTATATGATGATAATAAATAAATAAATAAATAAATATATATATATATATATATATATATATATATATTAATTAGTTTATATTATTATTTGGCACATTTTTATTATTTTGACTTTTAGGACATTTCTCCCAAAATTGGCATCCTGTCTGGTCATGATCCAAACTATGGTTTGAAATAAAATGTATAACATTTGCATAACTTAAAAAGTTAAACTGTTTTACATTTGTTATTTAAATTATAGAATGAATGAAATTATATTATAACAATGAAAGAGGGCCTCATTTTATTCACTCAGGTATATTCTCCAAGCTCTTACTGCTGTATAGAGACAACCAATGAAAATGGCATATTGTATTGAATTTCTTTTTTTTTTTTTTTTAGAAATGGATGTGGAACCAAAGCATTAAGCAGAGGGTGACTCAATCTTTAGGTCTCATGTCATGTCTCTCCTCTCCTCCTCTGTTCCTCTCTCTGTCTGGCTGAAGTGGTGAAGATGCTCCGTTGGGTTTAATAGAGAGCAGCATGGACGAGGCTGCCAGCCAGCTGGAGAGAGACCATGTTCACAGCGTGTACGAGAGGATCGCACCCTACTTCAACGACAGCCGCTACAAAGCTTGGCCCAAGGTCAAACAGTTCCTGCTAGAGCAGGAGCCCGGCAGCATTGTGGCTGATGTCGGTAATGCTTCATCTTCTGTCTTTAATGTCTCGAATAGAGGACTAAAACTCTCAGAATGGCAAGATCAAAGTCACGCTTTCCCTGTAAACAGCCATTGGCACATTTTTATCTGAAGATTTGCACTGTTGAAAAAAACCCATGTAATATAGTCTTTATTCATTTGCTTGGAAAAACGTAATGGCCCGTTATCACATACAGACTAAGCTGACAGCATTTAGGAAATGCAATTATTCATATTAAAGTTATTACAGAACGCAATGAAAAACAGCCCAGTTAATCATCCATGAGGGAAAATCAATTTTTATGACATGCACCGATTATTTTTTTTATTATTGCAGGATGTGGCGATGGCAAATATCTACACATCAATGAGGATATCTTTAAGTTGGGCTGTGACGTGTGTCGGCCGTTGGTGGACTCCGCGTGGAGTCGAGGTCACGAGGTGCAGCTTTGCGATGGCCTGCGTTTGCCCTACAGAGACGACTGTTTTGATGCAGTGCTCTCCATCGCAGGTAAAGCATCAAAGAAATATTCTAAAACATTTGGATTCATTCTGATTCTCATTCAGATTCCATTTAACAAATCAGTTACTTAAATATTACATTAATGATTATTTTAACAATAATGATTTTGGATAACCAAACAAAGTATTTTCACTTTCACAACGAAACTCAATTTCCACAACATGGTGCCGGCGGTTATAGCGAGAATCAAAGTTTATGTCTTCTTTCTTTGTGTGAAAATTTTTATGAAAATCACCCCACACAGTGACATAGACGTGGGGGCGTGTTTAAACAAGGCGTTTTAGGAGGGCATGGACAAGTCTTGACTTTTATAAAGAATATCTCTTTGGGTTTTAGACTTTAGTCTTTGCAACTTTAGGGATCTTATCTATTCACGAACAGCTTGTAACACAAAGGAAAACTTGAAATCGCATCATAAGACCCCTTTAACATACTAGTATTACAGTGATCAAACCATTTAATTTCAATCAGCTGGTGATGATGCTATTAACTTCAAATGGAGTGGCTACATGGGTTTATTTAAGCTTTATAAGGTGGAGGACGAAGGGGTGTTACTAGGCTACAGGAGATTAGTGTTTCTTGGAGGAGGTCTGGGAGTATTTGTTGTCAGGCTGTTACAGCTGGGTCACCTGGCAACCCCTCGTGAATCCTCAGAGAGAAAATGAATGTGCCTATTGATGATATCAGAGTCTCATAATTGTTTAAAAACTCTGAAAGCTCCCAATAAATGCAGGAACCCACCAACCACTATGAGATGGGCTTTCTACATTGACTTTGGTAGTATATTGTTCAGAGATTTATTCTACATAAGGACACTGTTATAGTTGCCTTTCTCCAGTTTTTAAACCTGTAATTGTATTTCTTCATTGGAAAACAAAGATTTTTTTAATATGTATATATATGTGTGTGTGTGTGTGTGTATTAAAATTATATTTAGTTTGATTCAATAAGTTCAAATGTTTTCAGTATGCATATTTTTAATTTGATATTTTATTGATATATTGTTAAATGGACTTACAAATATTTAATATCAACAAACTAATTAATTCTCTACTTTGTAAAACCTAACAATTATATTATATATTAAAAATACACTATTAAAAGTCTTCCATAGTTGACTAAATGATGCATATTCGTGATAACGTTTATTGCGTACATGTAAAAGTATGGGTTTTATGGGACTGCGTAGGGTGAGTAACAAATTTAATTCTGGGTTGAACTGTTCCTTGAAATCACTTGATTGTATATCAATGACCTATGAATACAACTTCTTCCAATTGCTTAGTCATCCACCACATGTCCACCAAAGAACGGCGTATCCGAGCAATAAAAGAGATGGCGCGCACCCTGCGTGTAGGAGGCCGGATCATGATTTACGTGTGGGCCATGGAGCAGAAGAGGCGCAAATTTGAGAAGCAAGACATCTTTGTTCCCTGGAACCCCAATCCCCCTTTATCTCCCGCCTTAAGACAGCGAGGCAAAGGATCCCAAAGCATCAGCGATGGCACCACTTCCAACAACAAGCACAGGAAAGTGAAAAGCACATCCTCCATGGTGGACGAGGGTGACTCAGTTGGCCCCAGCAAGCAGAAACAACAGAGGTTTTGGTTCTTCTCCAGATCTTTAGATTCGGTGCTGGACTTCACCAGCCTGACCATGTCCCGTTCCTCTTCCAACACTATACAAACCCCTGTCAATGAAGCGAAGGAAAGCAGAAGCCGGCGAACTAGTAGTAGAGGTCTCATTAGGCAGATGTCCAGCCTTTTTTCATCCTCTTCCAGGACCAGTCTAGAAGAAGACGTCTTCATTTCAGATCCCAATGACCAGGTCCATAAAAACAACAACAGAAGTTCTGGGAATGGAAATGAGACTTCTCCTGTGGAGCTTGTCCATGATTGTTCCTCAGTACCACTGCCTGACTTGGTGTCCTATCAGAGGGATCAATCAACTCTTGAAGGACATGTGGAGGTAGATGGTAAATCGAGCTTAAAAGAGCCCTTGCAGAGGCAGGATAGCACAGTGTCTCTTTTGGAAAGCGGTGAGTTGAAAGGAAAGAGCAGTGAACAGCTGAAGGACTCTTGTCTGAGGTACTACCACGTATTCAGGGAAGGAGAACTGACACAGTTGATCCAAAACCATGTTGATGAGCTCCATGTTCTGCACTCGTACTTGGACCATGCCAATTGGTACGTGGTGGCTGAGAAGGTCCAAGTCTGGAAGGTTTAAATCTCATTTTAAATGTTTTAATTTATAACCTCTGTTTTAATGTCTCTAAAAGTTTTTAGTTTGAAATTTCAAGTATTGGGACCAGAGAGCTAATATTAAATATTAGCTGTTCAGTATCAATGGCAATAACAAGCAAGGTATTGATGCTTTGACAAGACGTTCAAATTGTAACACTAAAGCTAGTCGTACGTTCAAATTTGCTATACTAAATTTAGCTTTACTCTCCATTCATTCTTTGTGATGTCTTAGTTTTGAGTTGAAAATAATTGATTTAACTTGCACTGATTTTAATGGTGTATCACTGTTAAGCAATGCCTGCCTGAAACAGGAATCATAGCACATCTTTTAACCAAACGATGTGAGCACATACCTAGTGTTTTCTTATTGGACACTCTTCAGGAGTTTGTCTGTGTGTTGTGTGGTTAGTATTAGCCTTTGTGTTGTGGTCTGAAGCTTTTAAACAAGATTTTAACTAATCGACTGCACATGATGAATTCCCAGCTGAAACATGTTTGTGCTGCTGTTGTAAATTGTGTATGTTTATATTGGTGTAACTTGACCATGTCAGAATGTCACAACAAAGGACTTTAATTTTCCGTTAAACTTGAACCATTTTTATGTGTATTTTTGACTTGAATATAATAAAATCAGTATATTTAGTTTTATCTGACCCATTGGTGCAAATTCATGTCTTTATAGTGAAACAGGTCAAAATTTCCAGTTACTTTAAATGTTCTTCTTAAATAATAAACTAAAAACGTAATAGCACACTATTAATTAATTCTCTACTACACTATTTCTATATTATATATGTACTTTTTAAAACATATGCTAAGAAAATTTATTATTATGAATTATTTAAATGACTTTTTATCATTAACAAATAGTATAATAAAAGCACTGTTTTTATCTACCGGTACTGGGCTCAAAATCAAATTCATGTATTTTTTTAGTGAAAATTAATTATATTAAATAACTTTTTATTTGATCTGTCTTATACTATATTGATGGGTGATGATGTTGCCCTGGTTTGATGTTGTTATCTGTGGTTTTGTTGTTTTTACTTTGTACAGCACATTGGTCAACGGTAGTTGTGTTTAATTGTGCTTTATAAATAAATTTAAATTTATATTAATTTAGTATACTACTACTACTACTACTAATAATAATAATAATGAGCCAAACTGTAATTTTAACAGGCAAATTATTTTCCTATGTAAAATGCCTATTTATTATTATTAATAATAATAATAATAATAAATATTAAAAGTGCAAGAATTGAAAGGACTGCTTGAATAAATATGGCATTTTTATTCATAAAGTCTATTGCATACAATTGCTATGGCACAGTAAAACGTTCATATGGTCCTTCTCAGCACCCAACAATCTTCGATTGTTTAGCACCTGCTGTCTATTTTCATCCTTGAGTTAAAATCCATGTTCTCTCCAAACCTACATGCAGAAATGAGAACCATTAAAAGCAATCCTCTGAGAGTGCAATACTGATTTTTGTATTTGACTGGGACAGAAAGCAGTACTATGAAAGCAAAATCTGCTTCTTAAAAACATCAACATGTAAAAACAGTGCATAGCATGTAACTTTCTGACAATTTTCCAACTATATATATATATTTTTTTAAATCTATCTATCTATATATATATATAAAGGGATCATAGCAAAACAGTCAAGAGAAAAACATAAAATCAATAAATATATGATTAAAGGCACCCAATAATATGTGTTCAATTCATGCAGGTCCATGAAATACCATGGAACTTTCATTATGAATTCTGCGAGCTCACCTTTGATGCAGCTCTGTGAATTATTGAGTGCCTGCGCCCCAGTCGATCAATATCTCTGGAATAGCCTCCTCCAATAACAGTAGCCACAGGAATACCCTTTTTAATGACTGTCTGAAGTACATAAAGATCCCTCCGGTAAAGTCCTATGACGGGTAAAACGCACAAAGACATTGAAGGGTCGATTACATAAAATACTGCTTTGATTTTACGATATATGATGTGCGTAATAGAGTGAAAGGATTCACCTTCATCTGTGAGACGAAGTCTTCCAAGTTCATCCTCCCAGTGTGGATCCACACCAGAATCATACAGCACCAGATCGGGCCGGATTCTCTCCAGTAACCAAGGGAGGTGTTCCTGGACTGCACAGGAAATTACATTTTTACATAGTACCACACCTAGGCTTAAAGGAGTAGTTAATCCAAAAAACAAAACATTTCTTAAAATGTACTCAAGCAATCCAAGATGTACAGTAGATGAGTTTGTTTCTTCTTTTGGAAAAATTTGGGGCGTTACATCCCTTGCTCATCCTCTGTAAGTGAATGGGTGCCATCAGAATGAGTGATCTTAACAGCTGATAAAAACATCAGAACAACCCACAAGTAATCCACACGACTCCAGTCCCATCAATTAACATCTTATGAAGTGAAAAGCTGCGTGTTTATAGGAAACAAATCCATCCTTAAGACATTTTTAACAAACCATAACTTCTGGTTAAGACGCAATACAAAATATGTCCTCATAATATCGTCCATAATGTTGCTTTTTCAGTGAAAAATTATCTGAATCAGGAGAGAAATATGCACAATCAACACTATTTACAAGCGAAAACTAATTTTAAACAAATACGTCAATGGATATTGATGCGAGAGGACAACAGGGGATTGACATTCACTGGAGAAAGTGTTATTATGGATTATATGCTAATTTGTTTGGCCAGAGGGTGTCAAGTTACAATGCCCTGATGATGAATTTGTGTCTTACAAACATAGCTTTCCACTTCATAAGATGTTGATTGATGGACTGCAGTGGATTGCGTGAATTGCTGTGATGTTTTTATCTGCTGTCTGGACACTCATTCTGACGGCACCCATTCACTGCAGATGATCCATTGGTGAGCAAATGATGTAACGCTACATTTCTCCAGATCTGTTCTGATGAAGAAAGAAACTCATCTACATCTGGGATGGCCTGAGGGTGAGTCAAATTTCAGCAAATATTCATTTTGTATGAACTTTTCTTTTAATAGAGATTTATAGAAATTATAAAAATTTATTTAAAAGTCAAAAAGTGATATGCTTATGGTTTTGTGTAGGTGTAAAAAGAAAATACCTTTGGAAAGATACTCTTTGTCTTCAGTGTCGTCTTCCAAACTGACATCCAGGTCACTCTGCTGCTTTCGCACAGGAAAGTTTTTCCCACAATGCACCGAGAAGGTGAAAACATCGGGTTCATCCTTAAATATGAATGCTGTGCCATCACCCTAGTGAACAGAGAAAAAAAAAGATTACTGTATCATGAATATTATATATAATTCAGGAAAGCAACAGCATTTTGGTCAGTACAAGTTTCTTTTTTTCAGTTTCAAATGTAAACGATTCATCCACTATTAAGAAATATTTCTTCCTCAAAAATAAAACCAAAGGTTCAAAGGCTGACCCCTTGGAAGTCATGTACCTGATGTACATCCAGATCCACAATGAGAATCCTTCTCCTGGATGTGGACTCACTCATCAGGTGTTTGGCGGCCACAGCCAGGTCATTGAGCAGACAGAAGCCTGAGCCGAAGCTGGGGAAGGCATGATGGGTCCCTCCGGCTGTACTGCATGCCAGTCCCCTCTGCATGGCGATCTCTGCTGCCAGCACTGTGCCACCTGGACCACACTCACGTGAGAGAAATACATTACATGACACTCAGGGGCTGGGGGAAACAGAACAATATACTGTAGTTTTACAAACTTCCATAGCTGCGTATTAGTGCAATATGTAAACAAAAAAAAGAAACGATTTTTTGTGCATATGCAAATCAAGCCTTTTCCATTGTGACATCATTTTCATAACAAATAAGGTCTGTATTTTAGTATTTATACTAAAATACTTTTTAGTATTTTTTTTTATAAAAAAGTATAATTGTAAATGGTTAAAATTATTGTAATATAATCTGTCTATATATATCTACATACAAAACCAAATCTATAAAATTAGTCACATAACAAAAAATTTAAGTTTAAAAGATAATATTATTAGTTAACCTAATTTAAAATATTAATAAATATTATAGTAGCATAAGAATAATACTAAAACAACACTATACAAATTAAGAAATGTCCAAATTAGGCTTCATTTTTATTTTGCAACTTTATTTTAATGTTAGATTAAAATATAACCCAGACGATTCACTACACAATTTTGACTCGAAGCACATTCTAAATCGCATACCTGTTTCATATCTACAGCGTTGCACTAAACCAGAACTCCACATGAATCCGGTTCGCCTCTGATCTTTCTCACTAATTTTACCACTGATAAAGTTGGACAGGTACTCCTCAGTATGCGCACGTCTCAGAAGCTCAGTGGAGGCAATCTTAGGGGCCCACACCTATAAGACAGCGACATTATATTAAACTTGGCTTTGTTAAATATGCATGTGTTAATACAAGTTCCAGATTCACTAATCATGTCCAACCTGTTTATCTGTTATGACCTGATCTCTGAGCAGACTCTCCAGGACTTTGGGGAACTTTCCCATGGGAAACCTGTGGTTTTCAGGGAGGTCACATATGTACTTGACGTGATGAACTATAGGAAGTGCTCTCGATTCAAGGCAAGTCTGTGAAGAAAAAAAACAAACATGCAAATGAGTGAGAGCAGTGTACTAGTTTTAGGGAGTTCAATGTGATAAGGACATATTACATGTTCAGCGTTAAAAGACCTCCTCCATGTCTCCTGCATTGGGTTTCGTTTCAGAAATGTTTCCTTGTGTTCCACAAGTTTGCATTTAATAGCTGCTCTATAGACAGATTTTTGACATAATAAATGAAACATTGCTGCCTTTCAATGCCTTACAACTGCTTGTTTACAAAACGCGTGCACTTACACGATCAGCAACTATTAAATACGTCGCTTCATTATATATATATTTTTTTCAAACGCGTTCTGAATCAGATTAAATGTTATTCATGATACGGGCGCAAAATACAAAATATTTCCACGATCAGCCCATTTACATGCGTGTGTGTACATGAGACGTTTGTTTGTGTTTCTGGGGTCCGTGTTGTTTTCTTCTTGTTGTGATGGAAGTGTGCTACTGCCACCGTCTGTTGAGGAGTGAGAGAGCTACAAAAATGACATCAAATGTGCAATGCATGGAGTCACTTTTTGTCATAGTGGAAACATTTGGTTTTATTGTGCTTTATTTTACATTTATTTAAGGGGGTAGTGTCCACTTTAAGGTGAGAAGTTGCACAATAAAAACAAACATGCAAATAAATAAATAGCCTACCTTAAACATATTTACTTAATTTATTTATAAATAAATACATGAATGAATGAATGAATGAATGAACGAAAAGCAGAGGAGTGTTCCGGCTGACTGTACATTAAACTGCTTACGTGTTGCTGCTTCCCAATGAACAACGAATGAATGAACATTTGGATTACTGAGTATTTAATTGACCTGAAATGGTTTTATTACTTTGGTCAACAGGAACAACATTTTAACTTACTGCCTTGCAGATGTCTGATCTGTCGGTACACTGTCATATTGTTAGATAAAATGGGCTTCTTTCTCAGAAAGAAGTAATTTGTTGGCAGGAACAGCAGAATGTACTATCACAAAAAAAACTGTGTGAAAGGCATGTGAACATTTTGCCAGGTAGAAAATAGCCTGGCTGTAATAAATGATGTGAAAGCATGGCTTGCACATCTTGTGAAGCAGAACGTATTTTTCACAATGTACTCCTTACAGAAAATTACCATGGTAATCTGGTAGATTCATGTTAAATAAAATAAAATAAATAAATAAATAAATATTACGTATTCATCATTACTGATTATATATATAGTGACCCTTAGCTAGGTGGCGAAAGGTGATTTATCTTTGTGTTATGAATGACTCATTCATTGTCTGTTAGCCGTTTACTGAAGTGAATGGAGCTTTTGTTTTTAATTGATAATTTTATTTATATATATATATATATATTATATATATATATATATATATATATATATATATATATATATATGAAATTATCAATTAAAAACAAAAGCTCCATTCACTTCAGTAAACGGCTAACAGACAATGAATGAGTATATATTCATATATATATATATATATATATATATATATATATTTTTTTTTTTTTTCTCAGATTTTTCAGTTTTAGTTTATGATTATTAATGTTCATTAATAAAGTGAATTTTATTAATTGGGGGCAGTTGCTAAATCAAGACCTATAAATGTCTGTATTTACAATGTTTTTGGTTTAGATATACAGTTCATAAAAGTAATTGCCAATTATCTTTCATTTAATGTTATTCAAACAATTCCGCAGCCCATATTTGTACAGACGTCATATCTTCTCCATCATCATGTTGCCCAATCATATGTCAGTTATCCACCCACTCTCTGTATTTTCTCCCGAAATGTTGTGTTTGAACAGTGTGACCCATAACGTGCTGCTCTCATCGTCCCTAAAATATTGGCATTCTCAGTCTAACCACAAATGAAATGAATGTGTATCCTCCTTTTACAGCTCTTTATGTGGCGTTATCTCTGCTTACCTTCTGGAGTGGGGGCCTTATGTTTACAGAAGAGGCCCAAAATGTTCCCGTGCCTTGCCTAAGGCTGTTGATTTAAATCCAAATACCATTCTTCAGATACTTGTGCTGTTATATCATACAGCCAGTCTGTGTTGTGCATCTGTTGAAGCAGGCTGGCGGAGTGGTGTATGCCACCTTACATAAAGGATCCTTCAAATGCACAACCAGTCAACAACGACACATGAGCTGTGATGAGAGAGAATGCCAGGTTCATTCACTTATTGTAAATAAGCAGCATCACTCAGTTAATTCGAATATGTGAACTACTGTATAAAGTCGGTTTTAATAATAAAAATATTTGACTCATGTTCATGTAATTCCAAACCCGCATGACATTCTTTCTTACGTGGGACAACAAAGGAGATGTTTAGTAGAAAGCCCGAGCTGCTCTTTTCCATGCAATGAGAAGTGAATGGTGACAAAGGGTTGTTAAGCTCTGAGACAGATGAAACCACAATGTAAAAATAACCCTACAAATAATTAGTAAAACAATTTGATGTAGAAACAGTTTTCACTCAGAAATACGTTTAATTAATAATTACAAAGAAATTGCATTGAATTAAATGTGAAAATTTGAAGAAGAAATTGTATTTTCTCTGATATTCTTTGATTTATTCCTAACTTTGAAAAATATTTTTTTACAGTTATGACAGTTTATGGAAAATCCAATTCTGTTGAAAAACATAAGTCGAATGCATTTGGGTGCGACGTGAGTAGATGGAGATGTACTTTTCCATCAA
The DNA here is from genome assembly GCF_003368295.1 of Carassius auratus. Classification (NCBI taxonomy): domain Eukaryota; kingdom Metazoa; phylum Chordata; class Actinopteri; order Cypriniformes; family Cyprinidae; genus Carassius; species Carassius auratus. The sequence goes on along the minus strand of NC_039282.1, from coordinate 14,383,472 downwards.
TGTTATTTAGTGTTTCGGTTCAGGCAAAACTACAAAAGGTTAGTGCAAGCTTGATGGTTAAAGATCTGACCTGCTAACCCAAAGGTTGTAGGTTCAAAGCCCGCAAGGTGCGACAGATGAACCAAGAGTTATGGAGATCACATTTAGCCACTGTGTCCTTGAGCAAAATGTTTAACCCTTACTTTATTCTGGGGATTTGTTCCTGTTCTAAGCATGCTGGTAGTTCCTTTAGATAAGAAGGTGTCTGCATAATGACAAATTGACTTTTAAGTGCGTTAGGTCCCTAAGTTGAGCTGGGTGGAAATCTCTTCAGATGTGTTGAGGATGAGCTGTCACAGTTCAGTCCCTCCAGCACATCCTCCTTGGTATGTATCACCTTCACCTACATGTTGAAACGGTGCCCTGTTTGCTCAAAGCGTGCTCTGGAATGATTGTCCATTGAACAGATCATATATTCAATGTTTCATTTTCAGCACGGCCCCTTAGAATTTTTTCTTGGTGTCTTTCCCTGCCAGTCGAGAGGTTGGAATTGGTTTCCACACCTGCAACTCATATACTATGAGAAAAGGCACTGTATTTTGGGTCTGGAAGTTCATAAAGTTTTTTTTTTATTTTTATTAATACTTTTTTCTCTACATGATTATAGAGTATGCATTTATTTTTATATCAGATGAGTACTGTTAAGTTCTATATTCTAAACAAATAATAGAAAATGACTTATTCAGACATCATGCTATAGTAAGGCTAAGTGACTGCTAAAACTTTGCCATCCAAAAACAGGGTTATTATAATTAAACTTAACTAAAAATATAAACCTTGAAGCTATATGCAATTAAATGGTATTTGAATTTAACTTGATTTACTAAAGTAACCAAAACCAAATAAAATTATACAAATATATAGACATCTAAAAAGACAAAAACACAGAACAAAATTTCTAAAACTTTAACTAAAATGAAAATGGCGATAGAAAATACAAAAAAAGAAAATGCACTTAAATTTAAACTTTAAAAACATTGCTAAATTATAAGATATGATATAAATAATAATAAAACCCAACCCATACAGAAGCATTTTTGCCCCATATCTTGAATATTAGGGGCATATAACTGTATTTTAATAGGCAAAAAAAAAAAAATTATGTGAATTCAGAGGGTGTACTTTTGGACTAAAAGCTGAATTTTTCTTTTTTATGTGTTTCGGCTGTTCATTTACATGACTTTGGCTTTTTGGAGGCCTGAAAATGCAAACCTTTGAAAATGGGTTTTAAAATCAAGTTTTTGAAAACAGGACATTATTGTCTCCATGTAAACTACAAAAATGCAATTTTGAGGAAATGGTGAGAAAGTGCCAAGAAAAAGTGCAAGAGAAAGTGCCAAGAAATTGATCGTGCCTGGACGTACGTGTGCGCTACAAGACAAAAACTGTTTGTGCTGTAAGTAAACCCTCCGAAGCATGAAGCACACTGAGATGCGGTCTCAGGTGGAGAAGTTGCTCCTCTTATTAAAACACAGCAAATGAAACTGCAAATTGAATGAGCACATTCACCTTCCCATGCTTCAGTTATTTAATCGCAGAGAACTATAGCCTCATAATGAAACTGCATGGTACAATCAATTTGCCAGCTTACAGCAAATCACATCAACAAGAGAACTCTTTATCTATTTATTTTTCTCAGCTAGCATCTTATTTTATGTAGGTTTGGTTTCAAACGGTTCGCTCATTTAGAGTGGTGAGTCACACTGTAGCTTTGATACACATGAGAGAGAGGCAGCTGTCTTGTTCAGTTGCTGTAGATGAGTGTGGCTGGTTTGGTGGATGGAACAATAAAACAGACAGGTGCTCTCCTGGCAGATCTGCCTCAGTCTCACACAGGCTGCATCTCAATGCCTCCCCCAGCAGGCCTTTCTATGGCCTCTCAGGCTGTCAGGCAGAACCAATAAATCTTGCTGAGAGATTATGCACTGCTGTTTGGTTGGCCTGTTTTTTTTTTTTTTTTTTTTTTTTTTTTCTATTTGGAAACATTTGCAGTGACATGATAAAGGAAGTGGAACGAGATGTGCATTAAAGGAAGAGCTCACCCAAACATCTGTCAATAATTATTCTTTTTTTTTTTTTTTAAATGAACATGCTCTTCTTTTCTGTATTCCTTAAAATGTAAAAATGTATTGCAAAAACAAAAAGCCAAATATCATGTTGATAGCTTGAACTTGTTTTACTCCCCAAAACTACACTCACCTAAAGCATTATTAGGAACACCATACTAATACTGTGTTTTGACCCCCTTTTCGCCTACAGAACTGCCTTAATTCTACGTGGCATTGATTCAACAACGTGCGGAAAGCATTCTTTAGAAATGTTGGCCCATAAAGCCAAACCGGTTTGAAACAACAAGACTTTTTTTCTGTTGAACTGTTCCTTTAAAGTGTATGACAAACAAGATGCAAATTGGCGCTCTCTTGAATAATGTTTGCATATATTTCAAATGATTGAATTGCTTGTGTGTATACCTTTATTTATGTGCCCTCTTTTTCAGAACAGGTGATTCAAATTAGCAGTATCTACAATGTCCCACAAAGCCTTGAAAGTCACCTTTTAACTTGAAAGAAAACTTAATTTCTTGCAGTGTCTACAGTGACCTTTTGGTTTCATGTTTTTTATGCCTTTACAATTATCAGGGTTTTTATCAGCGTGAAACACAACAGAGTGCTACTCGCTTGTGTTTTCTGATGAACTTGAAAGGAATGTTTCCTGTTGAATTGATTGATGGAGCTTTTGATCGTAGAATCACAGTTGCCGCAAATACTGAAGCCTGGCACAGAAACTGATGAATTGTAAGTAATTAGCCTTGGAAATTAAATGTACAACATCGTTATAATTTTCAGAGCAAACTCAAATGACTCACATTTACTCTTCATTCAAATGTCTTTACCTGGACAGTGATGGATACTTAAATGTGACTCAGCTGATCAGTGGCCAACCACTTCATGCTTTAATGAAGATTCACCGTGGGCTGAAAAGCGTGTTACAAGTGTTCACAGCTGTGTGCTGCGTGTGCCTGGGTCCCTGTTGAAACAAGCTTGGTCTTTGTGAACCCAGCAGAACCTGAAGCTGAAGTTATCAGCTGCTTGTCTAATCAGACCCCTTCTATGACCTCCCGTGCTACTGTTATTGAGTCAATAAGAATGAGAGATCCGGCTCTAGATGTGCATGTATTGCCAACATGACTCGGTGGCTAACATGAATGTCTTGTATTCCCTGTCCAGGCTGACGTCTGTGTTTATAAGTATGGATGGAATGCAGTGGTTCATCGCTAATATAAAGATAACCTTGTGTTTTCAGGCAGCAGTTGTACCTTTTACATTGCATTTCTGCATTTGAGGGTTATAAAGCATATCTGTTTATCTGGAGCTGTTTATGTAAAATCAAAATGCATTCTATAGTATTAAACAGAGGTGTTCAGGCATCACCAGAGTGAGTTCTGTGTGAAATAGAGGGGAGTAACAGATTTCAGTAACATCAGATTTGGTAAAGCCATTCTGTGTGAAAGAGAGGGAAACAGATTTTAGTAGATTCTAATGTTGCCTTGTCAAGTTTGGTGACCCTGCTGTATGTCTGTAGCTGTTTATAGAAAACAAAAATGCTTTCTTGACTATGAAACAAAGGAAACGAATCATTTGATGTAACCGGATCTTCTTGAACCATTTCACCAAATCGAACTGAATCGTTTGAAATGGTTCACGTCTCCAATAGCATTAATCCACAAATGAATTAAGCTGTTAACTTTTTTAATGTGGCTGACACTCCCTCTGAGTTTAAACAAACCAATATCCCAGAGTAATTCATGTACTCAAACAGTACACTCACTGAACTGCTGTGAAGAGAGAACTGAAGATGAACACCGAGCCGAGCCAGATAACGAATGAACGATTGACTCATTCTCGAGTCAAGAACCGTTTCTGTCAGGCGTGTCCGATTCGTGAACCGAGGAGCTGATGATGATTGGTGATGAACTGATTCTGTGCTAATGTTCTTAAACCGAAGGCTTGAATCAAGGGCAACTATCGCCAATGATGTCATTACAAGAAGAACCGGTTACATCGAGTGATTCGTTCGCTAAACGGATATCGCTAAACCGCAGTGTTTTGAACTCGCTCACAACAGACCTGGAAGAGAAGACAATGCTGAATAAAGTCGTAGTTTTTGCTACTTTTGGACAAAAATTTATTTTCGATGCTTCAAAATATTCTAACTCTGATGTCACATGGACTACTTTGAAGATGTTTTTCTTACCTTTCTGGACATGGACAGTATACCGTACACACAGCTTCAATGGAGGGACTAAAAGCTCTCGGACTAAATCAAAAATATCTTAAACTGTGTTCCAAAGATGAACGGAGGTCACACGGGTTTGGAACGAGTTATTAATGACATAATTTTCATTTTTGGGTGAACTATCCCTTTAATGTTCCCTCTGTGCTCATTTAGCTTGAAATTCGCTGTTGGAGTTAGATTTATTATGATGCAGTCATTGAGGATTGTAATTTAAGAATATTTTAGTGCATATAAAAAAGTGAATGTTGCATGTGATGATGAAATAACATAAAATTCTACTTTTTAGAAAACTACCTGCTTGATGGTGTTGGCCATCACAGCCCATGTTCCCCCACGTCTGCCGCTTCCTTTCAGTAGAAGGAATTTGCTCTGTGATTTTGCCCATTGACTGAACAAGTTAAGGCAGGTAAGGCTGCAGTGTGTTTGTAAAGTGAATTAATTTGCTCTTCATTGCATTGAATATTCCTGACATGCTGCGTTTTTCTCTGACGAACCCCTCAGAGGTCACATAAACACACATAACCGCTCCGCATGCCATATCTAGCTGATAATCACAGAGAGACTGTGAAAATAACAGGGTTTCTGCTGTCTCTTGTGCTGATAATCAGTCAGTACTTGACCGTCCATCATCACACACAGTCATCTGCTCATAAAAGTCTACTGTGTAAAAAAAGTTCATGTTCAATTTGAGGTTACAGTATTGTTCAAAATAATAGCAGTACAATGTGACTAACCAGAATAATCAAGGTTTTTAGTATATTTTTTATTGCTACGTGGCAAACAAGTTACCAGTAGGTTCAGTAGATTGTCAGAAAACAAACAAGACCCAGCATTCATGATATGCACGCTCTTAAGGCTGTGCAATTGGGCAATTAGTTGAAAGGGGTGTGTTAAAAAAAATAGCAGTGTCTACCTTTGACTGTACAAACTCAAAACTATTTTGTACAAACATTTTTTTTTCTGGGATTTAGCAATCCTGTGAATCACTAAACTAATATTTAGTTGTATGACCACAGTTTTTTAAAACTGCTTGACATCTGTGTGGCATGGAGTCAACCAACTTGTGGCACCTCTCAGCTGTTATTCCACTCCATGATTCTTTAACAACATTCCACAATTCATTCACATTTCTTGGTTTTGGTTCAGAAACAGCATTTTTGATATCACCCCACAAGTTCTCAATTGGATTAAGGTCTGGAGATTGGGCTGGCCACTCCATAACATTAATTTTGTTTGTTTGGAACCAAGACTTTGCCCGTTTACTAGTGTGTTTTGGGTCTTTGTCTTGTTGAAACAACCATTTCAAGGGCATGTCCTCTTCAGCATAGGGCAACATGACCTCTTCAAGTATTTTAACACATGCAAACTGATCCATGATCCCTGGTATGCGATAAATAGGCCCAACACCATAGTAGGAGAAACATGCCCATATCATGATGCTTGCACCTCCATGCTTCACTGTCTTCACTGTGTACTGTGGCTTGAATTCAGAGTTTGGGGGTCGTCTCACAAACTGCCTGTGGCCCTTGGACCCAAAAAGAACAATTTTACTCTCATCAGTCCACAAAATGTTCCTCCATTTCTCTTTAGGCCAGTTGATGTGTTCTTTGGCAAATTGTAACCTCTTCTGCACATGCCTTTTTTTTAACAGAGGGACTTTGCGGGGGATTCTTGAAAATAGATTAGCTTCACACAGACGTCTTCTAACTGTCACAGTACTTACAGGTAACTCCAGACTGTCTTTGATCATCCTGGAGGTGATCATTGGCTGAGCCTTTGCCATTCTGGTTATTCTTCTATCCATTTTGATGGTTGTCTTCCGTTTTCTTCCACGTCTCTCTGGTTTTGCTCTCCATTTTAAGGCATTGGAGATCATTTTAGCTGAACAGCCTATCATTTTTTGCACCTCTTTATAGGTTTTCCCCTCTCTAATCAACTTTTTAATCAAAGTATGCTGTTCTTCTGAACAATGTCTTGAACGACCCATTTTCCTCAGCTTTCAAATGCATGTTCAACAAGTGTTGGCTTCATCCTTAAATAGGGGCCACCTGATTCACACCTGTTTCTTCACAAAATTGATGACCTCAGTGATTGAATGCCACACTGCTATTTTTTTGAACACACCCCTTTCAACTAATTCAACTAATTGCCCAATTGCACAGCCTTAAGAGCGTGCATATCATGAATGCTGGGTCTCATTTGTTTTCTGAGAATCTACTGAACCTACTGGTAACTTGTTTGCCACGTAGCAATAAAAAATATACGAAAAACCTTGATTATTCTGGTTAGTCACATTGTACTGCTATTATTTTGAACAATACTGTATATGTGGCTCCCCAGTTATAGGAGATACCATTTAACAAGCAACCAACACTTTTTATTGCTATAACAATATTTTAAATATATTTTTTAGTGATATTTATTAGTTGACAAGTGTTATCATGTTTATACCTTTTTATATATTGTCAAAAATTGGCACTTTTTCATTAATTCATTCAGTTATTCATTCATTTATGCCTTCTATCATTCATGTATTATTTGTTCATTTATTCATTTATCTGTTTATGTATGTTCAATTTGTGCATTTGTATGTGTATTTATCTGTCTTTAACAGTCACCTTTCTTTTTGGACCATTAATCAGCAAATCCTTGGTAAGCATTGTAGGTATAAAGGTCACAGTGCTCACTACAAAAACTCCTTGATCACATTTCTTTTCAAGTGGATTTCAGTTTGAATGGAACATTGTTTTCCATCCATTTCCTCAGAACATTTTTTAACATGATAGATGGCTGTTATTGTGTGGACAGGATAATCAGCCAACTACATAAAAGTGAATGTCAACTTTACACAACATTTTAGAATCCTTTGACAACAAAACAAGTTTGTGCAAAGCTTTGATAATAGTTGCACAATTTATCAATTGGACAGAAATTTAGATATTATTTGATCAAATTGTTCTCTTAAAAATAAATTTTTGGCATTGATTGTTTCATGAAGAACCTTTTACATTCATGAAATTGTTCCATTTTACAAAAGATTCTTTATGGTGACAAAAAAGGTTCTTTAATTTATCCAACCATTCTTTACACTTTGAAAATATGGCTCTTTTAAGAACTGTTGACTGAAAATTATTCTTCTAAGACATCGCTGCAAAATCACCCATTTGGAACAGTTATTTTTAAGAATGTATTGCTGACTTTATTTACATATTTAAGGTGGCACTGTCTTCTTAACTCTTCATAAGAAATGTTGCTGACTCATAGTCATAAAAGAACTAGTAGTCTGAGCTATTCCTTCAGCATTTGCTCTTTTAGTCCTTTTATTTCGAAGCATTTTCCATTAAAACTCGTGTTTTCAGCTGGTGCCAGAGGGGCATCTAAAGGCCCCAGCGGTTCCCTGCTATTGGTTTTACAATGAATCTGGAAATCTATAAACCCCGAAAGCACAGATGAGGGAAAATATCAACACTGAGGTTTCTTATAATCCCCTTGGGAAGTCACCAACCAATCATGTTGTCATGAAAATAGGAGTGAGTCCGCTGCACAGCCGGAGCAATGACACTGCTCTGGTTATTCATAAATCTGTGGAATGTTGCCATCTATTGCCACATGGCCTAAAATATGGGTAGAAATTCATAAAATATGGGATGCTGGAGATTTGATGGAATGTAAATGTAAACCCCAACCAATATTTAAGACCTGAGATATTTCAAAAATGTTCCTGCATAAATGTGTCTTCCAGAAACTGCTAACAGGAAAATCTACTGGTGCAATATACATACAATGGAGCTCTGTAAAATCAGCAAAATGGTATGCTTACTGAACGCTTGTTAGCATTAGTGTTATTGCTAGCTTCTTGAAGTGAACTAATCCATTTGAAAGTCAGCAGCAAATGCTTGTAATAGTAATCATTTACCAACGTTGCTCATCAGGGAACACTTTGGGTCCACTGAGCAGATGGACTCAAACTGAGAGATGCCAGCTAAAGACATGAGGTTGATCAGTCAGCACAATCTCCTGATGGGACGTCTGTGATGCCATATGCATCAGATCTGACTCCAGTGATGTGCTTTCTTCATAACAGGCTTCTTACTAATTTGGTTTCTTTTCTTTCGTTTCCCCCACTTTTTTCCCCTGGTTGAAAATCAGCAATAAATAAATAAATAAATTAATTAATTAATTATAATAATAATAATGATAATGATAATGATAATAATAATAATAATAATAATAATAATAATAATAATAAGAAGAAGAAGATAAAGAAAATAAATTAATAGATAAATAATAATAATAATAATAATAATAATAATAATAATAATAATAATAATTCTAAACATCTTTAAAATAAGGTTTTACCTTAGAAATAATACTTATTTTTAAAGAAAGTGTCTTGACTTATGTAATTTGTGAATATTTAGGTTTAATGTTTCAAACACTAACCACTAAATACTATTTTAACTGAACTGAGCTGGATGATGACATCATTGAATTAAATGATGAACTGCCCTTTATTGACACATTATTTTCCTATTTAATGCTGTTCAGTTGCTTTGTTACAATCTGTTTTGTTAAAAGCAGTATATAAATAAAGGTCACATGACAAAATTTAGCAAATGTAGTAATAATAATAATAATAATAATAATAATAATAATAATAATAATAATAATAATAATAATAATAAATAATAATAAACAATTTAAACTACCTTCTGTGAAAATGTCCTGAAATTAATTGTTTCTTTTTTGCCATTTTTTTTTTTGTTTTGAAAGTTTTGCTGGAAAACAGGCAAACACAGTTTATCCAATACAATATAATTTGCAACCGACCCATTCCAAGTAGTGGTTCTCTAAAGTGGCCTGAAAGGGAGCAGCGATTAACTCTTGTTGCAGTGATATCTTTATCTTCAGTTTTGGAATCATAAACAGCTTTAAAATCCTCCTTGCATGCTCTTATGTGTTCAGCAGCAAAAATACAGCATCTCAGCACCTTTTCTGGTACTGAAGTCATGTACAACATCCCTTAACCTTATGTTTTAGAAGCAATTGCTTGGATAACAAAGTGAGATCTTTGATCCATTGCCTCTTCTTGAGTCTGACAGCCTTAGCTAATGCGAAACCCAAGGCCGATGAGTTAGTTGCTACCGAGGGCATTAAGTTAGATTTATAAGGATGAGTGGAGTGTCTTAGGATGCAGACTGAACTGGAGTGTGAGTTAAGGAGATAATGTGGAACACCTGCCTATGCTTTCTGGAATGTCGGGAATCTGTCCGAGAAATGAAATGGAATTGGGATATTGAGTCAAAGATAAAGGCATTGCAGGAATGTTTTAACAAGTTGTGTTTCTGGTGTGTTTTTTATTCATCTTTTTTTAGAGGTACATTAATGTTACATAAGCGTCTGTATCTCAAGGTTTAGTGTGGGATGAGGCTAGTTGGAAGTGCTGGAGGTTAAATGCCATTTGAGCATGAAAATATTGCGCAAAACATTCACTATTATAAACGCACCAATGCTCCAGTGTCACCCGGTATATTCAGACATGCCTGTCTCTGTCTTTAGTTGGGTTAAGCTTCATAATCTTTGCTTGTAAAAGAGTAAATATAAACACAATAACACCATTTCCACATTAATCTTTGGAATGCTGCTTGGCAAATGCTTTGACTTTTTCGAGTTAAACTCTCCTGCTCTAGCTTGTTGTGATTGAACTTTATTATTATTATTAGCACTCTGACATTTAAATTTGCATATTAAAATGCAAAGAAATATTTTGAAGAGTATTTGTTTTTGAAATTAACAGTGTATCTTGTTTATACTCATGCATAGATATCACTAATAACAAGACGACTAAGATATTTGCGAAAAGGAACAAAACCGATCTGTGTTGTATGGAGGTATGTAAATATTTTTAGATTTAACGAGATGCTTCCTACTTGAGGTGCTGTCAATATCTTATGGCAGATTGTGGGGGTTGACAAATAGATCATGCTGGATGTGTCTATATGGCTGACATCTCATCTTACTGAATTAAAAACAGCTCTTCCTCAAGAGAGCACATGATTTTTATAAACATTTTGGAGATTTTATTTGCAGCTTGGTGATTACTTCAGGAATTCTTATGCAATATCCCAAAATTCACATAAAAATATATTAGTGGAAACTTAGCAAATGTATTTTCTGACAATAAATGACTTATGAGCCAGTTCTTTTTAAAGGAATAGTTCATCCAAAAATTAAAATTTGCTGAACATTTACTCAACCTTCAGGTCGTCCAAGATGTAGATGAGTTTGTTTCTTCTTCTGAACAGATTTGAAGTAATTTAGCATTACATCACTTGCTCACGCTCATTCAGACGGCACCCATTCACTGGTGAGCAAGTGATGTGATACAAAATGTCTCCAAATCAGTTCCTATGAAGAACAAAACATAGAGAATCCAAGAAACAAGGCTGCTTTTCAGCACCGGAGCAAAGAGTTACATGAAGATCCAGCTGTGTTTAATCCGGACCCCCACAGTGCGAAGAAGGGTCACAACACCTCCAGGACTCCACCGCTGAAAATAAAGACATCTATTCACACTGTCCTGCCTGTCTCTCAGCCTGCTGCTGCTTTTCATCTGTTGTCCTTGTGGTGACCCCCATGTAATACAGACTGGTGGTGATACTGTATAAACCCTCTCTTTTCGAGAAGGTCTTGCTTTATTCTTGCTTGAGCGGCTTTGAAGATTTTGGAGACTCAGAGTCAATTTTGGCAGAACCCATGGCTATGCTGAGCCTGCTTTGGCTGCAGTTCAGTGGTTCTTTATTTGAATTATTTTGTTGGTAATGAATTATGAGGGTTATTACCATGCCTAATAATATCAAATGGATTTAAAAAAGAAAATGTCCATTTCACGAAAATGCACTTAAATAGTGGATAGAGCTTTTAGAAGCAACTTATGTTTTCTTTGTAATTTTACGGAAAAAATCTATTAGGAATTTATGCATTTTTATTTTTATTTCTTTCAGTGCATGGACATATATATATATATATATATATATATATATATATATATACATATATATATATATATATACAGGTGAACATCATTCACTTTTTTCTTCAGAAAATGTTAATATATGACCTTTTATGTAAAAGATTCTAGTTAAAGGTTTATGATTGCTTCAGGTGTATAAAGTATAAATATGGTACTTTGGCAACATTCAAGTGACAGTTATCATTTATAATTTATTAGTCAGAGAGTTTCAAGTTTCAAACATATTTCATGTTATTTATTTATTATTATTATTATTTATATCAGAAATATTAAATTGCTAATGAGGCCCTTATTTTTGGACCAACAAAAAATGGGTACCTTCTTTGAGTAATGTGAAAGCATTGTTGTGCTTAGCATAGTGGTTGCAGGCAGAATAGTTTTATGAATGAAGGGGATCCTTCGCTTTCTCCCTCTGCTTTCCTCTCTCTGTCACTAGACGGGGTCAGCAGCAGTCTGTGTTGATTTGTGACCGTTGCTTCCTCTAGGGTGAACTAGGGCAGTGGTGAATAAGCGAGCTGATGGATGTTTCTCAAACACAGAAGGAAATGCAGGGGTAATTTAGGACAAGAGAACATCAGTATTGAAGTTTTTATATGAGGTGCCTGAACAGATAAATGTAAACAACTGGGGGAAGGTGCATGTGTCAGAAACATGGATAAACCAATCTATGTCTAAAGTTTTATAAGCATTCTTTTATTAAATGCTTCAATTGGGATGGTTTCATAAGCATTTTATAAATTATTTTTACTTACTGTATACATTTTAAGATGACTTTTAAGTGATTTTAAATGATTTATTTTATGAATGTCGTTTTAAAAAATGTAATTAACTGTGTATATATATATATATATATATATATATATATATACAGTACAGACCAAAAGTTTGGACTCACCTTCTTATTCAAAGAGTTTTCTTTATTTTCATGACTATGAAAATTGTAGATTCACACTGAAGGCATCAAAACTATGAATTAACACATGTGGAATTATATATGGAATTATATACGTAACAAAAAAGTGTGAAACAACTGAAAATATGTCATATTCTAGGTTCTTCAAAGTAGCCACCTTTTGCTTTGATTACTGCTTTGCACACTCTTGGCATTCTCTTGATGAGCTTCAAGAGGTAGTCACCTGAAATGGTCTTCCAACAGTCTTGAAGGAGTTCCCCGAAAGATGCTTAGCACTTGTTGGCCCTTTTGCCTTCCGTCTGCGGTCCAGCTCACCCCTAAACCATCTCGATTGGGTTCAGGTCCGGTGATTGTGGAGGCCAGGTCATCTGGCGCAGCACTCCATCACTCTCCTTCTTGGTCAAATAGCCCTTGATGCCTTCAGTGTGACTCATGAAAATAAAGAAAACTCTTTGAATGAGAAGGTGTGTCCAAACTTTTGGTCTGTACTGTACATATATAATAAGGTTTAGAAGTTTTTTATTTATTTATTGTAGAATTCCAGTTCTACCTAGAAATAAGCATTGTGGCCCTTAAATTGTCACTTGGTTATCTCTAAAGTGCTCTTGAATTTAGTTCCAGATCATTATTTGTGATACTAAGGTCCCCTGGAAACCAATCTTAAGTACCTTGAAAAACGCTGTCTCATTGACTTATCCCCTAGGATTTGGACACAGCCGCAGAGCTTCCTGGGTGATCCGGACAGTACAGCCAGAGGCAAAAACCATGGTAAAGTAAAATATCTCATTTTCTTTCTTATTCTATCCATTCCTTTCATTTTGAAAGTATCTGTATGGCTTTCTGTGGGTTTGCTGGTGGCGTAACCTGGAATGCATCCAGGGGGCAGAGCCATACAATGAGACATGGATCTGTTCTCCTTCACAATTAAAGCCAGTGCAGGCCATTTACATCCAAATATGCTGTATGCAGGCCTTGTTTACACAACAGTATCTCTCTCTTCCTCTCTCTCTCTCACCCTTTCCCCTTAGCCGTAACTCCTCCTCCAAACCATCATTCTAACAACTATACATTCTTCCTCCCCTTTCCACTCTTAATCTGAATGACTTAGTCACTGCATGCTGAGGCTTCCCGTTGCCTGTGGGGATTTTGGGGAATTTGTGATGACAGCACCTCTACCCCCGCGGAGGAGTTGTCTTGAATATCCAAGGAGAAGAGGCGAAAGAGGCGCTCACAAAGGCTGATTGCTTCCACTCTTAGATTTAATGGGACCTTAGACACTTTTCACGCTCCTCATCATGACCATGATAGTGGTTGGAATTCCCAGCACACTCTGAAGAACTCTGAGGTGAGATGGCCCTAATTTTTTTAACATGCAGAAGTCAGTCTGTAGGGCAGAGACGTCAGCTTCAGTGCTGACCTGCTGGAGATTCTTCAGTGCAGGTGGATGATGTTAAAATACAGAAGTTAAAATACATAGCTTGAAGTCGCTTTGGATGAATACATTTAAAGTTTAATGTGCTTCTGAATGTGAAAGTGAAATGTCAGGACTCGCTGGCAAATGTTACATATGCTTTCAACATCTTTGGACGGGTAGTTCATATGTTCTGTGGTGTGACATTATGCATTTACTGCATCTAAAACTATTTTAAATAGCATTTTGTTAGTCGTTTTATAATTATTTATGCATGCAGTTTGACTTATTCAAGAAAGGACTACATAACAGAAGCCTGCTAATAAAAATAAGCCATTACTTCTTTATTCTGATAATTGCCATGCACTTTATATCTTCCCATGTAAATTTATATCTTGCAAACATTTAAATGATGCAGTTGTGACTTTCTTTTAATTGCATCCTAATTTCTCATAATTGCCACTTTATATCTTGTGTGAATTTATATAATGCAGTTTGATTGTTAAATTTCACAACTGTGACTTTTTTTCTTTTAACTGCATCTTTATTTCACTTAGCTGAAATTTTATTTCTTGCAATTCAATGCTAGCTCACATTTGTATGCATTTGTTGTATTGCTGGGCTATTTAAAATAAACCAATGAAAGTAATTTTGTTTTTAAATAAAAATACTAAAATAAAAATGGTGACCAGGAACTAATATAAACAATATAACTTTTGTAAATGTTTTAACATTAAAATCTAAATGCTGATATAAAAGAAATAAGGCACACTTTTGATGTGCATTCAAGAATGCGACTCTGAAAGATATCAAACATCAGGAACATATGGCAGAAGTCACAGGATAATTATTTAAACTCACACGTGCCGGTAACACTGTGTATGTTTTTACAGGACCATTACAGTTGTGGTGAAATGTACACTGTGTAATGCAAAAATAACGGTCTCTGTAAAATGAATGGGAAGGGCAGTGTTAACAGTCACTCACAGTGTGTAAAGTGAAAAGAAACACTGCTTGCCCCATTCATGTATTGCAACACTGCTCTCAACCAGAAACTTGTAGAACGCTTGAGTGACAGTCACAGTGCAGAATCCTCTTTGGCTGTTTGGATCAAGTCTTTTATACAGCTGGAAATGAGGAGGCCTCCTTTTACTGTGGCTTTAGAGAAAAACAGCTAAAGGAAAAGAGGTAAGAGGACTAGATCCAATCAGGGTTACACTTGCAACACTTTCTCATGAGAGACAAGGTTTTTCTTTATTTCTTATTTTATTTGTTTGGGGATAGTAACTATGCAGCATCCATATATGAATCCTGTCATACTGCGCTAGTGACAGATTGTAATATTTAAAAAAATACTGAAGACAGTTTACACTCAAATTGTCACCATTTTTCCTTTTTGTCTTTTGACTAATTTTAAATGGTTTTATGGTTTGACAAATTGATTTTTAAAAGTATAAATGTTGCATGTAATTGCTCTGTGTGAGTTACATTAAAAATGCATGATGCATAATTATAAAAAAAAACAGCAAAATGCTTTTTAAAATAGCTGTAAGAGAAATACAGCAAATACAGATTGTTTGTTCATTGTAATAACTGACATAACACATATTTCATAATCTGAGTTATATATTGTGTGTGATTTTTGTATGTTTGCATGAGTGTCACAGACACATGAGAAACCTGAGCTAGGTGGCTGTGAGTCACTACTGACTTGACCGGTGTTTGGTCACTCTTCTCATCTGCTTTTAAAGGTTAAAGCCCTGAGGTTTTGTTAAGGACAGGTGCATGTTTTCCTTTCTCTTCATGAAATTGGACCATGCATTTCTGAGTGTGTGTGACATATAGAATGAGAGAGAAGCACAAGGCAACGTGTTAAATGAGTGAAGGCCATAATCAGGGTTGCCAGCTGGCCCCCTTCTCACATTAACACCACAGATACAGCTCTGATTTTCTACGCATGCTTGAGAGTGCACGGGAATATTCAGTATTTCCATTTGTTGATGACCACTGGCAAAGTTTATGAAAGGGTTTATGAAAAGAATGTCTTTGTGAAGATAAGTATATCAATATGAAATGTTTTTTTTTTATTATTTAGTTGACCACTAGAAGAAACTTCAAGAGAAATAGATGAAGAGAGATCAATAGTAATACTGCCAATACTGTGCTTGTTTTGTCTTAACTTGTGAGGACAAAAATGTCCTCACTTGTGAAATACTGACAACCCACTAGTGAGGACATTTTAACTTCACTAGTTAAAAAGGCATTTAATTCAGACAGCAGATCTTTTTATTTAAATCTAGTGTTATGCACATGTTTCCGTGATGGGTATAGGGTTAAAAAAAAAGTTTTGTATTTTGTTTTGTTTTGTATTTTTATTTTATTTTTTTATGATAAAAGTTATTTGAGTTCTAAATGGTCACAAAAAATGACTGTCATATTTGTTTTGAGCAATTAATAATCAAGAATGAATGTCTGAGCAGTTGGATGCTTTTTTTAGAGACACATCAAATGGTGCCATTTATTTGTTAGAAGTTTGAATATCAGTAAAACAACAACAACAACAAATGATGAGTCTCTTTTCAAGACATACACTTAATTAAACACTCTAAAAAAATGTACTAACCAAGCTTTTGGGTTAAATAGGCCATATTTGACTCAAAGTTGGGTTGAAAGAACCCAGCATTTTTTAGAGTGTAGGCTACACATGGGAATAATTCTATATATGAGACTGCGTGCCATATTTGTACACTTTGGTTTTCACATTGACTATTTAAGTGCCAAAAAGAAGGTGATAAGCATCTAAAATATAAATTTGACTATATTCAAAAAATGTGATGTAAACCTAACATCTCATTTTAATCAAAACTTCATACTATAAATTCTACCGGTTTCTACTAATCATTGCACTCATGGAATGATCTTGTCTGCAAGATGCAATTTGCATGCTAAAATAATAAATCTGACAAAACCAACCAATCCTTATTGAGTAGCATGATTTCACACTATCAGTACCTTGAAACATCCTGTCAGGAATGATAGGAATAATCGTTGTCTTTCACAGTTCATCTCTCTAGAAGATGTTTTTGAATTATGGTGTCAGAAAGGAATGTTTTTCTTCCTTCACCAATCAGGTTCCTCCTGTGGTTGAATGTGTGTTTTTGTGGAGTGTGGTTGGAGCTTAATGAGGGGGTTAGCAGGGTTGCTAACCACAGCCTGGTCTGGGACATTTAGGTCAACTGATAAATGGCCGGGTAAATTGTAAATCAGCCACTGGGAAGTGAAGAGTCGGATTCCTCATAGCACTGATGTCACCACCGTGGTGCCTTCAACAGATCCAGACTTGAACGCTCTCAGCCTGAGCCAGATGTTCAACCCCTCAGATCCCCTGTTATTCCCTTGTGCAAGATTCCTTGTTATTCCTTCTTTTCCTCTTTGGGATTCTGTTATCCCTTCTCTGCTTCGGTGAGACTCCAGGGTGTCTCTTTGGCATTCAGTCTTTTCAATTTGTGAGATTTTCTGACTCTTCCTATGTGGGCTTCCTAGTTACTGTTCCATTTTATTCATGTTTTCCACTCCTTATAAATATATATGTGCGTTTCCATAAAATCCCATTCAAAGCAATGCTCCAAAATATCCTTATATCATTTTTAAGCAATATTCTGGGGTAAACACTGTACATATTTTACGTACTTCTGATTACCACTCAGAGTATAAAAAATAATTCAGAAATTTGAATCTAATGTGCATTCTTTTGAGTCTTTGTTGGAGTAATACTATGCGTTTCCATAAGAAGCAATGCTAAGATGTATTTTCCTTGTTGAAAAGAAATCCATCAGTGTCTTACCCACTTAAGGTGTATTGCTGGTTTAAGATGGTCTAACTAGTCTTGGCCAGAATGACCATCTAAAAGGTTTCAAAAGTACCTGTCTAATCAGCTTGTCAAGGCAAGGAGAGACAAACTGACCACCTTAGGCTGATAGATTGAAGACGTTTTCCAGCAGGACTGAGAACTACACCATCAGAAATGTTATTGAAACACGACTGCTTTGGATAAAACTCCTTAAGTCTGTGAAATGACATTATCACACTAAAGTATGCCAATACATAAACATACCAAGCTTGAAAAAAAATCATGCACACATTTAAAACAAACTAATTATAATTTATCTTCTTTCTTCTTTCAGGATTGTTGACACAAAGTGCTAATTAGCACAGAGGAACCAGTTCAGTCCAAATGGTGGAAGATGATGAACATGGCAGTTTCTGGCATCATACAAAAACTCTTCTGGACATTCCTTATGGCTAGCTCCAAGCTGTAAATTGAGGCATGGACGATCAACCCATGATGACTTTAGAAGGACAGAAGTCATTAGCTTTGCAAGAGGCCCCAAGAATGACTTTCTCAGTAGAGCTTTCAATGGCAGACTCAACCATGCATAGAAACCTGCCCTTAAAAGATCATTCTGATTCACTATCATCTGTTATAGATGAGCCTTTGGAAGACCAAACACAATTTGAGCTGAAGAATAAAAGTTCATTAGAGAAGATCAATCAGATTGTACCACTGCTTGTCAACAAAGATGGACCTTGTCTTCAAATCTTGAATCTTCTCACAAAAGAAAAGACAAAGAAATACATTGAACATCAAAACACTTCTGCTCCAACATCAACCACAAAACTCGAACTAAATGGCATTTATTGTGAACCTGACGTCCAAATGGATGCTGAGACTAGCTTCAGCTATTTTTTGACTTGCTCAGAAAGTCCAGTGACCAACAGCTGTGATGTTGACTCCTCAAACACTTCATCTACTACTTATCCTTTTTCTAATTTGACAGTCAGACCCATATCAGAACCCGCTTACTCTTTTGCATCCTCTCCAGTGGGACCATCTCATATTGAGCACCTTTACTCAGCTCCTTTGCCAGTTTCCAAGGGGGCTGATCTACCCCGAATCATCAAACACAAGCCCAGCTCCATTACCTTTGCAGATTATGACAGCTTTTTGGGTCTGATCAAGAATGCCCAAGCCAGTGAAGGTTCAGATGCTTGTGAGACCTCTTCTGAAGATGATGTGGTCTTCCATGATAATAGCGATGACATGTTTCTCAAGTGTAAAGAGTTTTTCCCAAATGCCAGACAAAACAGGGATGGATTGGAGAAACAAAGGAGGAAAGGACCCCGTGGACAAGCACATGGAGAAATAAGTTCCAGTATCAGTCTGCCACCCACAAGAAGCAGAAGCTATGAGGCAGAGGAGGAGAGCAGCAGTACAGAGGTAATGGTCCGGTGTTGGTTAGATGTTTAATGGGCCTTTAAAGCATGATATCTTGTTTCGTTTTCTATGTCTTTAAAGATTTTAAAATTGTTTTCAGTTCAGCATTGTATGACCATTCTGGTTTAGGCTCAGCCTATCAACACTAGGTGTTAAAATCCTGAAATGAATTCAAAACAAATACATTAGTACATTCAAACTGTTTTGTTGATCATTTCAGCTTTAAGTGCTAATCAAATATCAGTTTTTTTTTTTTTGGTAGTTTCATGGTAGTTAATAAAAGTCATGGACAATTAATGGCTGTTTCAGTAGTGAATATAGATTTTTCTAGTTTTGCTTTGTCTTAAATATTTTATTGTTTAGATTAAAACTTGCCCACAAGCCATAGTTGATGTCTGACTTTTGAGCGAATTGTTCTTTCAAGTGTATTTAGTCAGTTAAGCAGGTTCATAAATCTGTCAGAAAGGCATGGAATTGCTCTGGAATTGGACTTGTAATTAATCCTAGCCTAATTGCATCTAGGGTTGTGATGACTTAGTAGCTAAGTGTATAGCAGTGAACAGAATGTGCAGAGGTTAAAAGGATTTTTCTTGGGTAGGTGAGCTGAGATGGTTTGTCAGGCCCCAGCACCCCTCTGTTCTGCACGTGCCTTACTCTCCTCTCCTGTTCATCATTCTTTGTTCACGTGTGATTTAATATGAAACTGTGAAAGAATGTGGTACCCCTCACTTGAGCGCTGACCTTGCCTCATTTGAACCTTCTCAAAAAATACCAGGATAAGCTGTTGTTGGTTATAAACAGAAAAATCTTTGTTAAATATAATTAAAAAACTATAAATGTCATTCTGTGGTGCAATTAAATCGTAGAAAGCCTATTTAATATAGTCCACAATTGAGATTTTTTTTAAATGTATTTTCCCTCTTCACCTTTTGGTGGCGCTCTATTCAAACCTTTACCCGTACTGTCTGTGACCAGTAGCACTGGTTACTTGTTTATGTAGATTTTATGTGTGGGTATGTCTTGGAATTGTGGAAAAGCTCTGCATTTCTAGCCGCCTGTCAATAGCCCTGTGAGGAAAGACATTCAGTTTCACAATGAACGGGTCCTGTAACAAAAAAGTAGAATTTTCTTCCTCCTTAGAGTCTTATCTGACCTGGATTTGAAGCAGTTCAGCTAACATATTATTATGGCTGGTGGCCTTTAAGGATGACATGTTGCTACATTCTCTTGGTGGAGGAGGCTGGCACGCTCAGTGGGTGGCATGGCCATGGCAGGAAGCCCAGAGCAATGCCAAAGCCAGGCACTTGACTCCCCATTTCCATGTCAATGGGCCGGTGCTGAGATTTACAATGTGGCCAATTTGCGGCGGTGCAGTTATGGTCCTCGGCCATTCTGTCCACCGTGGAAGATAACAATGATGAGCTGATCTGGTGGGACTGACTCATACCGGCCTAGTTGCCATGACAAGTGTATTTTCTCACGACTGACAAGGCGGAAAGGGGTGTTGTAACCGATGCCGGGGTATTGAATACCACACATTCTGTGCAAGGAACAGATCCCAAGGGAGCAAGGCACTATGTTTTTCATGATAAATCAGCTTATCTTAGGCAATCAGTACTTGATGTGTGTTGTTGTTTTTTAAGAATAATAGTGAATAAGTGAAATAAGTAGCACTTTGCAGTATTTATTTGGTGTGTGCAGTACTTTAAAAGCATTTATTATTCTAGATTGTGCATTATAGGCTACTAATAGCCTACATTTTGGACATTTTCTGTTGTGTAACTTACTCATTAGTTCATGATATGTATTATGAACAAACATGAATGAACAATAAACTACAGTATTTGTATATACATTAATATTATTAAATATCAACAAGTCTGCAATTATTTATATGATCAAAACCATAATACTTTGAAGTACTATTGCGATTTAAAATATCTTTTCTATTTTAATCTACTGTAATATAAATGTAGTTTATTCCTGTGATGCAATTCTGAATTTTCAGCAGAATTACTCCAGTCTTCAGTGTCACATGATCCTTCAGAAATCATTCTAATGTGCTAATTTGCTGCTCAATAATTATATATATGTATCATTTCAAATTGTCCTAGAGAGGCCGAGACTGTTGTGCCTCTTTGTTCACTCTCTGAAAGAATGTCAGCATCTTGAGTCTAATTGGTTAAGGGTCTTACCATACCCACATTCCTTGAGATTTTACATGCCTTGTATGTGGCCCCCCCTTTTCAACCGAACCATGTATTTCTGCTCCCTGAGACAAGTGTGTCCCATTTTAGCATGACAGCCGTCAATAGCATTATTGTGTGGGGATGAGAGGGAGCCGTAATCTTTGCCTTGGAGCTCCAGATCCCAAGAAGGACTTTAGTGTTTCACCCTGCTGTGTCTTACGTTACTGTTAAATGTTCCTCACAGTTCATCTTTGCCCTCTTCCTGCTCTTTGGCCCCTCCACTTCCTGTTGATAAAGGGGCAACTCTGTTGATTTACGGCTTGGTGAGTGAGGTAGGTGAAAGTAATTTATAGCCCATGAACCCTGAGCCCTCTCTGAGCTGGACAGGACAGTCTATTTATACTCTTTGGCAGGGATTTCTGGGGAGCAGTGAAAGTAACAGTGAGGAGAAAGAAGAGGAATACCACACGACTATGTTTGGACCACAATGACAGCTGGGTTGGTCAAAAGTATTAGTTCATATGTGTGTGGCACTGGGACATTTGTCTTATCTCAATGCTAATATATAACTGCTGTAATCTTATCGTATCGTATCGTATCGTATCTTATCTTATTAGTTCTTTGTCTATTTATCAATTGTTCAATCTAGTGTTCTATCCATTGTTCTGTCTAACGTTTATTCTTTCTATTGTTCTATCTGTATATCATTCTGTCATTCAGTTTATTGCTGTCTATTGCTGTTTTCTATCTATCTATCTATCTATCTATCTAGATCTGTCTCTCTGTCTGTCTGTCTGTCGTTTGTTAAATATAGACATATATTCTTTGAAAATGTTTTTAAAAAGATTGTAGAGATGCCTTGAACTGTGCATTGAAATGTCAGACTGAAATCAAAATTTCCAATCAGATTGTTCAGTCAAAATTGTCTGGGATGTTCTGTACACTTTAATTTTATAGATCTGTACAATCCGCATTTCTCTTATTTGTTTCCACTGAACTGGAGAATCAAATGAGACAAAGTTGATACTGAAATGAACCAATTCCATTAAGTCTAAGCAGTACCATTTTCTTCTGAGAAAGTGTTGGTGTGATAGTGTTGTCATGCAGTGTGTCGTTTAGTGGGACTTTGAAAGCTTTGAGGAATAAGAAGACACTGCTCTGAAATCAGTGCTGGCTCGTCAAGTTGGTTATTGTGTAGATCAAAAGAAACACAGACCCTTGACTGAATGGCCGAGTCTAATGTAATGACTCTGTCTAATCAGTTTTATTTTTAGTGTTTGTTTGTCTATGATGTCCGATGTCTCTTCTGTCTGCATGCAGGAGTCTTCTCAGGTCCTGTCTCCCTGGTCTGAATCTATGACCCAGCTAATGAAGAGATTAGATCAGCTCAATCTGTACATAGAGGAAGCTCTCAGCGCTGGCTCTTCCCCGTCCCACACACCCAACACCACCCGGAGACACACCACTAATGACAGAGCATCCCTGCAGGTCACTCTCGCTTGCTTTCTCATTAAATACAATGTACATAGTTTGTGGATCAGTGATTGTTTGATGAAAAATATATTGCCTTAGCTTCATTGCAATGTGCATAATCTTTTTAGCTTCTGGAATTTATCCAAATCATATCTGATCAGTTGTCTATTCTATTCTATTTTTTTCTATTCTATGCAGTTTTTTTATATTTAATATATATATAAACACACACATACACAATAGCTTGATGTGCTAGTGTTTGGAGTCTGTCTGTGACATGGGTTAAATAGAATGTGCTGCATGCTGGCACAGACTAGTCCAAACTGGTGACATTGACAAGGAGCTCCATTGTCCTGGGAGCTTGCCATGGGGAACTTTCAATGCTGTTTCAAAAAAAAAAATAATTACTCATGCTCGCTATATATCCACCCTGTAACGGGTTCACAGCAAGAGACAAAAGCTCCTTTTGGTTCCTCAAGACAACGATGTCTTGTGCTTATGGTCTGTTTGTCCTTTAGCCATAGTTAGCGGAAAGACGTGATGGTTTCAGAGCCCTCACGGCAACCATTCCTGGTTTATATCATGAGATGAGATTTACGGTCGCATGTTACTCTGGACAAGGTCATCATTTCTCCCTCAAGTCCTTCCATTTTCAATAGTTTTTGTGCTCTGTAAAACGTTCTGTTGAGATTGTGTCTGCCTGTGTGTCTCTAGCAACTGACCGCTGCTCTTAGTCATCTCCAGAGGTCATCCGTTCCAGACAAAGTGTGTCCCGTCCCACGCTAAAAGCTGTTGTACTGTCATTCCAGTGTGGAGCTTTGGGGGTGAACCAGTCCCTCAACTGGAACAACATGGCTAGAAGAACTGACACACGGGAACGGCACGGCCAAGAGAGAGATGCGGGAGCCACTTCCTCTCAGGGGAGATCACATGGTAAAAAGACAATGGTAAGAATTTGAACTTACTCTTACATGATTTTTCTTTGTGTTTTATTGAATTGTTTAGTTTGTGGATAGTAGCTGTCAATTTTAAAATATATAATGCCTTTATACAGTCATTATGTTCTTATATTTTCTTATTAATGTAATTCAATGACCAGGGCATACGTCCCCTCTGAGAAGTCTCTGGGGTTGAGGTTGATGTCCTGGGACTGCATTTCTTATGGGTTTCTGCATTAGCCGTACTGAATTAAATAGATTTTCTTTTGCTAATCCAAATAGGTCTGGGGAATTGAATTAGTGAATTCAGACCGAGACCAAAGGAACTCTTTTAGTGGGCCGTTTAAGGCCATCACATCTTGTTTGGATTTCAAACCAGTGTAACTTAGTTTAACCAGTGATTTTTAAACATCTAAAACAGGTTTTATAATGAGATTTTTTGATAGTTGTTTCAATGTAAATGCACAATCCTTTTCCAAAATATAAGGAATTATTCAAAAAGTTTGGAATTATCAAGATATTTAATGTTTCAAAATTAAGTCCTCTATACTTATCAATCCTTTATTTGATAAAAATTTTAGTAATATTATTGCAGTTTAAAACAACTGTTTTCCATTTTATTATATTTAAAGGTCTTGCATTTTTTTGGTTTTGATTGGTCGAGACCTCAGGTTTACTACATAAATGTAAAAGAATGCAGTTTTTCTGTTGTTAAGGTAAGGGCTTAGTTTCTGGTTGTCTCTTTTAAACATTTGGAGTTTGTTTGCAACTAAAGAAGGCTTTTTTTGGAGAGATTGTGCGTGTCCTGCTGTTTAAAGGAAGAACAGAGACATTTGACAACGGAGGGATTTACGTATTTGGGGCTCACATGGGAAGATACTGAAAGGAATGTTCTATCATTCTGGAAGCGAATCCGACATGCAAAGGATGGAAAACAAGCGTCTTCACGGTCGATCACCGCTGCTGATTTACAGCTGTTTTAGTCCGGTTTCAGATCGACCGCAATTTATGGTGGACTTTTGTCTCAAGCCACCCTGGCCTGCAAAGACAAAAAAACAAACAATTGCCAGCTCTTCCCTTTAGCTCATCACAAATATATTTCATTTCAAAGGATGCACTCTCTTGGATTGTTCCACAACTATATCCGTTAAGCAACAGTGGGTTTAAATGAGCACAGTATCTGTGGGAACTCTGTCCTCTTCTGTCCGGCTGGAGAACTGGGCCAGATGTGTTTGTTTAATCTCCGCATAGCTGAAGCGGCACTGGTACGTTCTGCGGTCCATGTTTGGGAACCCCACTAAAGGCGTCTGGCAGGGATCTGGGATGTGATTGTGTTTGTTAGAGTGTGGAGAGCTCAGGAGAGGGAGAGTTGGATTGGATTGGAGGGGGTAATAGAATGATTTGGCTTTGTGCACTCTGACAAAATGAAGTCTTGAGGTTCTTGGAGAAGATTAGCAGGTCAAAAGCTCCAGGGGCATGTGGAGGCCTTCGGTCCGCTGGAATAAATGTAGGCCACCCTCATGTAGATAACAAAGCTCCATTGGCATTTTACCAAATGTCTTCTTACATTAAGACAATTTGTGATTCCCACTCAGCCTGCTATCCTTGTTCACCTCTTGTTGTTGTGAAGAAGGTGTTCCTGGTTCACACACATCTGCTGCCTGGTCTTGAAGGTCTCATCTGATCTCAATTAAAAAGAGAAAAACTATGCGAAAAGAAGAATTATGTAATTTGTCATTTATACTTTCATATTTTGTTTTTATTTTAATGTGTAATGTACATGTATATAATTTAATATTATTCATTTTATTCAAAAATTTCATTTTTGTATATAGGTATGTCATATAGTTCTATAATTTTTGTATAATGTTATAATAATAAATATAAAATATAAAAATTGTATTATATAATATATATTTAACATACATTTATAAATAATAATAGTTGATTAAATACAAATCAAATTGAGATTAATAATATTAATATTTATAATAATACTTACAATGGCAACAATAATAGGAATATTACTTTTTAAAATTATATATATATATATATATATATATATATATATATATATATATATATATATATATATATATATATATACAGTTTAAGTTAAGTACATCAAGTTAAACAAAATGAAACACTGAAATATGAAATAAAATAAAATAAATATTTATATTTGTAAATATTTTTTTCAGTAAACTTTTTTATTTTTTATTTTAATTGTTTTTTTTTTTTTTTTTTTTGGTTCTGCCAAGAATGTAAACTTTGTTGTTGATTTATTTTTATTTTTATTTTTTTGTTTATTTAAATTCAGTTTGTATCCTCAGTTGAAATTAGATTCAAATTCAAATGCTAGATATATCTACTTTAAAACTGTTCTTGAATCAACATTGAGAGTATGTTTATGTTGACATAGTGTTACGAGGAAGCTGTACGTCATAAAATGACTCACCAGGATCCGGCCCGACCTAGCCCGTCTGTTTATTAGTGCTATAACATCAACCACTGTGAAAGAGGTTGTTTCAGTCAATCACGTCACTACTACACCGCACCATGGTTGACGCCATCATTAAATCTTTAAAGAAAACACGCGGCTCAAAATGCTTGTTAACTTGGAACCAGCGTTTATTCAGGATGTTGTAAGCCCCTGTTTTAATGTAGCTTCATACTGTAAAGAACCCACTGTGAAAGCAACGAATTTGCTCTGTCTGCATCATTTTAAATTCTGTCATAATTTACTCACCCTCAAGTCATTCCAATCCCTAGTGACCTTCTTGGCTCTGTGAGACACAGAAAAGATTTTGGCCATAAAATGAATGTCATAGGGTTCCAAAGTTGATTTCATTTTTAGATGAACTGTCGCTTTTATTTTATTAATTACATGTTGGTGGCTCGCTTAGAATTGATAACTGGCTGAATCATTGTGTGAACTCAGAAATGCTTTTCAAAACACTTTCCCACTGTCTCTAACCTATTCCTCAACCTGGTAAAAGACTGGAGGTGCTGGTGAGCGATGAGAAGCTGAGTCTTCTCCATCCATCTGTGTGGAGGGTCCACGCTGGCTCTCCAAATCCCTGCGGGGTCCTTGATTGGGGCAAGAGAGGGGAGCTAAGCGGCTCAATAGGATGAA
Organism: Carassius auratus; assembly: GCF_003368295.1. NCBI lineage: Eukaryota > Metazoa > Chordata > Actinopteri > Cypriniformes > Cyprinidae > Carassius > Carassius auratus. Next base: position 14,356,769 of record NC_039282.1, on the reverse strand, counting down.
GATAGATTACATGGCCAAGTGCAACTCAGGCCAGGATTTGTTCTGCTCCAGCAGAGGTTAAACTTCAGTTTGGGACTGCAAAGTGTCAAAATACAGCTGGGTTGAGAGGTGAAAGCTGTTTTGCTCTTTTTTTTTTCGCTTTTGTTGGATACTTTTAAGTTTTTTTTTACTGTGAGAACTTTTTAACTTCTGACTCAAAGGCATATTTCACCTAAAATTGAAATTCTGTTTTCATTTATTATTCATGTCATTCCAAACCTGTATTATATGTGTTTTGTTGAAGTTTAGCAGAATACACAGAATACTCGGAACAACATGAGGTTGTGTAAAACAGTGAATTTGATTTTTTTTTTTTTATTCTCTACATTGTATACATTATAATGACAGTATCAACACTCATCGAAAACAATCATGACATCCTTCTCAAAGATTCCCAAAACATTTGCTCATCAGGGTTTTAAAAATAGCAGTATGTACTGTATGCTGTCTCCTTTCTGCATGCAAGTTCTCATTTCCTGTGACGCTGAAAGTAGAAGAGAGTGTTTTGTGTAAACAGCATCCAGTGCCTTGTGATTCCACTGAAAGTGTATCTGCCTGCTATCATTCAGAGGTTACAGCTCCATGTGTTCAGTTATAAAATGTAATTTGACACTCATTGTTTTAAACATACTATGCTATACATATACCAAACTTATATTAGTGTTGTTATTGTTTACTGAAATAAAAACTAAAAAAAAAAAAAAAAAAAAAAAAGCCCAGGTAGCTTTTTTAAAATATATATTTTTTCATTTAGTTTAACTTGATGTACTAACATAATTAAAATAAATAAATAAATAAATAATAATAATAATAATAATAATAATAATTTAGTAGAAATATGAAAAACATACCAAAAACACACCTCTAAATTACTAAATCTTTAACTAAAATGAAAATGTAAAATGTAAACTAATTAAAAAAATTAATAAAACGTATAATATAAAATATATTATAATGAGCCTAGAAGCTGAACAGCTCTCAAAGTGGGTTTTAACATATACAGCACTTTCAGAAGCTCGAACATGAGGTGCTTATTCAACCTCCCTGTGTTTTCTTTAAAATTTGGGAATAGGGTTGATCCTACATGATCTTTTCCTTTAAAGTCATCTTTCATTTCCTCAGTTACTCAACCCTGCTTCTTTTGCTTCCTTTTGGGAAAACAGGCACAGGCTTGTGCAAAAAATGGGCTGTATTAAGCTAATATACCCTCATTTATACATTTAGTGCATGCATAGATTCCACGTTGAACATATGAGATACATCAGAAAAGTCTTGTCCGTAGTGTCACCCGTGATAGTGACCTATTCCTTTGTCTGTTTTTGTCATAACACAACCAAGACCCTGTGTCATGCTAGCTGCATTTCTCTGATGTTCTCTAGATGTCAACTTCAAAAAAAAAATACCACAAACTCAGCCACCCACCTCAGTTTGGAAGATGGATGGTCCATGGTCTTCCATCAGAACACCAACACACACATAAAACAACAGACCCGATTGGGGGATAAAAAGCTGTATGTGATGGAGAACGAGGAAACTAGATGGAACATATTCCAATGGATTGAGCAAGGCTGAAAAATGGAGCTAAATATAGAAAAGTTGTCCTGCTGCAGGGGGTTTCATGGAATGCAAGATGGATGAGGCTTTGCACTTGGGACCACATCTGGCCCACCCGAGACCTCTGGGGTCACTTTGAAGTGGAGGCCGAAGGCTTTTTTGTACTTTAAAGCGCTTTCATCTGTGCAAGTTAAGAAAAAAGAAAATGTTTCATCCAAAACTGAATACTGTATAGTACGTAGGTATTACAGTCAATTTGAAACTTGCTTCAAGACCATTAAAAAATGTTCTATGAAGTATGAATGTGTAGTATAAATAACACTCGAATGTACTACATTCAGCCATGTTGAATGTTGACTGCATTTTACAAGTCCTCTTCCATAGCATCATGAGATAGTAAAGAGTCCATCACATGCACACTTCCGGATCTTGTTGAAAGTAGTAAGTCATCCGGATACTTTTCACGTTTCACAAGTACTATGAATTCAGACGTTACTCGGCTCATGTAATTTTTTGCCTTACTATATATGGAAGTAGGCCTATTTTGAATGCAGGGTTTATATTTTTTATTACCTCTGCCTTTGAAATGCCTTTTCTTTTTGGCCGACATCACTGAACAATCATATTGTCTGTTTAATCGCTCTAAAAAAATTGCACATTTGGTAGTAAAACGAGTTTTAACATTGCCTTTAGGCTTTAACTGAGTCAGTTTAGGCCAGTCAGTATCAGTTTCATTTGGAACGTGTGTAATATCAAACATGTATTCATGAATCTCCAGTGCAGTGAATATTTTGATAGATGTTAGTCATGCATGCCAAATAAAACCGCAAATATATATATATCATGCTATATACCGCTGATATATAGCATGATCCAACAACTTATTATTCAGATTCAGGCCAAAATTACCAAACTTTACGTATCGGTACCCTTGCCTCTGAAAATTACTGCATCTGTTTTCCTTTTGCTGTGTTAGGATCTTGTTTCTCATTCTGAGCTAATGCAGTGTAACCCACGCAGTTAGTTTTCCCATCATGCATTATTATTTTATATCTGTCTATCTATCCATTATTTCTGACTGAGAAAGTCATCATCATTTACACACAGGAATCCTACAATTCCAAGAAAATTACACGTTTCCCAGGAAGAAACTCATGTGTCAAAACAACATCCCCCTTCTTTCATCGTTCTTTTCAGTTGCGTCTTGATGCATTTTCTTGTATTTAATGGTGTGAACACTCTGTATGTTTACATGAAGTTCTTGGATTTGATTTTGGCGTTCATTTTGCTGTCAGGTTGATTGACGGTTGAGTGGAAATTTCAGCATTATATGTGTTTCTGTAAGGTGGCTCTTCCTAAAGCTAGTCATCATTCACTGATGCTTAATTACATGTAATGTAACCATCATTCGTGTCAGTGACAATTACCGCTTTGAGTAACAGCAGGACTTTACACGTGCTCATGCTCTTTCTTCCTATAATTCATCGTAATCCTCTGCAAACTTGTTTTGAAAGGCGACATTCCAGTAAGCGGCCCGCTAGTCTTGTCAAAAATAACATGTAATATACATACCTAGAAACAGTCTTGCTTTATAGTTTTTCATGCACTGTTTAAGCTGGTTTATGAGGGTAACACCCTCAGTTGTACTTGCTTTTGAGCATCATAACTCTTTGAGATGTGTGGTAAAAATTCAACCCCTCATTGCAAAATTTCACAGCTTATAAGCAACCATGACATCATCCATGATTTCCCTGAGACCATGAGGGTCTCAGTGTACCTTTACAGCTGAGGGAATAATCAAACAATGATCAACAGGCACTTCAAACAACTTTAAATGCTTTGAATTACACTAAAATTATTAGTGTTTTGTTGGTTGCTGTGATTTCAGACAACACATCTGCTTCCTTTCAATGTAAAAAGCCCCTAACCTTTTGAGAGTCAACAAAACATCTTTTTTTTTTTTTTACATAATTGTTGTGTTTAGTAGACATCTGCTGCTTCTGCTGCTGAAATTAAACTGGGTTTGCTCACTCAGACAAGGCGGGAAAAAATCTAGTGAACAATTTTGGATTGGTCTTAAAAGTTTGACAGTACCATATTGTGTCACAGAGTCTTCTTTTTGTGCTACTGTAGGTTCAGGTTTTCAACTTAACACATTTTGTGGACACATTTTGATGTAACTTAAAAGTTTTTAACTAGATGTAATATGTGGATTATTAATATTTATGCTGATGTGTCTGTACCCACATACACATACTGTACATACATATGTCAATATATAAGTGCATAAGTGTCATGCTGAATTTTTTTATATAAATTGTTACATGAAATAGTAATTATGAAACATTTATATAATAATAATAATAAATTAATATTTAATGTATATTATGTTTCTATTTAATTTATAATATTATTGATTATGTACAGTAGTTTTATCTTAAATAGTTTTTGTATTTTTTATTATTAGGTTGTTTTATGTCATATATTAATATTATAAACATTTGATGTCACAGAAAAAGTTCTCAAGACCTAAAACATTAATGTGTATTGTCTCAGAAATATTAATTTGCATATAATAAATATATGTAGTACTTAATATATGTATAATATTTGGAAAAAAAAAAGTGTGTGTGTACTGTATATATAGGTTCTTAGGTTAGTACATGTAAGTGTAAAATAAACCCAAATCATTAATTTCTTGGTTTTAGGAGGAAAAGTTGCATTTCTGTAACATGAATAGATATGAGAGTAATGTGATATATTTCACAGGGCGCATGATACCTTAGCGTATAGCAGAAAGGTGAAACTAGAAAACAGGTCTCTCTAGATTACCGCTGGAATGTTGGACGTGACCCTCTCTCTTAACAAGTAGCACTTTCTCTCTTGGCTGGGTGAAAGCACTGTAAATCATAGTGAGGTCAGGTCAACGTACCATTCAGCAGATCCGTGGGAGGAAATTCAGTAGTCAGGGGTTGATTTTATCCACTGTGGGAGAGGAGCAATACTTCAGGTGCTTTGTTTTGATGCTTCATGAGATCATTTTATGTGATATGGTTACTGTTTTTTAACAGATTTTATGTTTTGTTTTCAGATGTCCATCAAGAAGTGGCATGGAGGCGCAGGTGAGTTCTCATTTTCCTTTATACATCAAACTGCTCTGGCAATAAGATGTGTTTGGATGTAACAGGCACAGTAATGTTTTTTGGTGAATTTATCAGAGTGGGTAAATGCGTTTGACATTTGAGGTGTAAAAGAATCTTTCGGAATGCTATTTCTGAAAGGGATAGGTCTATATAAACTTGTATCCCTTAGATCTTTGTTCTTATCAGTTAAGAGATGTTCACTAATAAGACCGGTTTACTGTGGAGCTCTCTAATACTTGGACAAGGTGTATCTGGTTTTCAGTGAGAAGTTGTTTGAATTGCCTCTTAATGTAATCAAATCACTAAAGCGTGTATTCAAGAGAAAGCTGAAACATTGTAGACGTCTTTGCTTGAATTGCGCACCGAGCTTGTCCTGAAATTTGCCCAGAGCATGACTAATTCAAGGATGAAACCAGATTCTTTCCTTTAATCTTGACTGATTTTGCCGTTTGAAAGCTCAAAATCTCATGTTTCTAATATATTCTCAGGCAGTGTTATGCTGTGTGAACTTGCTAACCGTATTTACAAGTTAAATAAGCTTTTTGCAAGTTAAACTAAATGAAAATGTAACTTTTTATGGACTGAATTTACAGGATAGTAGGAAGAGCTAGGAATGTTGAGGAGAAATATGGGAAATGCCATCAAGGACATGATGCAAGCTATGAAAGAAAGAAAGAAAGAGAGAGAGAGAGAGAAAGAGAGAAAGAAAGAGAGAAAGAAAGAATTATGGAAGGAAGCAAAGACAGAAATGTATAAATAATGAAGTAAAGAAATGCAGAAGGAAAGAAGGACGCAAAAAGGATGAAAGAGAAAGAAAGAAAGAAATGCAAAGACCAATGGGCCAAATGTAATATGAAGGAAGGTTAAAAGAAGAAGAGAGGGAAGGAAAGAAGGAAAAGAAGAACAGAAGGAATGTAAAACTATCTAAAGAGTGTTAAGCATGAAAGAGAAAGACAGAAGGAAACAGAAAGAAATGTCAAAGAAAAGAACGGATAGGACAAAGGTAATACAAAGAAGGAATAAAGGAAGAACAGAAGGAAGTAATGTAACAACAGAAAGAAAGAATGGAAAGAAAAGTATGGAAGAAATGGAAAAAATAATAAAATATATTAACAAGGAAAGAAAAAGAAAGATGGAATGAAGAAAGGAAGGAAATAAAGAAATACAGAAGGAAGCAAAAATGTTAATTTTAGAATTAAAAATATTTGTTTATTTAGATATATTTAGATATTTAGATCCATTTTAACAAAAGCTGAAAGATTCAAAAAATTATAATAAATTTAAAATAAATTAATTTAAACAATTTTGTTTAGAATCTTTCAGCTTTTATTTAAATGGATCTGTACACTCTGGATGACACTGTCACTTTTATTTAATCGAACAGCTAACTATGTGTCTTTGATTGGATAGCCATGCTAATAGTAATAACAATAATGATGCTATAAAAGAAACGTGTAGAGTTAAGGGCACATGTGGTGTAGTATTTCCTCTCTCGTATTTTACTGCATGGATATAGAGACTGTATGATGTCATCTCTGCTGCAGAGCCAGATGGCTGACCGGCTCCAAATACACACATCGTTAGAGTGACAGTCTCCAGAAAGACTCTGTCCAGACCTCGCTTACAGGCACTGGAGCATTTAATGATGACTTCTAAACTTAAAACTTAAATCTTATTTCAATCAGATCACTGTAAATCTGTTATTTAAAGCTCTGATCTGTGCATTTTGATTAGGGTTACAAATCATGTCGTGGAGAAATGAGCAACAGTAGGTTTTGGTGGCTATAAAATTCTGTTCAGTAAATGTTTGTAACCTTTATGAGGAAAGCTCAACTGTCTTTTTTACCATTTGATTTGGTTGATACAATGCAAACCAAAATTGCATTAATAGTTTTAGATCAGCCACATAGATTTAAATGAGCTTTATAGAGGAGAGGCATTGAGAGAACAGAGGTTGCTAGTCTCTGTTTGGGTGTCTTGTTCACATGAGGCAGACCCCCATGTGAGCCACCTGTTCCACTATTTTCAAGTTTATTAACTAGGAGCCAGAGTTAAATTCTCTAGCTAGCATATAGAAAAATGCCTCAGTCTTTTTCTTTCTTTTTCTTTTACATTTTTGTATTGTACTTATATTGTAAAATGTTGTATTTTTTGTAATTCTTTTTGTTGCTCTGCCCATCTCATCATAGATCTTAAGCCGGTTCTGTCGGTTTTTTGTATTTTGAATTACGTGTCTTGAATTACGTGTATTTTTTTTCACTTCAGTTTTAGTAAATAAATACAAATAAATAAATTATATATATATATATATATATATATATATATATATATATATATATATATATATATTGCTTTTAAAATTATATTTTTAATTACTTTACATGAGAAATGTTGCTTTTGGCAACACATTTGTAACATTTGTAGCATTTTATTTTGAGAAGTGATTAAAAAAATATTTTTCAAAAAGTATCTTCATTTTAGTTTCACTGAATATCATAAATGTTTGAGATTGGGTGAACTGTGAACTGCTAACTATAAAAGGATAGGATATATAAAATAATTGTATATTATCATGTACTCACTATCAATATATATTTTGAATAATGTTGGTAGACATGGAGTTTATAGAAGAACAAATACCAAGTAAGTGTGTTTACCAAATTTCTTCTTTTGTGTTCAACAGATTGAATCTTTTAATTTCAGGCAAGGCTTTATTAAGCTAACATTTCAGTTGTATTTATTTCGGCAAAAAAAAAAAAAAAGTATGTTTTTTTTTTAAAACAATCTTTACTTTTTTACTTACATATGAAGGTGTAGTGAAACTTTTTCCAAATGCATTTGTATTTTGAATGACAACTTTGAGGCCACAAGAACAACCAAGTTCCGGTCTATAATGGTAACTCTGACCCACCCACCCGCAGCGTCCTATAAACAGAAGTATCCCTGCGCCTCGTAAAACGCCATTAGCTCTGATGCAGACCAGCGCCAGACCCCTGTGAAGAACTCAAGAACCCAGTTCCCTTTTGGATTCCTTGGCTATACTCTCTGAAGGGTTAGATAGGTATACTCAAAGAAACTGTTATATTAACATGTTTATCCATGTCTAGACATGGCAGTTGTCGATTTAGAAGCCAGTCTTATGACCAGATGTGAATGAATAATCCATGTCTTATGCTGTATGACATGACTTATACAGCAGATTCCTCACTTCTCATGTTTAAAAAACAGCAACAGCAAGACATATGGAAAAATACTCAACCCTCTGACCCACTTCATTTTTTCAGATCTTTGTCTTTCCTCAGATGTAAACCGATAGTTTGACCTCTTCTCCAAATCGCTTGAAATTATGTTGTAGAAGAAAGAATACATTTATCCTTCAGCCGTTTACTGTATGATGATAAATCATGGACAATTTCCCATATGCATTTTTGTTTGCAAAGCACGAAACCCACTCTGGAATTATTTGTAAGGAGACAAGACTGTGTTCATGTTTTGTGTGCAATGAAACGGCTTTAACACTTTTGCCGTTCATTTATCAATTAATTCTGCAGATAATTCTCAGTAGCTGTGTTATCATTAACCTTCAAATTGTGCAAACTGAAATGGCAAATAAAAAAAATACCCCCAATGGAAACATGTAAATTTAGCAAAAACTCCTATATTTATATATATATATATATATATATATATATATATATATATATATATATATATGTATATATAAAAACAAGACAAAATAAACAAACAAACAACAACAGGCAATATAAAAATTTTTTCAGGCAATATAAAAATGTTTTGCAAAACTGCAATGGATAAAGTTACACATACTTAGTGAATGAGATCCATTCTTTCTTTTGTTTGTTCATCCATCCATCCATTCCGGAATTTGTCCTCATTTGATTAGATAAAGCAATTTTGCCCCTTCAGATAAAAAACAAAAACCACTGCAGTTTAGAGCCAGATTTATGTTATATTAAATTGAGTGCAAATTAGATTCTACTGAGAACAACATGTCTCACAATAGAGGCCATTGCAATAAAGTAAACAGAAGAACCCTGTCCAAAAATGATCTCAATGATCATCACTGTAAGGAAATTATCAGTTGGCCTCTTTGTATATGATGTATGCTATGTTTATATGCCTCATTGATTTTTTGCTTCTGTTTTAGTTTTATCCTGCATCAGTCACATCATAATGATCAATTTCATTTCCAACTTCAGTGGTAATATAGATTCTGCAAAGCTAATTTAGCTAATGCAATTTTTTTTGACCGGATATGCCCAGAAGAATAAGTGCACGTTAATCACCTGTAGCTCTACCTCTGTCCCATATAATCCTCAGCATTTCCATGCTACAACCTTCCCTTTCTTTGCATTTTTTTTCTTCTATTTTCCTCTTTTTGCTTAATTTTCTTTCCTCTTTTATTTTTCCTTCTCCTTGTTCTTTGCCTTACTGTTCCTTAGTTTTCCTTTCTTTTCCCCCATACTCTTCCTTTCCACTTCATTTTCGTCTTCCTTTGCTTACTTTCCCCTTCCTTTTCTTTTCCGTTTCCTCTTTATTTCTTTTTCTTTTTCTGCTGCATTCTAAATCTGCCAGGAGTGACTACACAAACCTCCTGGACTGTCTATATGTGTTCATGATGAATCTCGAAGATATTTTCTCTAGCCAGCTGCTTTCTAGACTGGCTCTTTTTTTCTTGTCCAGGGTGGCTGGCTCTTAGTGGCCAGCAAGGGTGACCCCTAACAGCTGTGTCCGCTCACCATGCAGTCCTGTCTGGCTGGCCTATCTCCGTCTGTCTCTAAAGAGCCCCGTGTACTTGATGCCCTTTCAAGTCAGAAACCAGGAGAGCTGTGCCTGATTAACTGTGAGATGAAAGGGAATGAAATCCTTGAAGGAAACTGGTTGGTCTTTTTACAAATTATATTATTGCGTAGGGTGCATATTTTCACACACCGCTTGCACTGTTGGAACCTATTGTGCTTGAAATTAGGGTGGAACTGTAAAAACAACCTAGAGCTAGAAGTTATTATCATGACCTTGGTTTCCACCACAACTTTCAAAATACTCATGTCAAAAGAAATGAGTAGCTAGCTGCAATCGCACCAAGAATCAAATCAAATAAATACTGTTAGATCATTATTTTCACTATATGATGGCTGATATACCACACACACACACACAAACAAAAGCATTTGTGTAAAATCATTTTAGCTTCAGTAACCCAAATATCTTCCATGGTACCTCCATTTGGCCACTACAATTGAAGTGGGACAACCCTTCTCAGTTTTCTGCGGAAAATGTGAGTGGTCCTTGGAGATGCAAAGAAATTTTGGGTGATTGCCATTGTGTTGCTAAGGTCAGGGATCTTATGGTCTTGGCAAACCTGGAAACTTAAGGGAATTTTAAAAATGTTCATTTCTTGGTCTCACCATACGCTACTGGAAGGAGTACGAGGGATTCGAGGGAAACAAGGGGTACAATCAAAGTCTTTAATCTAAGGAACACATGCGAAATCCACATGATGGGCACTGGAGCAAACACTTGTACACAACGAGTTTACAACAAGTAGACCAGACCGAGGAGAAATGCACAGACAGGAACTTATAAACACAGGATAATTACCAGACACAGGAGCACAGGATGACTAATTAACTATACGAGGACATAAACATGACCAAATAAAGGGACACATGAACAGAAACATGGGCAAAACACAAAAAAACAGGTCTATGATCATGACATATCGCACCCCCCCCCTACAAGGTGCATCCTCGCACCGTAGAACAATAGATGGGATGGCACGAGTGGGAACTTGGGAGGAGGTTTGGGAGGAGGACGGACACCCAGGAGGGGACCAGCAGACAGAGTCCAGGGAGGTGAATATAGAGAGAGGAGCCAGGGCGGAAACAGGAAGGAGTTGGAGCAGGAGGAGCCAAGCTGGACCATTACACTAACGCAGATGCAGGAAGGAGTCATGGAGGAGGAATGGCCGCTGACTCCAGTTGGCCGACCAATGGCGGAGGAGCAGGTGGTGGAGGAGCCTGAGGTGGAGAGGGGGAGCCAACGAGCCAGGGGGATGTAGAGGATCCGGGGGGCCAGGGTGCAGTCGAGGGCTCAGGAGACCGAGGAGATCCGCGGCGGAGCCTGATCGACTGAGCACCAAGGTGTAGCTGGGGGGAGGAAGGAGCCCAAGGTGGAGTCCTGAAGCAATGGCTCGAGTGGAGCCAGAGGGACAAGGGAGCCACGTGGAGCTGGTGATGCTAGCTAACAGCCAGAACAGTCTCGTATGGCCCTTGAGAGATCAGTCCCCCTGCTCCAGCAGGAGGAGGAGGAATTCCAGGTGAGTGAAGGGATCCATAAGGGGAAACAAAAACACTGATAGGAAAAAATGGAAACAAATACGGAGGGTAGACACATGGAGGTAACTGTTGGTCAGGTCTTCTGTAACGTGATACGCTGTGGAAAGGAATATGAGGGAAACAAGGAATACAATCAAAAATCTTTAATCCACATAATGGGCACTGGAGCAAACACATGTACACAAAACCTGTTAGCAACAAGTAGACCCAACTGAGGTGAAAAGCACAGACAAGAACTTAAAACACATGATAATTACTAAACACAGGTGCACAGTGCACAGAACTTTCCCTTTAAGACCAGTTGCTTAGAAAAGTAATAGCACATCTCCTCTCAATAACCACACAATTTGTTGTACAATTATTGTCTGTAGAATAAGAAGTCTAGGAATATTTACATGCCAAAGTTTTAAAACCCTTAAGCATGTGATATAGTAGAAGATGCTTGTGTTAGCAAGTGCCACTACTGACTATTTTTTCAATTTAAGGCTTTACCTCTGTCGCCAAGCAAAATTTTTCTCTTCACATGAGGATTGGTTGATGTGATTATGTTATTATTTGATCTTTTTGGCCTCCCTCTGCTCATGCATGACCCAAATCAATGACATCATGAGTTAAATTTACAGGCAGATCTTCATGTGGCCTGGCAGGCTATGCTGTATAGAGAGTCGCTGCCACAGGGAGAGCATGAAATGTTCCACATGTGGAAAGATGAAGATTGTGGCTTCCAGTGGACTTCCATTGTTGGCACTGGCCCTTTGGAATTCTGTAATGTTGGAATTGCTTTTTGGTCTCAATTTCGTTTATAGGCTTACAAATCCTGAGATTGTTTTTGTGTATGGATTGATGGATCATTTGGTTACCTACAGCCATGCCTTTGTGTTTAAAAAGCAATTTACATAATGCAACGTTTCAATTTCTTACTGCACCATTCCAGGTTCTTGCAGTAAAGAATCTTTCTCAATAATTCCCCTATAATTTGATTAACTTATTCTTGCCAGAGTGTGATTTTCTCACAATAGGAGATGTCGTAGAGGGATTAAACGGACACTAATTTGGATTGGGCCCCATTGTACAAGACTTGTCACCTCTGCAATCCCATCCAATTACATGCAGTGCTCTGTAAATCCCAGGATGTATAAATGCCCAGGAACAATAAAAGCAACTGGAACATATGTATGCATACTTGAAATAAGATTCTCATTCTCACCACGGCTGCATTTATTTTATCAGAATTACATTAAAAACATTAATACTGTAAAATACTATTACAATTTTAAATAAAATAACTGTTTTCTATTTTGAATATATTGTAAAATGTGATTCATTCCTGTAATAGCAAAGCTGATATTTCAGCATCATTACTCCAGTCTTCAGAGTCACATGATCCTTCAGATACCATACTGATATGCTGATTTGCTGCTTTTATTAAAACTTTTATTATTGTGAATGTTGAAAACTGTTGTGCTGCCTAAGGATGTCTGGAAATCATTTTATTCTGTAGTGTCTTTTCTCAGGATTATTTGATGAACAATGTTTGAATAACAGCATTTAATGAAATATAATAATTTTGTATTATTTTAAATGTCTTTAATAGGAATTTCACTGGAATTCCAAACTTTTGAACGGTAATATGCATGTTGTATTTGTACAGTATTTAGGCATTAATTGCAAAACTGTCCTGTAGTTTAGCAATGAAATAACTGAAATTCATACTTTTTCATTCCAGACACTTTCCAGCCATTCCAGCCTTTGTGGATTAGATTTAATACAATGCAGTGTTAGATTTTAAGGCCATTTTTGCTTACTTTTTGTACTAAAAACAATGTTTCGGGTTACAACTTTGTTTAATGTAATATTCTAAAGGCCAGATTGTAAAGCAGCATTATCTAAAAACCTCTCCCTCTCCTAAGGCTTGTGCTTGTACAGTTATGCGAGAACGTGGTGTCCCTGCGGGATAGAGGGGTTTTCTTGTGGTTAAGTGCTTATTAAACAATTTGGCCGGACAATTGAACAGGCTACAGACAGGACAGAATAAACTGACTTCTATTCTCGATTGAGCTCCTGTGGTTTTGTGCCAAGCATTTTGCACAATCACCTTCTTTTTTCTTTCATGGTGTCTTATTAATTAATTGCATTGTTAGTTAGCAGCTTGCTAATATTTGGGAGATTTGACTGCTTATTGTGTTTTGCTAGTCATAAAATCCGGCATAACATTTTTCTTTTTGACAGATTTACACCAAATTTGATTTAAAGGAATCTAGTCTTAAATTTAAATCTAATCAACAGTTAATTTCCCACCTTGCTTTACCTTTTTTAGACATATTTAGTCTGCTGCAAAGATGTAAGATACTATTAGAAGTACATTTGATAAACTTGTTCCTTTGCTTGTTTTTTTGTTTTATCTTGTATTGAGTTGGGCTGTACAAATGTCATTGGAATTATTTTATTGAAATTAAATCAAATGTTGACTGAAGTCAGATTGTAAGCACTTAACAATGTAGACAGCTTGAGTCATTTCCATTATAATGGGAATTTGCACATACAGTGTGTTTCAGTGCACAAATCACAGTCTGCCTACATGTGTGTGTGTGTCTGTCTGTCTGTGTGTTCCCCTCTCTGCTAATAGAAGCCAGGTGGTGTGTGTGACTGGAAATGTTTTCCCATGGTTGGTTGAGTCCTAACAGATTTTGACTTGACAGCATTACATGCATTGTCATACTGCAGTTTGAAACAGTGAACCAATAGCATTCACAGACCCCCTCTGGCCCCTTCATGACGTCTGTATGTGTGTGTGTAACTCTTTTGTGTGCTAGTTTACTATGCCAAGTAGCTAGATCATGCTCTGTTCACAGGATGATCACAAATGGCTTTAAAAAATACAGTGGCTGTTGATTCTGTTACTATTCATTAAATTGGCTGTTCCTTCATATGCTGATTCAGTTGTTTGTTTGGTTCGTTAATAGTTCCTTCAATCATAATTGACTAGCAAATGTTATAGTGACTGTTGATTATATTACTGTACATTTATTCATTCATTCATTGAGTTGTTTGCTCATTCATTCATTCTGTTGGTTCAGTTACTAACACATATTGTTGATTCTGTAACTTTTTATTGATCCATTCATTGATACACTTGTTTGTCGGTTTTATTTATTTATTCTTGTTCAGTCACAAGTTAACAAATAATTTAGTGGCTGTTGATTCTGTTACTGTTCATTGATTGATTGAGTCAGTTGTTTGTTGTTCATCCAGTTGTTTCTCTTTGTTCACTTGTTTTTCATTCTGTTTAGTTGTTCTGTTTGTTCAGTTACACGTTAGTAGCAAAAATTGTAGTAGATGTTCATTCTTTTACTACTCATTGATTCATTCATTAATTCAATTGTTTGTTTGTTTGCTCATTCTGTTCATTTTTCTGTTTGTTCGGTCACAAGTTACTAGCAAAAATTATTTTGACAGTTACACGACACCATGGTTGAATGCATTGCACATAGCAAAAATAGTAAGAATAGTATGTCCGTATGCTATTCCGAACATAACCACATTCAGTCACACATTTAGAATAACAGGGATTTATCAAAACACAATGATGCTTTACACAATGAATCACATGCAGTGCAGTCAGTGAACAGTTGCTTTAAGGCCCTTCCTCCCCCTCAAGCTCCTAATCTAAAAGCAGATATACATTACATTTGTGATTTTTCCATGGAAAACTGCAGCCCGGACTTTGGAATATTTGTTCAGGAAATTTATAGTGCATGCATTAGATGGGCCCATATGTAGGAGCAAGAGGGAAGTTGAGGGAGAATTCCACGCCTTGAATGCATAGGAAGCGTGACCCCCGGAGGATTTCTGGAGCCTGGCCTGGGACCTCACGGACAAATGAGGGGGCCAATCGGAACCCAGCATCTCAACATCTGGGCATTTTCTCATTCCAGCTCAGTGGTCAGTCTGGAGCTCAAGTCTCTGGGCTCATAGCCAAACAAACAAAAGGTGCAAGAGAAGACCACATGCGGTTTCATGTATAATTCATAGCGTAGATTAAATGAAACCACTTGTGGTGAATACATTTTTGATTTATATGTGTGGGAACCAAACATTAGTGACGATTAATTGTGTTCAAGCCTTTCAGATAAATTTTAAGTGCATTGTATTTACATATGAAGCCTAAAGGGTCTTTTTGGGGAGAAGATAAGAGCTTGATGGGGTCTTACTAAAACAAGCAACCCTATTGGGTTTGTGTGGACACCCATTCACATTCTAACAGCCACTTTCTCTTTTACATCACTGCACTGTATCCTCCTAGTCTAGCCATAATAATCTCCTTAATATCAACAATTGTTTTCCTAAATGATGCCGAGAACATCACAGCAATAGGAATGATAGCGCAAAGCCATGAGCATGGGGCTTCCTGTCAAAGGCTTTGATCAGGAAAGTGACCCGCGTGACCCCATTACTGAGCCCAGGACCAGACAGCAACTAAAGGCTTGTGTTAAATAGGCTCAAATATTTTTAAATGAGGAATTTAGGCATTTGAAGGTCCATGTGTTTTCAATTGCGTACTTTGACGCTGGTGAGAATGCAGAGACACCAGCTTGGCTACTGTGCAAATGTGCTGCCTGGCAGAAGTCCATTGAGTTTTCTTGATGCTCAAGCTCAACCATCTGTATGACATTTATACTCTCTCTGGCAAATGTTAAGGGGTTCGTGCTGTAATTCTGTGAAACTAATTATTCAGTTACTTCTTATAAGCACTTGTAGTTCCACATCTGGGCTGGCTCATTTCTTTCACAATATCCATTTCGGTTTAATCTCCAAGATCAGTTTATTTAATGAGACATTTGGAACGGTTATGAACATATCAAGTTGTATATATCGTAAGTTATGATTTAATGCTTTCTGGTTATTTCATTGTAGACTGCTGGAAATGCAACGTGAATGCAGATGACACATTCAGCATCAACTGTTTTGACAGCGAGACCAAGAGTCATCAGGGTTGTGCTGACCGCTGGTTTGGTATTTTGCTCCAGGCTGGTTTTATAATGGAAACCTGTGCTGAAGTTTAAAGTGATGGGTCTCTCCAATAGATCAGCTGCTGACAGACAGGAGATCAAGGGCTCAGAACAGCCAGCTGGAGCAGTGATGGAGTGAGACAGTTGCTGAGGTGGACAGACATGACCTGACTTTGCAGTATTAAACGTCCAGGAGTCAAATTAATCTAGTATAGTACAGTCTGCCATCATACGCAGGTTTCATTTTTTTCACTTGAGACTTTTTAAACCTCTTCAGGCTAGATATTGAAGTTAGTTAAAAAGCACTTTTCTGTATTTATTAGTAAGATATAATCATTATTAAAGTGCAAAAAATATCAGTCAACCTCCAATTCTTAGTCTATTCTTTAAGTGGTCAGATGGTTGTATTGCCAACCCAGGCATTCCAATGCAGATCCTGCAAGAGTGGAAATGTTTGGCCCTAACCTTTGACCTTTGACACGTAAGCTGAGGCACAGCAGAAGCCCCTCATGTTCTCCTGGGAGGTTTTTCCCATCAGATGACTCCATTAGTGAATAAAGCTCAGGCGCATTAACACACACCTTGATAAAGGCCAGACTGTTCCCTACCTAGACACATGACTGGCTGCTTAAATCTGTTCTCTCTGATCTAGGATGACAACAAATAGTGCACTGCTTTATGTTAAAGCAAAGCTACACCTCTTTCTTTTAATAACATATCTTGGATCCAGGTTGAATACTCTTGATACCAATCTGTCATCGAGTTTCGCTGCATGCAGTAGTCGTTTATATAAGAGTATTAATTTCTCCATTAGACTCGCTTTATGTCGTCACCAACATTTTTTCATCTTAACTTGGATCAGCTTTTGACATTGCAGACAGAAAACCTGTCACAAAAAGCAATCTCCTCTCTGTTATGATGATAATGCCATGCTGAGCGCAAAATAGAAACCATAGAGGCCCATAATTAAATAAGCCGTCAGTGTTCATGGTATGTCTATCCTTCCTCAGCATGACCATTTTCTCTATATACCTTTATGTCCCTTAAATAAACTTTCATTTAATTTATGTTATATTGCTTTTGTTATCCAGACTAGAGTACGTGAGCTGCATTTTGTGCTTTTTGCCTTGAGAAAGGCATATAGAATATTGTTATTGTTTGTATTTTTTTTTTTTGTTTTTACTATTTTAACTTTAAATACATATTGTTCACAAGTGCACATATTTGTTCATATATTTATATTTCCAACAATATAAATATGTGAGTTTTGTTATATATTTATATATACATTTTTAATGGATTTTAAATATTATATATTTAGGTATACATTTTTAACACAGAAAATACATTATTTATTTATTTAAACATTAAACAGCATCAGGAATTAATACGGAGTGCGTGAGTTGAGATCTTTGGTGAGACTTGAAATGAAGTCCTCGAGTAGTGAGAGTGATGAACGAGAGAGAGAGTGAGAGAGAGAGAGTGATCTTATGTTAGGAGCTGAAGGAGAAACTTCACACAAACCCACATCTGCTCTGAAACACCAGACAGCGGCTGCACGTCTTTTACTAACGCAGGTCCTAAACTGGATTATTTAGTTAATTATTACCACATTATTTTTTTTGTAATATGCATTTATTTTTCGGAAAAGTTTTCCGTTGCGTTCTCTGGCTGCGGGGCAGGTGAAGAAGAGGACGAGGAGTCTCGCTATCTTTGAGAAATAACGGGAGATCGCGCGCGAGCCACACTGATTGATTATTATGAGCGCGGATTGACGATGACAGCGAAACTGACACTCAGACGATCGTTCAGCGAGCAGCTCAGGGAATCCACGTCCAAAGCTTGGGATTTATTGTGGAAAAGCGTCAGAGAGAGACGACTTGCAGGTTAGTGACACTTAAGTAAAATTCACGCGCTCCGCATTTGCAACGTATGCGTGGAATGACAGTGTGATGACGTGCTCGACGTGAGGACGAAATGTTTGCATGCATTAATTTATGGTTTTGAGATTATTGAGCATCGCTGGTTAAATTTCAAGTTGCTTAATTTTTGCAGTTGCATTATCGTTAGGGGTTTTGAAAAATACACCAAGAAAGACTGGGACTTGTAAATGTTTATGTATTTATTTATTTTTTACAAGAAAGTACAATTGAAGTCTGTCTACTACAAAATATTTGTGAAATGTATTAATTTCTCAATTTTATTTTTTATTTTTTTATGTACGCCCCAGATTTTTTAGTGTAGGCTGCTGTAGGTTATTCAACACAATTTAAAAGGTAAAACAATTTCAAGACAAATAATTAATGGAACAAAATATTAAAGGTAACAACACATCTTTAATATAATCTGAAACACAGAATGCGACAACGCGTGTATAGGCTACACACACACACACACACACACGCACACACACACACACACACACACATCTATGTTGTCACATTCTAACACAGAACACATTTAACAACGTGCTCCAGTAGAATGTGACAACATAGATGTGTGTGTGTGTGTGTGTGTATATATATATATATATATATATATATATATATATATACTTCTAAACCTCTAGTGATGGATTCAAAGTTGAGACGCTTTTGACAATGTTTGACCACTAGATGTCAGTCAATGCAACGTGGTTTTCATATTGGAATTTTTTATGTTTTTCTCTTGGAGTGCTTTATGGTGGTCCATCTGTCTGTTTTATTGGACAGTAATTAAAACTCCGCTGTTAATAGATTGAAATCTTTAAATGCTTGTATATTTGTCTTGTTCAAGATTCTTTGTTTATTTGGGCACATGATCAGGCTGCCATGGGGACGGTGATGAAATGTTGAGGCATTGTTATCACGTTCATTTCCATATATGTATTTCAGAGATGTGATGTGCTATGTAGGTGGCAGTCATGTGCACGCTCTGGCCTGACTGTTTATACACATGCCAAACAATGAGGAGCTCTTTGAGGCATGACAGTGGAGAGTTCAGTGTGGCTCCCAAGAGGGGTATATTTCAGTCTGACTTGAGCCTCTATTAAAAGTTCAACCATGAAAGATATTCCGGCAGATAGAGCTCCACCTTTTAGTTTTGTCTTTCAAAACTAAGTTTATGGTTTAAAGCATTGGACAAATTTAAAATGACTGTTGCAGTAACATTCAAAAGTTTGGGGTCAATAAGATTTTTAAATGTTTTTAAAAGAAGCCATTCATTTGGTGCTCAAGAAACATTTCTTATCAATGTTGAAAACAATTGTGCTGCTCAATATTTTTGTGGAAACCATGACCCATTTTTTTTTTTCATGATTCTTCGATGAATATAAAGTTCAAATGAGCAGTACTTATTGGAAATAGATATGGATCTATTTAATAAATAATAGAGATTTTAGTGGGTTTAATAAATGTGAAGTTGCATTTTAGAATTCATATTAGATTTCATCCAGCATTTCCCATTTTTATATATTAATCAGTGGGCTGTCCATGAGCCTGCCATCCACGACTAAAGCATTTCAGCCCACATGGAATGAGGGATTTGAATAGGGTTGCATTATGGTTGCATCATGGTCTGCATTTCAACACTATTGTTTCAGGATCATAGGCTAGAACACTTAGGCATCATTCAAATCTCCTAACAAGCTATTTGCAAAAGATCCTCTTAAACCGAAGGCAGCAGCTTTCAAGGGCCATAAAAAAGATGGATTAAAACAACATTTAGTTCATTCTGCACACAATCCAGTCGGTGTTGCCTTATGAAGTGTTGCTTAAATAAAGGAACAGACTCCTCAAAGCAGAGAAAACTCATAAATGTGATGCGGCTTTGACATTTTCAGTGAGAGATTCAATCATAGCAGAATTCAGAAGAGACAGCAGAAAGATTTCGCTGTCTGCCGTCTCTCCCTGCTGGAGTGAATCGTAAGCACCTGCTGATTTTATCTGGCTCCTGCCTATGTTCAGCAGTCCTTCCCAAAAACCCACAGAGTAAATATTATGCTGATAACTTTTCTTTCCACTGGCTGTGTTAATATCTTCACTCTCTGTACGTCTGAGTTGTGGAGTCAGCATCCCGGGCTGGAGTTTCTCAGCCAGGACGTTTTATTAATCAGCTGTCATTCTGACTGGCCTCTCTTGTGGCTAATCCTCATCTGACCTGATTGTGGAAGCCACAAAACTGTTTGTTTTTGTTTCCATCGAAATCAAGCTATTATTTCATGAAGGTGTATAAACACAGGTACGTTTTCTTGGCAGCTGATTCTGGCTTCAGCCTCAGCTAGTGGAAAAATACACAAATAAAGTACCAAGATGACTGTGAAGTAGTGCTGTCTGTATAACATCCCCAAAACCCTCTTCTGCGCTCTTCAAAGATCCGAGGTTCATGCTGTTGCCATTGAGTTTAAACGTGCTGAGACAGGTTGTATATGGAGGAGTGGCTTATTTTGATGCCATCAGAGGCAACAACTATGCCTCTCAAGTTGTCTTGTTTTATGCATTTATTTATTTAATTTTATTTAATATACTTAGCTGTTAATTCATTTATTGTTATATCTTTTAAATAATTTTGGTAACACTTTAGTATAGGGTCCAATTCACACTAATAACTAGTTGCTTATTAGCATGTCTATTATTAACATATTGGCTGTTTATTAGTGCTTATAAAGTACATTTAATGCATGACATCCATAATCCTACCCAATACCCTAAACTTAACAACTACATTATAAACCATTAATAAGCAGCAAATAAAGAGTTAATTGAGGCAAAAGACATAGTTAATGGTTAGTTAATAGTGAGAATTGGACCCTTAAATAAAGTGTGACCATCATTTTATCCTTTGTTTCATCATCATTGTATATTTAAAATTCAAAATCTGAAAATAGGTTTCCATTCAAGTTATTATTGTAATTTCTACAGCAATATTATTTTCACAGTTTTATTTATTGTAGATTTGATAGTAGGCTTAATTAGCCCATGCCATTGTAGAAACAAATTCTCAGGTTTCCTGTCAAATCAGACAGAGAAGGAGAGATAGAGAGAGGGAGCATGTGGAATGTGCATTCTTTGGCGAGTGGTGAGCGGGGTCTGTTCTTTCCTCCACTTTTGCATACATTTATTTTGAGAGCTGTCAGACATTCATCTTTGGCTCCAGTATAGAGATGATGAGAGACTTGGCAATGGCGGGTTTGGCTCTAAATATTGAGCTAAATCTGAAAAAGCACTCAGTTCTGGATAACAAAGATGTGTGATCTGTTTTCAATAACACTTCTCCTACATAAAGCTGAAAATGTGTTGGAGAAGTGGCTAAACTACAAAGCATTCTTGGTCAATAGTTAATAATGGCAAGATTTTGTGTCACTCAGATGGGGGTGTCATGTTCACAAAAACCTGTCATTGTTCTTGCTATCTTGAAATAAGAATCTGATAATTGATTTGACTTGCCTCAACTATTCTCTACTAGCTGTAGCTTTGTTGAATGGTTTGTCAAAAGTTTTATTTCATTTTATTCCAGAGTGCTTCATCAGAGAGCTCTTTTTAGCCATTTTCATGTACAGCCATTGGAGATACCATCATATGTCTATATAGACCAGTTAAAGTGACTGAAATTATGATATGGTATGAGATAATAGCTGTTTTTTCTTTGTCAGTCTGAATCATTGTGCTGTACAATTAATAATTCATTAATAATTAGTTACATTTATATAGCGCTCAACCACCACCAGATGATACGACGGCAGCCATATTGCGCCAGAACGCCCACCACACACCAGCTTACTGGTGGAGAGGTCACAGAGTGATGCCATGATGGTCAGAGGCTAATGGGGAAATTTGGCCGGGATGCCGGGGTTACACCCCTACTCTTTTCGAAAAAAAATCCTGCGATTTTTAATGACCACAGAGAGTCAGGAGTGTGGTTTAACGTCTCACCCGAAGGACAGTGCTTTTTACAGTATAGTGTCCCCGTCACTACACTGGGGCACTAGGACCCACACCGACCCCACAGGGGTGAGCACCCCCTGCTGGCCTCACTAACACTTCTTCCAGCAGCAAACTAGTTTTCCCAGGAGGTCTCCCATCAGGAACTGACCAGGTTCAGTCCTGCTTAGCTTCAGTGGGCGACCGGTCCTGGGCTGCAAGGTGATATTGCTGCAATTGGGTCAGTAAAGTGCATAGTACACTTATTACCACTCTTTTACTCCAAATAACCAAACCTGTGCCGAAACTGGAGTAGACATTTGTTGACTGAAGGATTATTAAACACAAGCAAGGACATATTTAAAGCAAATTGCCCTCTTGCAGGTGTTAATAATGCCCTCTTGGCAGGTCTTTCAGCCAATTCTATCAAACCTTTACAATTAATTCAGAATTCGGCAGCAAGATTAATTTTTAATGAGCCAAAAAGAATACACGTCACACCTCTGTTTATCAATTTGCACTGGCTTCCAATAGCTGCTCACATACAATTCAAGGCATTGATGTTTGCCTACAAAACTACCACTGGCTCTGCACCCATTTACCTAAATTCGTTACTTCAGACTTATGTGCCCTCTAGAAGCTTGCGTATTGCAAATGAACGTCGCTTGATTGTGCCATCCCAAAGAAGCACAAAGTCACTTTTACAGACTTTTAAATTAAATGTTCCCTTCTGGTGGAATGAACTCCCCAACTCAATCCGAGCAGCTGAGTCCTTAGCCATCTTCAAGAATCGGCTTAAAACACATCTCTTCCATCTTTATTTGACCCTCCAACTTTAACACTCACTATTCTAATTCTATTCTTTAAAAAATCTAACTACCTTTCTAATCATTTTGTATTCTATTTTCTTTTCATTTATTATGCAATTGTATATGTATGTGTGTGTATGTGTGAAGACCTCTAACTAGCTTGCTCTATTCTTTTATTTTTTTATTCTATCTGTTTTTCTTTTTATTTATTCTATTAGTTAAAATCCCATGCTACGTGTACTGTGTTAACCTAACTGAGACTTGTTATAGCACTTATATATCATTGCTCTTTTTGTTGTTTTTGATTGCTTCCACTGTCTTCATCTGTAAGTCGCTTTGGATAAAAGGGTTTGCTAAATGAATAAATGTAATGTAATGTAAATGTAAATTATTGTTAATCATTTACTTTTCCATGGAATATCATTGTATATCAACCTGTTTTTCACTTGAATTGAGTCAATTTATTGTCATGAAGTTCATTTTATGCTGTATCCATGTCAAAGATGTCCCGTTTTGGTGTCTCAGTCTAGTTTACAAAACTTTTTTTTCTAAATATAGAAAAAAATCATGGTATAAATGCATGATAGTCATAATTTATATAATATAATAATATAATAAAATTATAAACGCAACACTTTCGTTTTTGGCCCCATTTTTCATAAGCTGAACTCAAAGATCTAAGACTTTTTCTATGTATACAAAAGGCCTATTTCTCTTAAATATTGTTCACAAATCTGTCTAAATCTGTGTTGGTGAGCACTTCTCCTTTGCTGAGATAATCCATTCACGTCACAGGTGTGGCATATCAAGATGCTGATTAGACAGCATGATTATTGCACAGGTGTGCCTTAGGCTGGCCACAATAAAAGGCCACTCTAAAATGTGCAGTTTTATCACACAGTACAATTCCACAGATGTCGTAAGTTCTGAGGGAGTGTGCAATTGGCATGTTGACTGCAGGAATGTCCCCCAGAGCTGTTGCCTGTAATTGAATGTTAATTTTCTGCACAAACTGTCAGGGAAGCTCATCTGCATGCTTGTCGTCTTCATCAGGATCTCGACCTGACTGCAGTTCGTTGTCGTAACCGACTTGAGTGGGCAGATGCTCAAATTCGATGCCGTCTCGCACTTTGGCGTTTATAATTTTGTTCAGTGTATGTATATGTATATATATGTATATATGTAATTATGTATATGTTCACACACACACACACACACACACACACACAAACACACACACACACACACACACAAACACACACATAATAAATATTACAATCTCACTCAGCATTACAGTAATCAACTCTTTTTAAGCGGTCTGTGTGGAAAAAAAATCATAGCATTCATTAGGGTCTGTCAGTCACTCAAGTTACACCTGTATTTAACAGAGCACTCTGTGCATTATGGGATTGCAAGAGCATGCATTGCACCTTGTTTATAAGCTCAAGGTATGGGTCAACAAATGAGATCATTTTTAATGTAGCAACACAAACTGCACAGAACGTCTTAAAAACTTTCCTCTGGTAAGGGGAGTTAGAGTGAGGGATGGGGTAGTTCATGTATAAATAGTAGCAAGATTGCAGGCGCTGGTTGAATTGCGGTCTTTGTGTGGTTTCTAGTATGGTTAGTATGTGGCAGTTAGGGAGGGGGCACAGAATGTGTTTAACTTGGTACCATGCCCAATCGTGCCCGGTTCATGTGTTTATGTACTCGCTCACATTTAGACTAGGAGCGAGAGGCTTATAACACATGCAAACAGGAAATGTGTGCTTGTTTGCCAGTTTGTCAGAGTTTAGTCAACAGAAGGTAGAATTGTTTGCAAAGATGTGGGGTCTATTTTCAGTCTGTAGACTTGGGTTGTTCCATTCTGTAACGGAACAGACACTCTTGCAAACCTTCCATTCATTTCCTTTTTCTTGCTAAATATTTTTTTCATTTGCACAAATTCTAATTTAATGTTCTTTAGCATAACTAAACTGTGAATGACTTACGTGTATATTTTAGTTATCCAAGTGCATTAGAATCACGTACACGTGACATGCTTATCAGATGGCAAGTGTGCGATTTGGAATGTTATCTACCTTATTGGTACTTATAAACCAGCTACATGGGAAATTGGTATTGTGCAGTTTCTTTTGCTTATGAAGAACTCATGTGTGTTTCATTGAAGTGTGAGCATTTGTGAAGTATCAGGTGCAGACAGCATTCTACCAATAGCCCAACTGTTCTACTAGTATTAAAATTTAAATAATAACTAATTTTCATATAATATATTATATTAAAGTATTATTAATAATATTATTTATATTAATCTCTTTATTTTTTAAATGTCTTTTTTTAAATTTTATGTCTGTTTTGTTGTTGTATTGTCTTAATGGATTGTGTGACCACATAATTGTTGACTAAAAGCATTTGAATTAAGTTAACAGCCACTCTTTATTTCTCTTGTCCCAACGAACAAACTCCTCCTTAGCAAACTTGGCACCTGAGTGGGGCTTCACAGCAGCAGGCTAGTTCTTTTTGGTCTGGGTGTTTCTCTTAGCCACGCTGTTTTTCTTTTCCCCCTCCCACGGTCCCCTGCTCTCCAGCTTTCTCCACTCACTCAGTTCACAGGCATTCCTCTGGTATTTATATTTCCCTCCTGAACTGAGCAGTGCTCGCACAGACCTTGAATTCAGCTCAGCCACGAGGCCTGCCCTCTTCATCCTGGCTTCTCATTGGGTCACCTCTAGTCATGTGACTCAAAAAGAGGGCGGGGTTGACAGCTGGTACTGGAACTCTATGG
This sequence comes from Carassius auratus, assembly GCF_003368295.1. Lineage (NCBI taxonomy): Eukaryota > Metazoa > Chordata > Actinopteri > Cypriniformes > Cyprinidae > Carassius > Carassius auratus. Next base: position 14,331,174 of record NC_039282.1, on the reverse strand, counting down.
ACTCACATCTCACACATGTTGGGCTGTTGGTGGACAGATTACGTGACTGGTATTTGTTTTGGGGAGGTGGGTGCCGGATGTTTCACGTTGTGTGATCATGTACAGGGAGCTGCCGCGCACCGAGAGCAGCGAATGCCTGGGAAATATGACCCCAGAGACGCAGGACATCTACCTGAGGATGGACCACCTCAGACGGCGCTCTGGGTACAGGCTGGGGAGGATCATTGCCCGCCAGCAGCTGCTTAACAGGATAGCGGCAGGTACGACACTGTGGAACAACATGGCATTAGTTAGGCTACATAAGATTTTATGAGTTAGAATTTCAAAAGTGTGTATTTAGGTAGTGTCTGGTAGCTTTAATCAGTTTTGGAAGCATAAAGACAATCCCAGTCTTTGTTTTGATATTATACACCTTACTTTTTTTTTGGTTTATTTCCCATTTTGTTTCAGTTAGGCAGTTGGAAACAATCTCATATGGATCAGATAGTGTCAGGTCTGATATTTTACACGCAAGGAATTTCTGTGACTGATTCAGAAACTAATGAACCTAGTTGCATGCAACAATGACTAGCTTGACCTTTGAACTTTCGTTTGACTCATAACACTATGTGGTTTAAATAGTTCTTCGTAGAACGTTATTTATGTTGTATTATATTGCGGAAGAAAAGAACACGTACTTAGTTAGGAATCTCAATATGTTGCTGTCACTCGTCCGAGTGTTGTTTTCAGTGGAAGACAATGGTTGATCGTTCAGGTAAATGCATTTGACATTTTAGCTCCTCCTCTTCACTTTGTGTTTATCAGTGAGGGTTTACTTGAAGGTGTCTCTCATAAAAATTCCTTAGTAGAGATATAAATAGACACAAATTGGAAAATGATCAACACACAGTAAGAGTTGATAGCTCAGATTATTTAGTTTTGGAACGACTGGATGAGAAATATTTGAGCTCATATTGAAATCTCAGACATTTGATTGTAGTCTTTGATATACTGCCTAATCTGAACACAGTTTGAAATTCCTTTTTTCGGAACTAGAGATTACAAAAGAAACAAATATAAAAAGCAGAACAGTTTGTAACTTTCTGAGAATAATTTGGAAGCTCTAGAGGAAATGTGAAATTGCGTGGTCTTTTTTGTCTGTTCTTTGAAGGGAGATGTTCTCAGAAATGCGGGTATATGTCTCATGTTCACATCGTTGATGCGCTGTGATAAGGCGTTCTGGACAGCAAGGCCTGTTGAGTCTTGTCTTCTTGACTTTGTGGTGTCTGGTTTGTCACCAGTATCTAGATCCCGAGGAACACAAGACAGACGACTGCTGTTATTTAATACCTTCTCTATTTGTGTCAATATGATGGCATCAAAACATGACGGGCCTGCTGTTTCTGCTTTAGTGAGGGCTGCATGTTTGTGGATAAGTTTTAAGAAAGATCCATTCCAAACAGGAAGTCCATTCACTAGTTTTATAGACAATAAACCTATACAGTATGTTATTGTTATTTGGTTTTCAGTCACGTACAACCAATAAAGCTGACATATTGTTGGTTTACACAGTATAAAGGCTTTTCCTAGATAGTTAGGGCATTTTTTAAAGGATGTTTTCATGTATGTTGGCATAGTGTGAGTTCAACATAAACCCTAATGGGGGGTTGGAGGCAAAAGGCTCGTCACACGTTCTTCAATTGCACTGACTCAGTCTTGTTGACATAGACAGAGGGGCTGGCCCAACTGAGACAATTACCCAGAGTGTAAGTGTTTGTTCATTTATGTGGAAATATATACACACACTGTCGGTCAAAAGTCTAAAGCTTTGGGCCAGTGCTACTGAAAGTCATTTGCTTCATTTATTTGGCTCAAAATACAGTAAAAATAATATTGTGTAATATAACATTTGCATTTTGCAGATGATTTTATCCAAAGCAACTTACAGTGCCTTCAGGCTAACATTTGTTTTTACCTAACATGTGTTACTTGGGAATCAAACCCACAACCTTTTGCACTGCTAATGCAATGCTCTACCACTGAGCCACAGGAATACATGAAAAATATAGCAATTTAAGTTTGGTATCAGTACGATTTGTATTGTTTTTGAAAGAAGTTTCTTCTATATACATGTATTATTATTAGTTATTTTTAATAATAATTTTTTTTTTTTTTTTTTTTTTTTTTTTGTGGCAACCATAGAAAGAAGTTGAGCTCTAGTTTCTTTCACTCAGATATAGCAATCTAACTTGGATAACAGCATTAGCAACCTTTTTCATAGTTTCTGATGCTTGAGACTCTATCTGTCAGTTATAGTCTCCATAAAGAGTTGTTTTTCTTTCTGTGTTTGAGGTAGCTCTGAAATGAATCTGTAGATACTTTAGTGATGTTTATAGTAATGGAGCTGCTTTGATTCTTGTACTGCTCTGGTGCTTTGGGTTCTTTCCACTTAATAGATGCCCATCTGGACGCCAGACACTCTGCACATCTGCTATGGCTGCACAATTGCCATCCTAGCACATAAACATCGATTCATACACGGAGACAAACATTAGTACACACTTAAAATCAATGAGCTATTCATATCGCGTTTTTAATAGCTTTTCCCAGGTTGAGGTAGCAGAAATTTCCAAAATAGTTTTATATGCATTTAATTTGATTGATAGGATCCCAGAAAATAAAATCTGGGATTTTTTTTTTTGCATTGCCAAAAGCTACTGAGAATGCCAAGGGCTGTTAACGGTCATAAAAATCATTCTTGATTACATTGAGAGAGACTAAGAATGTAACTTAGTCATTTTGATCAAGCTGGCAATATTAAAATGGACCACCTGGTGCTCATATTAAATATAAATATACGTTCTTAAGGCATCAAATGGATGTTGGAGAGGTACTGCAAGGTGAGAAATGATAGGTAAAAATTGATAGCCTGAATGCACTCTAAGTTGCTTTGGATACAAGCGTCTGTTAAATGCATAAATTTAAATAAAATTTACTGCAACACTCTGTCATTCTATCTGTCTGTCTGTCTATCTGTCTATCTTATAAACATTTACAGAGGTGTTGGGTTAGACATCTAACAGTATGGGGACCTAGTTGTGATTTTCAATTCTATTAAAGTTGTATTGCATTGATCTGTGGGAAACTGCCTTTACAGTCTTAGCTGTTTTAATGTGAGCAGGTCATTTGGGATGGGGACTTTGAGATTGCTTTCCACTAGAGCTGCATGATGGGAAGGCTTTGAGAAGCACAACGGTGGACTTTCATGTTCCCGTTGTGTGTTTTTGGAAATTGAAGTGGACGAGAGAGGCCCGAGCCACTCGAGCCAAAAGCAAGGAAAGCACTTTACTATTTCTCTCGCTCCTTCACTGGATAGATATGCCATGCGTTGAAAGCGTAGTGCCATTCAGGATGGGCATAGGCTGGCATGCTTAAGTGGCTGATATGGGATTCCTTGAAATGGTCTTTTCTGAAGAGCTCTTGAGCAATTTCAACTTCGCCCCATCAAGCCCAAACCCTTTCTGATGAATTATTCTTTGAAGGGAGGTGAAGTCTAGTTTATTTCAGCAGAGACAGTGGCCTGACCGTTGCACAAGAGAATTTGATATGAACGTTTGAACTGGAACATCATGAGTTTGTAATATCGAGTGAGTTCAAAACCAAAAGTTGCATTCGGCTTTGAAGAAGCCACAAGAAAATTAGTCTTCATTTCCAGTCTGAGAGCTCATTAGTCAAGAGGACAAATGATTACTGGAGAACTTATTAAAAGGCTCACCAGAATGTATTCTCATAAGTGGCTCCAGTCCAGTGTGGATGGAGTCTGGTGGGTTTTCATTACAGTTTAGTCTCCCATAGAGTTCCTCAGATGTGTAAGAGTTCCTCAGATTTGGAAACAGTCATGGTCGGTAGACGAAGCATGGTAAAAATGTGTACTGAGGACGGATAAATGTTTCCAGTGGCAAAGAGTCAGCAGCTGCGATGATAAAACCCATTTATCATAAGTATATAATTTTTTATTTTATATTTTGATAACTTGAAACGTGTATAATGTGTATATATCATATAATTATGCATAAACCATTTATGCATTTGGCAGACGAGCAAGTGTATAGCCAATACAATATTAGCCTGAAATGAATCACACATAACATACATATTTTGATGTATAATACATGAGCTGCTTCTTGCATTTCATACAGGATGGGTGCTTTGTGATGCTGTTTTTTTAACCTGGGTCGTTAATATGCACCTGCACAGCTGTTAAGGGTTATCTGTGTCACACGGGAGTGAATCATTGACAGTCTTCACTAATGTGTGCCAGAGTCTGAATGCTGTGACCATGGATGACGTGATATATTAACAGACCTGTGGATCGTGACTTTCTCTGCCTTTCTAAATATAACCTCGGCGCTGACAAAGTCCGACAGAGATGAATAAACCTCCAATGACTGATAATTATTTCAGTGCCTGTTCAAGGATAGACTGAAGAATGTATTTAATGTAATAAAGTAATTGAGTTATTTTCCCTTTCAGTGAACAGTGCTTTGTTGGCTTTTTCAAATATACTGCTGGCATGTTTTTAATATTTGATGATAATTAAGTTTGATTGCAATAAGTCATGGAATGAATTCTTACATTACACTTAATGGTAGAAAAAATTGTCTTTTAAACATTTTAAGATGTTTTTACCACTTGCATAGGTTGCAAAAGCGTATGCAGTGTTTTTAGCTGAAGAGAGACCCCTGTTGGTTCAAATGTAAATTTGCTCTCAAATGCAGCACATACCTCGGTGCCTCCTTCTTTTTAGTTCAAAGTATTTGATACAGAACTAGAAAGCTTAAGTAATTTAAAAATAATAACATAATAGCACCATGGTATTCTTCAAAGTAACTGGAAGTGTCATATAAACACCATTTACATAAATCTGATATTTATTACCTTCTGATAACATCATTTTACTATGCTACCAGCACATTGTTTTTTATAAGAAGTACCGTTCTTAGATAAAATACATAGACACTAAATGAAATGATAGAGTTTGCTAGACTGCAGTAAGTGTCTAAGGCTGTTTTTTTTTTTTTTTTTTTCGTTTTTTTACCTGCTACAGAGCAAGAGCAAAACACATGTTCTGATAATTGCAACATCCTACAGCTGTGAGCCCTTGGCACGAAAAACCAAATTGCATAGTGTTTATATCACAGAGGAGTGTGAATTACAGGATACACTCTATGTTCATGACATGGAAAATAGTTGTGAAATACTATTGATTTTAGGTGCAAAGATATGACATGTCATTATAACAGCGTTCAGGCCATTTTTCACAAACTAAACATAAGTACAGGTTGTCATAGTGTTTTGTGTAATTATGCTCATAACATTCACACATGCCCTGAGTTGGGGGAAAAACTAAATAGAGGAAGTGACTAAGAAACAGATAAGAAGCCTAATTTGTCCACCTATTTTTTTTTTTTTTTTAATGGTTAAAATTTCCCTGAAAACCATGACCAAAACTGAAAGTTCAGCTATCATTTACTACTTTATTTCAAAACAAAACTTGTCGACTTCGACAACATTGTGAATAAGTTACACCAAATGGGAACTACAGCTTTCAAGCCTCAAAAGGGCAAAAAAATAATCATAAAGTATGTCATATGATAGCTTTGGGTGAGAAGAATTTTATGCAGATGTTCACCGAATATATTGAAACCTTGTCTTGGTCTTGAAAGTCAAGGTAGTAAAAATTGACTAAATCAGAATCAGATGATTCGTGGAAAAAAATCTGAAAGTGAAAGAATGTGCTTAGAAGGATATGAGGGCGAGTTATTGTTGACATGATTTCCATTTCAGATGAACTGTTACTCATTTTTTCATTTTGATCAAGGTAGAAATATGTTTTCTCCTCTTTTATCTGTAATCATTCATCTGATCTGTCGATTCATTTGGTTTCTAGAGGACTAACACATGCTGAAATCCATGTAAATTTTGCTAATTGTCTGAAAAGTGACAAAACTAAAAGAACAGACCTTCTAAGATAGCTGTAAAACACTTTAGCATGTGGGAAAATGGCTGAAGTCCAGCGTCTGGAAATGTTTATCTGGCGCACGGAGAATGTCTGCTAGATATATTTTTCGGGAAGCTAATCTGATTGATTTTTTACTTTTGTGCCTTGTTTTGGGGAAGCTCCTGAGGTATTCTCGTGGTTCAGGTTGAGCTGCCTTTCCTTGTATAGCAGCTCACTTGTGAGGTTTTAATAGAGCGTGAAGACATTTTGACCTCTGAGGTCAGAAAGTGAACACCTGCTCTATGGCTCCGGATTATAGTTTCTTGACACTTTTGGCCACAGCTTGGAAAAGTTTTCTCCATTACCTCTCGTTATTGTTTGTTTATATTTAGACTGTCAAGAATCATTAACTTGAGCTTTTGACGAAATAGACAGACTGCACAAATCTAAACTGCACTTTTGTTGTCACCTCACTTTGGGTAAAATCCTGAAACCAACCGCAACCTGTTTACGAAGCGTCACGTTTAACATTCCCCAGATGTTTGGGAACATTCAGAGCATTGGACATAACTCTACAGACCCCCAATCCTTATTTAGCCCTCTCTTTTGGGCTTTGTGAAGAGCTTATAGTCACTGCTCTGCGGTTAGGAAAATTGATAAAGTATGAACATCTTGTTTTAAATTGAAACTGGAGGAGTGTGGGGTTTTGCCGTAAAACCTTGGCGTACTTCATTGCAGTAGTTATTCACAGTAGCTGCAACATTAAAAAAGAAATGAAATCAATTTCCAGAGCCATAATGCAAAGATGGTTTGTTTTTTGTATACAGCTACACTATAATCCTCCCATATATTTCCCTTTTTCCTTTTGTGGAGGACCGTTCTGTTGTGTATCATATTTTACACAAGTCACTTGTCTGCTGTGACAAATAACTGATTTTCCATGGTCAAACCAATCAAAATATTAAGTAGACAAGGCTCTTCCACCGCATACAGGACTCCCGAAATGAACATATTGTTTTAAGCTGCCATTTTTGATTAGGATTCAAACAATGCCGGATGTATTTAGATTCACGTTGATGTCAGTAGTTACAATATAATTATTTATAATGGACAGAATGTAAATTTTTCTATAAAGATTAATAGTTCTATTTTGAATCCACTTGTACTCTTAATGCGACTTTGTTGTCATTTACTCAGTTTGTTATAATTTACCAACTGCGTAGGCCATTTAAAATCTTTATTATTTTGAAATTTAGAAGAAACTACATCTAGGTCTTTTTCATAAAAGATAGTCCAAACAAGTTGTGTGCTATATTTTAAGTCTTCAATTCATACCAGCAAATTCATTTGAGCAAAAACTTGAATTAATTTATTATTATTTCTTTTTTATTTAATAGTTTTGTTATTAAAAAAGGTATATTTAAGTATTTTTTTATCTATTTATCTATATATTTGTTTAATTAATTATTTCCTTTATTCCGTCATTCAGTCTGAATGATTTGTTGACTGATTTGCTTCTTGAGTTCACTGTCTCTGCGATCCAGTTTCAAATTTCAATGTTCCATGAAAAACATATATGTTTGAAAGAAACATCATGAGTGTGATTTAATGGCCATATTTGGATTATTATTAATTTTTTTATGTTCCTTTAATTACACACAGAACACTTAAACGAATGCTGTATACATTGAAATGACTGATATAGTAAAAGATACCAATACTCCATCCAGCCCTAAGAACCAAACTAGTTCTAGGAGTCTAGGAGTGACCCCAAATAAGGCTCGCCCAGATTGAGATTTGTGGATGAAGGAGGATAGTCAGTGGGTGTCTTTGAATGGTTCAGCCAAGTGTGTTACCACAGCTGAGCCAGTCTTGTTTGAATTAATTTCAGGACACAAACACACAAAGTGACTTATGACCCAATGATCTTTATCAGAAGTCAACAAATGTTTTTCACTCTCAAAATCAATAAGCTCTCACTGAGTGCCTTTTGAAGGTAGACCTACACTCCTGCTTTTTTCAAGGAAAGAGGTCAGCCAAACAGATACTTTAGAAATCTTTTATTAGAAATGGTTCTTTTTGGCTTATAAGCTTGAGTTAGATCATGAACATCAGGAACATCATGCCTTGGTCCTCCAAGTCACAGAAATGGTGCAAGTACAGTAACTGTCTGCGACTTCACATCTAATTGTTTTACTAACCCTGATTTGGTGCTAACGTAACTGCTGTTTTTCGGCATAAAATGAGACTGGTTTGGAAGTCGTGACATGATCGGGAAATGAGTATTACCAAAAAACCCCGCTGACTTAATCCATGTTGTTTTTGCCAACTGTGAAGGCAGCAGTTCTTCCGAATGTTTTGTCAGCAAGAAGAATTTATTATGTCTTTTGTGGAGGGCTGCTTTTGTGCGTATTTCCCAGCGATTGTAATTTCCTTTGGCCTACAGCCCAGCTGTGAACCTCCACTGGCAAAACTCCTGCCACCGACCTGGGGACGTGTGATATTGAGAGATTATAGAGTGGCACCTCTCTTTAATTTAACTCCCGACATTTGTATGTAGGATGTCGCCCATTAGGGGTTCCAGAAGCACTGGTGCTCATGTTAATTAAAGCTTAGTCTGTGAAATAATAGAGGAGAATTCCCACACCATTGCCACTATGACCTAGGGCATTTCCCTGTGAAGCCACGTTTTGCTGCGCCAGCAGTCCAGACCTCTGAATTTTGATGACCAGACTTTCGATAGCTTTTGGCACTGTCTGTCAAGCATCCAACTGAACACAAACAAGTTGAGTTGAATTCAGATGATCACACACACGGCTGTTTCTTCAAATGTGGATTCTTGTGTAAACTAGTCACTAGTCCATTAACAGTATATATACATTTGTCATTAATGGATTTTTTTTTTCTCTGAAAATAATTAATAATTTCTCCACATAAATTAAATAAATAATTAAATGTATGCATTTAGCAGACACTTTTTTCCAAAGCGACTTACAGTGCATTCATGCTAACGTTTTTTACTTAACGTGTTCCCTGGGAATCGAACCCACAACCTTTTGTGCTGCTATTAAGGATAATTTCATAGGTATCATATATATCATAAATGAACAAAATTTAATATTTGCACATTATTAGCACAATTTTGCATTTATTATTAAAAGGATGATTGGATATAATGTGCATGTGTGCGAAAACAATGTTTATGTGTATATATATATATATATATATATATATATATATATATATATAAACTGATAATAGCTGATTTATTTTTTTGCAGCAAGAAATCCTATAATTTTAAAAAGAAATAGTTAATTGGAATCAAACACAAGAGTATATTAAATACTGAAATACACAGGATTGTGGATATTTTTATTTACACAAACAAATCGATGTGCATATGAAGTGCATTGATTTTTGTTTTAGAGAGACATTTAAGAAAGATGCCTTACTTTGTTATTATGTGGTCATTATGATCTCAAAGTTCAAAACGACCCATGAAATCTGGCTCTCTAATATATATATATATATATATATATATATATATATATATATATAAAAGGCACATGAAAGTGGCCAGAACAAATGATAAAGTCATGGAGATGGTAGCAGGCTGCACTGAAGTCAAACGGTCCACAAAATAGGTTTCATTCTTTGCTAATGCACCAAGTGAGCTGCCACATATCCATTTAGACAAATATGTGATGCTGATGCATTGGTCAGATGTGTTTAGGTACTGGGTGAGGTGAGTCATTACCAGTTTATAAGTGTTTTGGTGAGGCATGGATGCTTCTTTGACGTCTGTAGACTCATTTGACGTAGACACACAGAGTGAATGGCATTTTTAAAAACCCGGTGTCCCAAATGTTTGACCGTAATGTTGTGATCACGTTCCGCTCAACTGCAGACTTGTTTATAGATTGGCTGCCCTTTACACTATACGCATTGTGTGGTCGTAATCTAACCCCCAAATGAACAATAGGCAGAAGGTAATCTGAGCTGGATTTATGTCTGTTTTGGCGTGACACACAGTATTACTAGCCAGATGGAGCGTATACACACTTTGAACACGTCTGCATGTCCCTGTCCTCATCACTTCTCTTTTCATGCATATGAGCCACATTACAACGTCTAAATATTTAGCTCTTGTTCGAGGACATTACTTTTAGATCAGAATGTGGGATAGTGATATACAACTGATAATAAAAGCTTTCAAAAAAGGGGCACAGGCTTAAAAACTATTCAGAAAATTATTTTATGTCATGTTATGACAAGAATATCGTCAAGACTTTTTTCTATAGGATTTCTATGCCGGTGCCAATCTTGCTTCAACCACTGAAAAAAAAAATTCAACACAATCCAGAAAGAGTATACTAGAGTGTATATAAAGTATGGGATCCAAATATATTTTAAAGAAGTCATTTTGAAATAATTATTGAAGACTAAATCAGCATATTAGTATGATGTTTAAAGGATGATGTGACGCCGAAGACTGGAGTAATAATGCTGAAAGTTCAGCTTTGCTTCACAGGAAAAAAATACATTCTAAAATCTATTAAAATAGACCAGTTATTTTACATTATAATAATATATCACAGTATTGGAGTTTTGCAGCCATGTATTGCAGCCATGATGAACATAAGAAACATCTTTCAAAAACATACTTTTGTTTTCTTTTGAGTTAGTATAGTTAGTCTTTGTTTACACCTACATATTTGGTCCACCGATACCTGACTCATTTTGATATATAGTTTTCCAGTGTCTTATCTGATGTTTTATGACACATCCAGTGCAGAGGTTTCCACAGACAACAGACTCATGTTTATCTGTCGTTTAGTACAGACGTCAGTTTCCTCTTACAATGAAGCAAGTGGAATCAGCAGTCAAAACAGAGCATGCGTTTGAGCTCCAAGAGGTGTCTGTCAAACCTGCGTCCCCTCGGGGGCGTCTGACTCAGCTGCTGGAACGTTGTATCTGTGCCATGAATTATCTCCAGGTGTTTTCCAATGAGAGCATCAGGCTTTACAGTAATAGATTGTGGGCTTGTATCACGGCTATTTTCAGTCACTCACAGGCCCGTCTGGCTGATTCATAACCCATAATGGTTGGTATAGAGTCTCACTTGAAATCCCTCAATATTTAACATACTAAAAACCATTTTAACATTTGTAAATAACGTTTACAACTATGATCCAGTTCAAAACCATTGTTAAAGTAAAAACTCAATCAGACAACAAAGATGTTCTGTTGAGTTTAGTGGAATGTTTGCTGGCATTCTGTTGGTGGCAGTCTTTTGTCTTCTTTCTTTATTGTTTGATCCCACTGCAGAAGCTACAGCCCACAAAGGGTTTCCCATAATGCTTTGGGTCACATTGCTGATGTACTGTATGTAATATTCAGTGGGCGGCAGACACTTAGCTGACACTAGATAATATTGAATGCCGTATCTCCCCCCAGTGAATCACTTACGCGATCGCCTGCTTGAGGTGTCACATACTCCTACGGCTTCCCATCATGCCTAGGGGCGTTGCAGGAATTTGGATCATTTTGGTTGCCCCCAGTTCATCAGCAACAGCAACTCTCCAAAAGTTTCCAAAAGGAGGCGAAATGATGCCATAGAAAAACTATTTTTGGTGAAGAGTGCTCGCTCATACAGGAAGATTTTACCGACAACAAAGTCGCCCCCCAAGCTATAAAACTCAAAGTTCAGGGAAGTGAAACATCTTGTAGTCTTTATTAGATGAGCTAGATTGTAGGTTTGGGAGACTGATGGGATCAGTGGGAGGTTCATTACATCATAAAACGGGAAGAAAATAAAATCCCGCATCGCCAGCGTCCTGCCACTTGGAGGGTGGCCGAAAGGGCATTGCCAAGAGAGAAAGAGTGAGCTGTGATGGTTTAAGTGGAAAAGTTAAGAAAGCATGAGGAATGGAGGGGGTAGATGCTGGAAGGGGGCTCGGACTTGAGAACCAATGAGAGTTGGAATAAATCAAAGAGAGAGGGAGTGAAAAATAAAGGGGAGGGAAATAGGAAGTGAGAGAGAGAGAGAGAAACACAAAAGCTGAGGAGAAAGAAGCAGAAGAGAGGAGAGTTAGGAGAGTGCAAAAAAAAGATGGTCTGGGAAGAATAATTTTTAGTTTGAAGTTTTAGTTTTGTTTTTATTTTTCAGGATGAAAGTCTCTCGTAAGTAAATCTATGAATTTCTTTGTGTTTCATTAATTGTTTTTCCACTCTGTTGTAATTTTTACAGTGCAATAAGCCTAAAGGATTGATTTACTGCTCATTCCATGCCTGTGTAAATTGTGAATTGTGTATCATCTGTGAAGCTAAACATTGTGACCGAGTTTTCAAGGTTAAATAACACTAAAATTATTGTACCGGTAGTAAGTTTTTTAAGAAAATGCCATTTTAATTCAATTCAAATAAAAATGTTATGCCATTTCTTGGAGACAATTTTAACTCCTAATAATAATTACAAATAATTGACAATTTTTTGTTCATTGTATTAAAGCTGCGGTAGGGAACTTTTGACGCTCTAGCGGTTAATAAACAGAACTGCTTGCGTCTTGCGGAAGAACATCGTAGCCGGAACTACTTCCCTCTGTTTATGTCTATGAAGAATCACAAAGGTACTGGGTTACTCCGCCGCGGTATCCCCGAAGCAATCTAAAATAGTCAGAATATAAACACTTATTATAGGTGCACCCTAGTGATTCAGGACAAGCTAAAAACACGGTTTGGAAAATGGATTCATGGTGTACTCGCTTATTATATACATTTTTCTACATTTTGAACACAAACAAAGTTACGGACCGCAGCTCTGATTGGTTGATTTCTTACTGGAGCGGTCTGTAACTGCAAATGGCATTAGGACCACTGGGAGGAGCCAGAGGAGCTTGATTTTTTTCACAGATTATCTGTCTTATATTCTACTGTCGGGACATAATGACAGGTTTAATAAATATGTAAAAAATATATATTTACAAAAGTTACCTACTGCAGCTTTAAGTTCCTAATGGGACTTGTGACAGCTTGTCAAAGTGCCAGCGTGTGCCATGGCTGACCTTGAGGGAAAACCGTATCCCACCTCCTTTTACGTAAGGTTATTCAATGAGGAAAGGAAGGTGTCTGTGTTTCTCACATATTTAGCGGCACTCTGCTTTTAGCATTGTGTTGGTGCCGTGCTGTGTTACAAAGTTATTGTTGTGGCAGTCATTGAACACTGCACGCAGTTTGATCACATTTAAAAGCTAGAGTTTCTCTGCTGGCAGCAAGCTCTTTATAGCAGGCTGAGCTCTTTATCCTTCTGATTCTATGAGAAAGGACAATGATGGAAAAAATAGTAGCTTTTGGGATAGTGTTATGGAATGCCGTGTGACGTGGAATTCCCAGCTTGGGGTTCCGGCTGCAGCTGTCTGACGTTGATAAAGGTGCCGCTACACTTTGAGTGTTACTGTACAGCACAGGACGTACAGTTGCCCTCAGCACTCCTGGGAATGGATGCTTAGTCACAAAGGAGGTTCCCTATCTTCATTTTGAACCAGGGGAATTGCCTCAGTTTTCAATTACAGGCACGATGTTGACTGCCACATAGAGTTGTTGTGTAAATATGTTTTTTTTTTTTTTTTGCATTGCTCACAAAGCAGTTATTGGTTGGTTTGAATATTATGTCTGTTAAATAACTATTGGACTACAGAGTTTAGGTCCATGAGAGCTTATGAATCAGATCAAAATTGAATTAAATTAATGTTTTTCTATTATTAGTAACATGGTGCATTGAATTAGTTTAAAGTGACATTTACAGACATTTACAATGTTAGAAAAGTGTTATTTCTAATACAATGTTATTTCTGCTGTTCTTTTGAACATTCTATTTATTAAAGAATCAAAAAAATAAATAAATAAATAAATAAATCAGTTACCACATAAGTAAAGGAGCACAACTGTTTTCAACATTGCTAATAATAAGAAATGTTTGAGCATCTAAACATCATGTCAATTGATAAAGTCACACTGAAGACTGCTGAAAATTCAGCTTCAAAGGAATAAATTAAATAAATTTTTTTTTTTTTTTTAATATAAAACAACTTAGTGTTGGTATCACCTGCTCGTTCAATCAGTAAACATTGTTAGTGTTACATATTTAGGGAGAAACTTGATAAAAATATCTCCATAAAAAATATTTTGTAGTTAGTTGTATTATGGCCTTTTGATCCTCAAGGACATATTATCTGCTAATATTTGCCAGTATGTTTGCTTGTAACATGCGTTTATTTACTTCTGTAAGATAAAGCCCTCAGAGGTTCCTGTTATAGTTGTACTGAGTAGCTATAGGCTGAGAGCTTCGAGGCTCATAAAGAACAATCTTATATCCATTGACGTCTGCAGCATTTAGTCCTTCTCACAGGAGCTGCTGAAGTGAACAAACCGTATTGTTGGGAAAAGGCGGTGACACAATAGAGTGGTAATCTTAGTGGGGTGGAGGCTGCGCAGGAATTCTCACCACCGTTATCAATACGATGAATGGAAACCCAGGTGGTTTGCTTTCTGACGGAGCTACACTGCTGTGCATGCTTGGAGGGCGGGAGACCCTTCGGGACGTGATTTGGATCGTCAAACAGTTTGGCATGAGATTCAGGCTCCATTGAGTTTTGAGCAGTGGTGCTGCATTATTGAATTTACTTGTGTTGAATATGTGAAGGTGACCTTATATTGCTGAATAAGGTGAGAATGATTTGAATGGTTGTTAAAGATATTTTGTTAAGGATTCATAAAAAGGTACTAGAATATTGTTGTTAAAATGCATTGATTATTGATTGACAAATTAACTGAACAGGATCTACCTACACTAGATTATGTCAACGGGTGTATGTGTTTACAGTATATGTCTGTCTGCATTTGTTTAAACTTGCTGATTTTTATTCTTAATTCCTCCCTGTTTCTTTCTCATCTTATCTAAACTTCTTATGGATTTTTTGGCTTGATCGCTGGGGATTTTAAGGCTGTTTTCTTTCTAAGTTATGTGTTTTTTTTTTTTGTTTTTTTTTTGTGAAAAGTGCTAAACAAGTACATTGTAATTAATCTGAATGTGACTTATTGTTTGATGGTATTACATGTAGCAGGCTACATTTGTAGATGTCTTTCATTGTGATTTGTTGACAATGAACTTGAGGAACTCGATAGCATGTTGAACTGTTTGAGACCATAATGAGATCTTTTGAAGAAACGTGAGATTAATGAGGTGCTTTTTCTCAGTAGACAAGGAAACTTTTGCGAAAATGGGATACACTCTTGTGTTTTAATGACCAGGCGGTCTTTAACCTTTTTGGTCAACTCTAAACCAGTTGTTTTGCTCAGCAGCCCCACAAATCAATATATTTATGAATGTTCCATGCTCTCAGGCAGATGATATTAATCATGCAGTTTCCTAGCTTTACTCCAGAGCTGATCACGTAAAGCTTCAGACATTCTTGTGCATTGTTAACCCTCCATAAGCTCTGCGTCAGCTGACGTCTGCTGGGACGTATCACGTAAAAGTCTTTGATTATATGAACAGGATTCTGTTGCCAAAATGTAACTGATCCCTTGATCCTGATTATGAGCAGACTTTACAGGCTCACAGGACTGTGTGATTATCTTGTAACCTGGCTGGTTCCTGACCTATAAGAATAACCTTGTTCATGCAGTGGCAGGAAAGGAAACATAATTAAATCACACAGAACTGATTATGTTATGTAATACCTCGTCACTGTTTCTCTCTCTCTCCGTCCCTCCCGTTCTTCCTGTCCAAGAGCACACAAGCGCTTCTAAAAATAGTTTTGAAGATAACTGTCTATGAAAGAATATGCGAATGGTACACTGTGTCCTTACTAGGATGCAGCAAACATTTTGTCTTTCAAACTGCAGCTGTATATATATATTGAAAAGATAGATATGTTTTATGATACTGAGAGGTACAAACATTTTGTGTGTTGCAGAAATCGAGGCAAAGGAAGCTTGTGACTGGCTACGAGCGGCAGGATTCCCCCAGTACGCCCAGCTCTTTGAAGGTAACGCTTCACTACAAAACATAAACATAGCAAATGTTATCATCACACCCAACTGTAAAGCCATAGTTAAAACTGTTTCGAGGAAAGCTGGTAATCAGTTATTGAAACATTCATATGATGTAAGCCTGATTTAGGGCAAACACAAGCTTTAAATGTGGGGTCTTGTTTCCGGTGTCGTTAGAGACAGACTTGTGTTAATGGGCACTTTAATGTCTACCAGACCTCATGATGTTAAACTGGATTTAGCCCATTCATTTGCCCTGTGGTGGGATGTGTAAACTTTCATACCACCTCAAAAAGGTCTCATTTACTTAGACTTTCATACCCCGATATCTGATATTCTCATCCGAAATGCACGGGTTATCTATAAAACTGGTTTTAGTTAAGAGAACTGCTTAAAAATTCTAGAGAATGACAACTTCAAAGAGAGACAGAGGTCATGGCAATAACCTTGCCCCCAAAACACTGCCGTTTTCACTTGCCTTTGGCAAACTCTTTTGATCTTGGAGTGTTAGTCTTTAGATGACATTTTGAGAACACTCTATTTTTCTTTTCTGGGATATATATTTTTCATTTCCTAGCCATTTCCTAAGTGCATTTCCACATCTGAATATAATATAATATAATATAATATAATATAATATAATATAATATAATATAATATAATATAATATAATATAATATAATATAATATAATATAATATAATATAATATAATATAATATAATATATTAAATGGTGTATATATAATAGCAAGTATTTACAACATTGTTTTTTTTTAGTAAAATAGACAATAATTTTAAACAAATTATTATTAATTTTTTTAATATTTGGCATTTTTATATCCACATTTTTGACAAAAATTAAATTTGAATCTTATTATATAAGAAAAATGGCATACAACCCATTCTTTGTTCATTTTTTATATTAATATGTCATTGTCGTCTCATACGGCATCATTGTGGAGAACAGAATATTCCCATAATGCATCTCTTCATTAGTGTTGTTTTGGAATTTCCAGCAGTTTAAAACCAGAACACTGTGCCTCTCTTTGAAACTGTGTTTTTACTTCTGTATCATTCCAAAAAAGCAAAAAAATATGATGAAACATTTAATTGTACTAGTGGTATGTCAGCTTCAGCAGGGTCTGGATCCAGTCACCCCGTTACATAATTTGGACACCATAATCAGTGGAAGACGTAATGGCTTCTCAAAGCCAAGCTCAGTTTTTGGGGGGGCAAACCCTGTCTCACTTTATTAGCATCTGGAAGTCTAAAACAAGTTAGCTACTCTCTTCGCCTTGGCTATTGCTCTGGAAAGAATGTGTTGTCAGGGTTTTTTTTTTAAGTGTGTGGGCGCCTGGATTCCTCTGTGTTCACTGTGAACATTCAAGATTGGCCTATTAATGAATCAGAGGGAAATTATTAAGCTCCCTAAAAGACATCTGTTTTTTCCAGTGTTTGTCTGTAATGAACTTGATTGTTGAAATGGAATAAGCCTGTGTTTCTTTACAGATTCTCAATTTCCAATTGACATCTCTCCTGTGAAGAAAGACCATGACTTCTTGGACAAAGACCTTGTGGAACCTCTATGTCGGTAAGGACCATGGAGTGTTTGGTGTTTCCTGTGCTTTCTAAACAATTCCACAACGGTAGCCAAATCTTTGTAGAACCTGGAAATCAGTGTCTAATCAAGAAGAAAACGAACTCATTGAGAACACTCTGTACTGGGGAAATATAATGAATTTAATTTACAAACTTTTGTCTGTTGTTGCTTTAATCATGACATTATTTACTTCTGCCTTAGATGGAGACAGACATGAGAGGAACTACAACAGACTTAAGCTTAATAGATGCAATACACAACGAAAGCAATAAAATAGAAGAAATAAATGCACTTTTAGAACTTGCTCTCATTGCTTAGGACAATTTTATGATTTTTAACTAATCATCGATTGCAGAATCTCATTCTCTACAACCATTATTGCCATCAATAATGAAAATAGCAATAAAAGAAAAAATTACTTTTGGGACCTGTCATTGTGCATTGCATCAATTAAGCTCTAATCTGTAGTTTCTGTCATGTCAATCTTCTTGTAATTCAGAAGTAAATAATGTCAAGATTAAAGCAACAACTAACTCAATAAAGTTTGTAAATTACACTCATTATGTTTTCCCAGAAATAAAGTACAGAATGTTCTCAATGAGTTAGCTTTTTCACGTTTAGACACTGAATTTGAATTCCCAAATTAAGATGAAAAGAGCCCTCCAGTGACTTTGGTTGCCTTGGAGACTGCCCCGTTAGGAGAGCATTGGGGGCAAAGAGGGGCGTACTCAAGAAGGTCTACTGTGACTCTAAACAACCCTTAAGCAACTCATCGAAATTCCAAACCTGTTTACTGTTGTGTGGGAAACAATGTCCGACATTCCCACCTCTCCCCCTGACTTCTCACTTTTCTACTGCGCCCGGAGGAGAACAACTCAGTAAACAATTCCAGCACGACATACCCAGTAAGAGCACAGAGGAGTTCGTAAGTGGTGGATGTTTTCAAGCACCAGTGACAATGCTCAGTCTTTAAGCTTTCTTTGACACTTTGCTATGTACAATTTGCCGATGAAGACACATTACAAATCAAGCAGCATTTAATAAATAAATTGTCAGAAAGTCATCAAAGTATTATTATAACTTTTGTAATCTTTTGCCAAATGTAGAGTTCTCGTCTTACCAAAAATACAATGCTATTACCAATAGGCCTACCAGTGAAATTCCTAATACAAATTTTACCATAATAAAAACTAACATGCCAGTAATGACACTTCTTAAAAAAAAGTTACATTTTAGAATTAATTTTAATGCAATCAATGAAAACAACGGTAAAACTATAATGATGTCTTGAACTTACTGTAACCAATATTGTCAGATTTTCTTTAGCGGATTGTTTAAACGTTATGTTGTCCATTGACTGGGGCTTGTTCTCTACGTTATGTCTTTGTTCTGTTTTATATTTGAAGTCTTTGCTGTTATGGCACACACACAGACCACTGGACAATATAAAGAGTCATAAAATGTAATAATTATTAAATAACAAACATCAGCTTGGTTTCCATGCATGTTTGTGGCACGCAATGTGTTGTTGTATTTTCCATATGATTTCTATTCCCTTTACAGCATTAACAGCTTTTAATAAATCTTCCTCCAATTCTTTCAGATCAGGAAGGGATGCTGTCATTTCTTTTACTTTTTATTGGAAATATTGATATGTTCCAGTGTTTCTTCGAGACCTTTGTTGTGAACAGTTGTAACTGAAACTAGTGCTGATTCAAACAGATTTGTTCAAGGAGAACCTTGAGCCCACAACTTTGTCAAAAGCTCAGAAAGCTGCTTTACTTTCATCCCAAAATCATTATTCATATTTGACGGACCACGCGGGTGACTGACAGAGAAAGACCTATTTTCAGAAGGTTTTGGGAGCTGATTCAAAGAGAAGCAAGCGCTTATGGTGTTTGTTGGGTTTTGTGAATGTGAGGGGAAATACAGGCCTCTCAGACCTGGAGGAGTGACTATGTGGCAGCTGGAATCAACAGCACATTAGTTGCTCGAGGGCCATTGAAAACCATGACAACTGCAGCTAGCAAGCTTTCGCCAATTAAAAGCAAGCGACCACAAGAGAGAGTAGGACACTGGCCAATTATTGTGCTTAATTAGGTTTGCTGCTCACCAGAGCTGAGTGTTGGATGGCAGGGACATAGATCTTATAGCTTGATTATGTTAGAAATGGTCATGGAAGGCTGTGCTGTTATTGTGTCCACATCCCCACCAAGCCATATGCCATGCAAAATAAAGCCAGTCGGAAGGAAAGGATTTTAAATTATTATCTATTTTCTTCCCTATTCAGGCGACTGAATACATTAAACAAGTGTGCCTCTATGAAACTTGACGTGAACCTTCCCAAGAAAAAAGTAAGTAATACATTATTTCTATTTAACCTTATGGCAGTGTACATACATTGCTCTTGTGATTTAATGTTATAGTGGTTTCGCTGCTATAATCAGGATGGTTATCATGCCTATAAAGAAGCTATATAGTGACCAGTGCCAAATGCCACATCTCTATAAAACCCATACAACACTTTATTATCACAGTAAACTTGATATATGAGAATGCCACTAGCATTGTCTTTGTGTGAATTGATATAACGGTTTTCTTTCTTAAAGCATACTATCTCTTTTGTATCACCTAAAGATATTAAATAGAAACTGTGTTATATCACACTGGTTATGTAATCATTTAACAGTGGAAGGAATGTGCTCTTTGAAAACATGAAAAACCCATTTGAGTGAATCTACACTGTTACCTCTGGGGGTTCTGGATTGTGGGGAAGGAAAAAAGGAAAACAGAGACTGTGAAAAAAAGGATTGGGATGGTATTCAAGTTCAGTGCTGAATTGCTAACGTAGTAAATGATATGGCATTAAAAAGAGAGACATATTTACCCATTTCCTTGATAACCTGCAGAGTGAAGATTCAGATGAAGATGACCTCTTTGCCATCAGTGACAAATGGACCTTTGAATGGAGCAGTCGCCGCTGGTCCAGGCTCCAAGACATCGATTGCCTGCTGAGGGGTGTGGAGAACAAGAACCCAGGGGAGAACTCTGCCCTGCGGACAACGACCAGCAGTGAGAGTGTTCTGACAGACTTGAGCGAGCCGGAGATCTCTTCCCTCCGCAGTGAGAGCAGCGGTGGCAGTGGGGGTGTTTGTGTGCATAGCCCGGAAGACTCGGACAGTTCGCACCGCACTTGCTCGGACTCTGCAGCCATGCCTGACCACACATCACTAGGTGTGACCCATCTTTCTTCAGAACTTTCGAGCTATGATTCATTGCCTGTAAAGCATGGCAAGAGAGGACGGACACGAGCTAAGGAGTTCTTACGGCGCATGGAAGCTTTTCAGTTACGTGGAGCAATGGGTGGTGGAGGGAACAGGAGTCTTGCTATAAGTGCCCCAGTTCTCCAACAAGAACCACAGGCTGTGAAAACTCTCCACTGTGTGGACATCATCGATGGAGACATGCATCTTGCAGATCCACCTTCCGGCATGCGGTTGCCCTCCCAGTCTAGCAGCGAAGGGAGCAGCAGCCAGTCCAGTGGGAGTGCCGTCAGTACGCCAAATATGAAGGAACGCAACTTCCATCGGGCTGATCACAAGCGCAGTGGGATGTACCTGGAGGACTTGGATGTGTTCTCCAGTCTCATCAATGGTAAGCGTGTGGCTGAGCAGAACCGACGCAATGAGTTCTACTCCTACGAGGATCTGGTGGTGCATATACCTAAAGATCACAAGCCTGGAACCTTTCCCAAAGCTCTGTCCATCGAGAGTCTTTCACCCTCAACGGCGATCTCCATCAACTGGCACTCGACAAGAATGGACTCGGATGTTCGGCATCCACCTAGCTTCAAAGAACCTCAATCAGTCACACAGTGCTCCACCCGAGGCAGTCGGATCAGCATTTACGACAATGTACCCAGCTCGCACCTCTATGCCAGCACCGGTGACCTCATAGACTTGGAAAAGGAAGACTTTTTCCCACATTTGGATGATATTCTGCAGCATGTTAATGGACTGCAACAGATCGTGGACCACTGGTCCAAGAATGTATTGCCTAAAAGTGAAAACTTGGGGAAGGACCGAGTTGGTCTTGTTGGCCAAAGGCAAGGTAACCAGCAATCATCCAGTCAGATCACATTGGATTTTGAGGGACATTCAGTGCAGGAGGGTCAGGCAACCCCCGGTGATGTAGACAGGGATGGGGTGTCACTTAATGAATCAGAATTCACAGGAATGAGGGAAAGGAGAGACTCAGGGGTCGGGGCTTCACTTACCAGACCAAGACGGTAAGATTCTGATCTAACAATGCTGTACTATATGTGTTGCATTAAGTTTTGATAGGATTGGTTGACTGTTTAGAATAACATGAATGCATGTACACCAAAACCTTTATGTAGTAGTTTTTAAATGCTATTTAGGATGGTTGTCACCTCAAAGTCAGCCATTCCTTTGCCCCAATCCCTAACATGGTTCCCTGCTCTTTGTTTAGCTTGCGATGGCCTAGTTTCCAGATTTCCAACCGCCTCAGCCATTCGGTCGCCTCTCTCCAGATCGCCAGCCAATCTGCGGCCCAGCTTAGCCTGCTACAGAAATTTTCCTTGCTCCGTCTCACTGCCATTATGGAGAAATACTCCATGTCCAACAAACATGGCTGGACCTGGTAAGAATCTGTTGGAAAAAATGATCAGATCCTATGAGATTTATGCTTCTATTTTGCTGCAGCTTAAAGCTTCCTTCTCTAGCGGTCATTGTGATTAGCATAAGATAGCAGTAAATCTTAATTCATTCGCCCTCTACTGGTCACTAATCATTAATGCACCCTGCTATTGATAAAACTTTGATGAAAACTTCAGTTCATTCAGAGTATTATTGTTTATTGTTTGTTTTACTTTTATTACTTGTTGGCCTGTCGATGACTGTCGACATAAATATAAATATAAAAGATGCCCCAGGGAAGTAGAAGCTTACATGGTATAAATGCCCCATACACATATATTTTTTGTATCTCTCAGGTCTGTGCCAAAGTTTATGAAGAGGATCAAGGTTCCAGACTATAAGGATAAGAATGTGTTCGGGGTTCCACTGATTGTGCATGTGCAACGCTTTGGTCAACCTTTACCTCTCAGTGTCCAGCAGGCTTTGCGCTACCTCAGGAGCCAATGCCTTGATCAGGTTAGTCAGGGTCATCAAATCAACAGTAAAACTGTATAAAAATCTAAAGGCAATCTGAAAACAGTATTTTGAAAAAAAAACTTGGAATGGAATTTTGGATGACTATTTTTGTAGTCATCTTTGACTGATTATCTTTTGTTTACATTTTTTAAATGGCTAAACAATTATTTTTAAATGGGAATGTACATAATCATGTATGTGCACATTATATTATATTTACTTATAAGTCAGCTAAAGTTCTTTTTTTCAGTTCTAATGTACAATTCTTAAAAAATTCTAGAAAATTCACTATTTAAAATGGTCTTTTCTAGGTGGGTCTTTTTCGTAAGTCAGGAGTGAAGTCTCGTATCCAAGCTCTCAGACAGATGAATGAGAATTCTCCCGATGATGTCAGCTATGAAGACCAGTCTGCGTATGATGTGGCCGACATGGTCAAACAGTTCTTCAGGGATCTGCCTGAGCCACTTCTGACCAGCAAACTGGGTGAAACCTTCCTCCACATTTATCAATGTAAGAAAAACTTCCCAACTCTAACCCCTCTCTTACGTAATTCTCATGCATTTAGAAAGAGAAAAACAGATTTCTTTTAGTCACCTGATCCCTGTTTCCTCTTTAGATGTGCCCAAAGAGCAGCGCTTGCAGGCTGTGCAGGCGGCTATTATGCTGATGTCAGATGAAAACAGAGAGGTACTGCAAACACTGCTCTGCTTCCTGAGTGATGTCACATCCTCAGTGCAAGAGAATCAAATGACGCCTATGAACATTGCAGTGTGTCTGGCACCATCGCTTTTTCATCTCAACATCCTGAAGAAGGACAGTCTTACACCAAGGTAGATAACATATCTACTATTAATCTATTGTCATATATAATGTATAAATGTCATCATTATATTTCCAAACAAATGAAAATTTTCAAATAATGAATATGGAATAACATGTATTACTTGAATTGAATTTATTATTTTAATAATATTACATTTTATTGTTTAAATAAAATGATTTAACTTTTTATAAAATTGCTTACGTTATTGAAATTTATTTTAATGAAAAGTTTATTGTCATCTTAACTAAATCATTTTCAAATATTGCTACAAGTGTGATTGCATCATATAATAATTGCTGTTAATAATGTTCATCGTCCGGCTGACTACGTCTTGTATTAATTTTTCTGAAAAATCCTGTCATATGCACACAAACTGACAGTCACCACTGAAAAGCTACTACTAAATATTGTAGAAACTTAATTTTCTTACAAATTTACAAATAAACGTAGAAATTTTTTATTTGTATCGTAAGAATTTTCTACTCTGTCTACAGAGCTATGCAGATGCAGAAAAAGTATGCTACAGGGAGGCCAGACCAAAAGGACCTGAATGAAAACCTGGCTGCCACTCAGGGCCTGGTTCACATGATCACAGAGTGTAACCGCTTATTTGAGGTGAGACACACACGCATCTAAACTTTACTCACCATGCACTCGCATTTTTTATTTTTGTCCCTAATGCAGACCACTAATTGTTTTATTTTGTTTCAGATTCCACATGGAATGGTGACACAATCACGAAACTCCTATGTGGAGGCCGAGCTTCAGGCTCCCACCATTGAGGAGCTCTGCAAGCGGCAACATCAAGAGGAAGAGGCGGAAGATGAAGGCTCTTGGCCTGCATTCATGGAGGCCAGGCTGCAGGGTCTCCTCAAAGAAACACGGGAAAAGGCCAAAGGCTGGGTGTCCTGTCAGAGCACCAGCGACACAGAGCTGTCCTATAAGAAGGTAAGACTGGAAAATTCATTTAATATTAAAGGTATGACTGGAAAATTCAGATAATATTGCAAACAAATACTAAGTGAGGTTCTTTGGTTTAACTCCAGGTGGGTGATGGGAACCCTCTGCGGCGTTGGAGGGTCTCAGTGGAGGTGGAAGCCCCTCCGTCTGTGGTCCTAAACCGTGTTCTTCGGGAACGCCATCTGTGGGACGTGGATCTGATGAATTGGAAAGTGTGTGACGTCCTGGACAGGCAAACGGAAGTGTTCCAGTATGTCCTCAACTGTATGCCTCCTCATCCCAGCAGAGACTTTGTAGTGCTCAGGTGGGTCTGTCTGTTCACTGAGGGAATGACGTCATCTATTCTGAATAAAAAAAAAAAAAAAACGATATACAGATTTATGGAGAACTGATTAAACGAGTGTGATAAAAGGGTTCCCATAGTCATGTAAAATGTGTGAATTCTGGTGAATTTAGGCAGTTCCAGACCTGGGAAAGCCATGTAAATTAGTAATCAAACAAACAAACAAAACAAATATATATACAGATATATATACAGTTTATATATATATATATATATATATATATATATATATATATATATATATATAATTTTTGTAATATGTGTAGAGAATACTAGTAATGTTATGTTGTATAATTTCATATAGCTCACAGAAATATCTTTACATAGTAAAAATAAGTCAGTAATAGGATTGGTGGATAGATTTACAACATAGATAAAAGATGACAGCGATTTTTTTTATAAAGTTCCACTGATGTTTGTGCTCAGGTCGTGGAGGACGGATCTGCCGCGTGGGACGTGTTCTCTGGTCTCCCTGTCTATTGAGCATGAGGACTGTCCGCCTGTAGGGGGCATCAGAGCTATAGTTATGGAATCCAATTACTTGCTGGAGCCCTGTGGCTCTGGCAAGTCCAGACTCACCCACATCTGCAGAGTGGACCTGAAGTGAGTAAATATATCTGACCGACTCTCTCATACACACAAATATAATTCTATGACTGTAACCACATTGTTCATAGAAATCCATACATGTCATGTCCTGTACTCTTTTTTTTTTCAGAGGGAGAACTCCGGACTGGTATAACAAAGCATTCGGACACCTTTGTGCCGATGAAGCTGCTCGTATTCGCAATTCCTTCCAGCCAATCCAAACAGAGGGTCCAGAAACAAAAATTTGAGCCCTGTACTCATTCTGGAAATAGAAATCTCAGTTCTGTGACTTTATAAACCCTGAGAAATGTCTGCCCTTTTGCACAATGGGCAGAGTTGCCTGGTCTGGGTAATAAACCTAAATGGGAATGTTCGTCAACTTAACAATGTACCTTTAGCTTGTCCATTTTTAATATTATCTTATTGTAACTATTGTTATTTGTATTGTAATTAATTATTTTATTATTTTATATGATCTTATACAATGTATAGGACACCTAAGGTCTTAAGAGCTTCTGGGAAGCATATATTTTATTAAATTAAAAAATAAATCTATATTTGCACATGCATGCACTGCATGTCCATGTATGTGTTTGTTTGTATTTGTGTATGTCTACACACAGATCTTGTATAGACTATATATACATATTTAAATTCTCATGTAGTACAAACTTTATGTATACATGTGTCTGATATCTCCTTTTGCACAGATATCAGTTTAATTCATATGGTACAAAGTGTTACTCTGTTTGTCCATGAATGGGTGTGATATTGTGGATTTTTTACTTGCTTGTTTTAAAGGATTGACAAAATGACTTGGGTTTGATATTCTCAGACCTGCTTTTATAGTACAGGATTACATTAATGATAAAGAGATAATGATTTTTCATTAAACTATATCAATGAATTAATATTAATTTGTTTACTGTCTATTTGATGCTTAATTTATTACATAATTACTGATAAATCAGTTTTTATAACAACAATAATACAATAACTATAATCAAAATCATACACTACCTGGTCAAAACTTTGGAGTCAGTAAGATTTATTATTATTATAAATATTTTTTATTATTTTAAAGAAATTAAAGGTGCTGTAGGGAACTTTTGTAAAAAAAAATATATATTTTTTACATATTTATTAAACCTGTCATTATGTCCTGACAGTAGAATATGAGACAGATAATCTGTGAAAAAAATCAAGCTCCTCTGGCTCCTCCCAGTGGTCCCATTGCCATCGCTCCCGGTAAAAAATAACCAATCAGAGCTGCTTAACTTTGTTTGTGTTCAAAATGTAGAAAAAATTATATAATAAGTGAGTACACCATAAATCCATTTTCCAAACCGTGTTTTTGGCTTGTCCTGAATCACTAGGGTGCACCCAGAGCCATATAGAGTGAGAGTTGCGACAACTCCATTGACGCCAATGGAACGCTTTTTTTACAGCAATGGCGGCTCGTGGAGCCTCTCAATAGTTCCCGGAAGTAGCAGCAAACCGATGCCGCGCCGTAGAGATGCAGCAGAACAAACCGTTTGCGACGCACTTTTAAAAGGTAAGACGTTAAAATAATACGATTGTATATTACCAGTACATCTAAATAACAATAAATTGTAAGTTAAAACCTTCTAGTAGATTATTACTCATTAAATGAGTAGATTTAAGGGATGTTATCAGATAACTAACAGATTAGGCTAGGATTGGAGCTGAATAAAGTTAGTAACGAACACCCTATTAATTGTAAAAATCTGTTCTCTTAATTCAGTTTCATCCATCGTGTTTGAAATTAGAAAAAAAGGAGTATAAACATATTTTTTGCTGGGTGGGGAAAGTTAGCTAACGTTACATAGCATATTACGTTAATGTTAGTTCAATATAACGTGTGACAGCGGTGAGTGGAAGTGGTAAAAATGAGGTTATAAAGTTTGTTCCTTATTACACGTATTAAATTCCTTAATAATAAAATACACCCTATTGATATAAATTTAGAGTGAATTGAGTTTGCAAAAACATGGGTGGAGTGTTTTTTGTCATTGTGATTCATTGACTATTACCTGTCTATATAATATAATAATACTGTATTATATACTTAAATTTGTTAGTGTATAAAAGTAACATACTGTGGGTGCTGGTGGGGTGGATTAGTGGTGCCACTGGACTGTTCTGGGATGGAGCATCAGTGATGATCTTTATTTTTCTTAGTGCTGCCTTTGCATTGTTTGATTTTTTTTTTTTTTCTTGTCTCTTTAATTTTTTTTAATAGACCCAGGTAACTGGCTGATGGTTCACTGGAATGCTGACTTGCTGCTGGTTGACTGGGTAGTGTCACCTGTCCCTGTCTCTCCTCTCTAGCCATGTCCTTTTTCTTCACTGTCACTTTACCTTCTCTGAGTGTCCTCGTTCTTTTTTCCTTCTTTTCCTTTGAAACTGATAGAGGCAGAATACATGGTATTGCTAATTTTAAATATTGAAAATATCACATTTCTTCAACTAGTACGAGTTTGTACATATTATATATGAATCACCTGAAATAACATAGCTGTAATCAGCAGCCATTTCTTGTATGTTCACAGGTCTAGGGGTGCATCGTGGAGCAGGGCCCTCCTCTTTTTGACCACAGGACGATGTACAAAGATTGTGGGAATAGCATCTGGTCTCAGCCTACTCTTGAATTTTTTGGTCATGACAAATTGCTTTGCCTCAATTTGCCTGCAGAGTGACTCCAGTTTAGTTTCCACAGACAACTTTTTTTTTGTCTACCCACATACAGTACATACACATGGTGGTTAAATGCACAGTTATAGGTAACACTGATGACTCCCTGCATTGTCTCACCCTGAGTCTCAGCTCCCTGGGTTTTGCAAGGCTTTGTGTGTTCCTTATTTCTAGTAAATCATTTTCAATGTAAGAAAGTGCAAATAAATTTAAGTATAATTACCTAACAATTTTTTGTTGTTGTAATTTTTATTTATATTTAGATTGCTCCTGCTGACTTGAGCCAACCATTATTTTCTCCTCTCCATGTCAGCGGGGAAGCCATACATTCGCACACCTTCCTCTGACCGAGTGGAGCATCCCCATGCAGCACAGTAAACCACGGTGGAGACTATGCAAGGACAACATGAAAGAAAGGACACATACAAAATGCTTGGCATGCTATTAAATTTATTAGAAATGTATTCATGAATTGCTGTAAATAGTTAATTGTATTTATTTGAATAAAAATACAAAGTGATCTCATAATATATAATTACAATTTAAAATAACTGTTTTCTATTTTAAAATGTAATATACTCCTGTGATGCCAACCTGAATCTTCAGCATCATTACTTTTGAATGGCAGTGTACATGTTTATATACGAGTATGCTTAAGTTGTTTTAAACCTGAATATATTGTGTACATGAATAAGTATTGTAAGAATTATACTAGATATAATAGATATATTATTTATAATACATAATTATATTAGTATATGTAATTGTAAGAATTATAAACAGTAAGCTTCATTTTACATTTATTTAACATGCTAATTACTGCTGCTAACAGTTAATTGACCCATAGTGTGGAGCTGAAAATCACCTGTCACCAGCCTGTCTCTCTACTACCTGAAAGTCGTCAATATGACACGAGTTAACATGAGATAAGTGGAAAAAAAGGACAATATGTAACGTAAAAAGGCAACAGCAACCCGTGTTTATACAACTTAACGTTAGCATGAAATACGTTTTTAAAATAACGGTACTTGAACACATCCTCAAATATTACCCGATTTGATATTTTATAAACATCATTGCTGTAATTATATATACTCATGCTTCATACATATGTCGGTGTGTTGTATAAATATATAAAATAAATGCATTTATTGACTCCTTATTACCAGAAATCGCAGTTCTGTCACTCTACTCTATCAGTTTGAATGGCCGCCAATGCACTTCCTGGAACTATTTGAAGTCTACACGAATCACGTGACAAACAAACATTTCGAACTTCCGTTGTCGCAACTCTCTCTCTATATGGCTCTGGGTGCACCTATAATAAGTGTTTATATTCGGACTATTTTAGATTGCTTCGGGGATACCGCGGCGGAGTAACCCAGTACCTTTGTGATTCTTCATAGACATAAACAGAGAGAAGTAGTTCCGGCTACGATGTTCTTCCGCAAGACGCAAGCAGTTCTGTTTATTAACCGCTAGAGCGTCAAAAGTTCCCTACCGCAGCTTTAATACCTTTATTCAGCAAGGATGCATTCAATTCCTCAAAAGTGACAATATGACAATAAAGGCATTCATTAATATTATAATAAAAACTATTTTGAAAAGACTATTTTACAAGGTGTTCGTTTGAGCTTTCTAGCTATTAATCAATCACAAAGAAATTGTTTCAACAAAAATATTTAGCAGCACAACCAATTTTAACCAATAATAATAAGAAATGTTTCTTGAGAACCAGGCACATCAGAATGATTTCTGAAGGATCACTTGACACTTAAATTATACTAACACAATTGTAACAAATTTAATTTTAATATTATTGTAATATTACACATTACTGGTATTGCTGACCCAATAAATGCAATATTTGAGAGCATAGCATACATTTTTCAAAAGCATTAAAAAATGTTATTGACCCCAAATTTTTTATTGTAGTGTAATACAATGACAATAAAATAAGAGTGATTTTTTTCTCTCCCCACCAACATTTACTTAACACAAACCTGCAGTTCTGAAACTGGTGAAGAACTTCTGTTATCCACTAGATGTCAGTGTTTATCTATGACAAAGCTTTTTCCTTCCTCTCAATGACTGCCAGATTGACTAGTAAATATAAAAAAGCTTCAAATGCTGCTCGGATTCTAGAGATAGCTTTACTTTGCTTTGATATTTAAACGCAGAATTTGTTTTGATGTTAAAATTGGAGACAACAAAGCCACAAACAAACAAACAGAAAAATCTAAATTTTTAATGCATGTTTAAATAATAATGAAGTGCACTGATTACAACAAATGAACAGCATTTTTTTGCTGTAAACTAATGTTCATGTATTTCTAAACATCTGACAGCATTACAGACGGACACAGTGAGTAGTCTACGAGATGTAAGAAAGTAAATTTAGCATTTCATTTGGAAATCAAGGTCTGGATTCTGGAGGAAGATTGGAGAGGCACAGAATCCAATGTGAAGTTTCTGAAGTCAGAGATGATTTGGGTGCCGTGACATCTGCTGGTGTTGCATTGTGTTTTATCAAGTCCAAAGTCAATGCAGCCATCTACCAGGAGATTTTGGAGCACTTTATGCTTCCATCTGCTGTCAAGCTTTATGACGATGCTGATTTTATTTTGCAGCAGGACTTTAGCACCTGCCCACAGTGCCAAAATCACTTCCAAGTGGTTTGCTGACCGTGATATTGCTGTGCTTGATTGGCCAGCTAACATGCCTGACCTGAACCTCACAGAGAATCTATGGGGTAATGTGAAGAGGAAAAAATAACATCTGACAAACAATACAGAGGAGCTGAAGGCTGCTATCAAAGCAACCTGGGCTTCAAAACGTCTCAGCAGTGCCACAGGCCGATCGCCTCCATGCCACGAAGCACTGAAGCAGTAATTTGTGCAAAAGGAGCCCCAACCAAGTATTGAGTGCATAATTAAACTTGCTTTAGAGATCTTGAACATTTCTGTTTTCTAAATCTTTTTTTTTTTTTTTTTTTGATCTTTGAGAAAATATTCTCATTTTTTTGAGATACTGAATTTGTAATTTTCCTGAGCTGTAAGTCATAACCGTCAGAATAAAAAAATTAAATACAAAAATCTTGAAATATTTCAGTTTCTGAGCAATGAATCTAGAATATAAGAAAGTTTGCTTTTTTGAATTAAATGACACAAAATAAAGAACTTTTCCATGATATTCTAATTTTTTTTAGATGCATCTGT
The DNA here is from genome assembly GCF_003368295.1 of Carassius auratus. Taxonomy (NCBI): domain Eukaryota; kingdom Metazoa; phylum Chordata; class Actinopteri; order Cypriniformes; family Cyprinidae; genus Carassius; species Carassius auratus. The sequence continues at coordinate 14,299,720 of NC_039282.1, read as the reverse complement.
AGAGGGCGTTTTCCCAGCATGAGAAACATTTGATCGGTTCCCAGATGAGTAATGCAAACCCACATACGACATCACTGAACAACATAAATTAGAAAGGGAAGCAAGAGCTCAAGTACAGTGTGTGGAGCACCTGCAGACCTGTAGTATATACAGTGAATCTGCCTATGCGTTTGGACTCTTACTGCACAGCCGGTGGATATTAAATCACTATCGGAGATTTGTTTCCCCTTAAAGTGGCCGTAGATATCTCATCGAACTTGATTTGACTAAAACACCTCCTGTTCTTGATGATACAGTGCTGTTTTTAAATACCGCGGCTGATAGGATATGGCGAGCGTTCAGACGGTGGCCACGCCGGGCGACAGAGCACCTCCTCCCGGCCACAGGCAGCACAGAGCCGCCGCTGCTGCGGGCTCCGGTACCGGTGACATGATGATGTCTTGCTCCGGATCGGTGGTGCTGCCTGCCGGGGTGATAAACCCCTCGGTCCCGATTCGGAATATCAAGACGAAATTCGCAGTTCTCACCGGTCTCATTCAAGTCGGCGAGGTCAGCAATAGAGATATAGTGGAAACAGTGTTGAATCTGGTAAGTAGCACTTCTTCTTGTGGCTGGGTTTCAAAACTCACTGCTAGACAGCATTTTTGAGGCGCTTTGAATGATCCAGTGGATTCCAGAGAGGCAGTTCTGTTGGTTTGATGAACACTGCATGAACGAACCCCATGAATGAATGATGTTGTTGTGATATTATATCACAGATTGTGAATATTAGGCTGGGGCTCATTATAGTCAGATGTCTGTCATGCTTATTAACAGCAACCAAACAGGTGTCCTTGTGTAGTTTATATGCAACCTGTGCAACAGTCCTACACTGAAAAAAAAATCAATAATGTATAAACTCCTTAGAAACATGTCAAACTGTCTAAACAAGTTAGACTTTTTGTTAAAAACAATTTAATAGTGGTGAAAAAAAGTTTGCTTATCTAGATAAACCACACAATTATTTATGTGTTTATTTTTTTTCTTGTGTAGCTATTTGAATCTAACTAATCAAAATGATAAAGTTTATTGTGTTAAAAAATATATATGTCTAACTTTGTAAACAAAATATTTGTGGGTAAGATTTAAATGAGTAATTTGTCCCACTTTATTCAAAATGACAAAATTTAGAGGAGCATCCAGGCCTAAAAATGCCCTTCTTTCTCTCACTTCTTTATTAGTACACATGCCAATCCAGAATATAACTTTTTTTTGTTCTCAGTGTTAAAGTCATAATCAACATTATTTCCATTTAAAAATGATATATGCTATGTATGGAGTATCTGGGAAATAAATAGGCTTTTATCACAGCATACAATGTTAGTCCGAAAGCACTATGCAATTAAGATGCAGTGGAAATGAAACTTTGTCCTTGTGTGTCAGTGCTCAAGTGTCAAGTGTTTTGTGACATTTTTCTTGTTGTGTTGCACACTGAACATCTTTTGATTTGATTATGCTTAGTCTTTGACTGTAAAAACAGGCAGACTCATTGCATGCTTGTTTAGCTAATGCACTTTAGTCTTACGTTAATAGTGTATTTGCTGAGTATGTGTTAAAATATGCTTTCGCGGAACACACATGTCCTGAACCAGGGTGTTTGGTCAAACATTACTTATTTTTTAACTCTGGTATTGCAAAATGTTTTGCACTTCTAAATAACCTGAGTAATGATATGTCAGACAAACAGCACTGACCTAATCGTATTTTGAAATTTAGCCTCCCAGGTGGGATTTTCCAGTCAACTCGATTGATTTGACAAATAAAGATGCTCTTAGTTTGATGTTCTGACCTGAGGAATATGAATTAAGCAACTAGAGGCTCATCCAGCAATGAAAAACTCCGCGTCAGGTGGTTCTTTTGTGTCTGTTGTTTGTCTCACACAACAGCAGTGCACAGTGAGTCAAGGAGGCGATGCTGACAGCATTTAGACAACAAGTCTGTTCCTGAGCTCACAGGTGCTGCTGTTTATGCCACGCCAGGGTGCATTTCTGCTTTGACAGCCACCATTTGTTAAAGGTTCTTCAGCCAGCATGTGCAACATGTATTTTCATAAACAAGGTTCATCAGTCAGTTTTAGGGACAGGGAGAGTACCTTTTTTGTGTTTTACCATGTTGCATGTTGGGTTGTTGCAAGAACAAAATGTCAGAGGTCAATACCAAAATAAATCAGTGACAATTTCATTATTTCTTAAAACCACTGCAAAAACTAATATGTAGACTTTCGTGTTTTTATGCATTAATAAAAATACAAAATGGAATATACCAAAACATTTCTTAAACAAAATATGTGATACAGACCATTTTGTCCATTAAATTAGACGCCCTCTGAAAGAGATATAAACTCAGTGAGAAAGTCAGAATTGTGAGATGTTTGCAAGATATGAACTTGGAGTTGCTAGAAATCAAGTCGAAACTGTAAGATCTTAACTTAAAATGGCAAGATGTAAACTTGGTATTCTGAGAAAATAGTCCGAATTGCTAGATGAAAACTCAGAATTGTGAGATTTTAAGTCCAAATTGCTAGAAATAATGTCAGGACTGTGTTGTAAACTCCCGATTCTGAAAGAAAAGTCAGAAGTATGAGATGTTTACTCAAAATTGCAAGACATAAACATGGAATTGCTAGAAATCAAGTTTTGTGTTAACTGATGATTCTGAGAAAATTGTCAGACTTGTAAGATGCTAACTCAAAATTGCAAGAAACAAACCAGGAGAAAAGATTTTTCAGAGAAAAATGGCAGCGAATTGCAAGATGAAAAATCTAATTTCGATGGATTTTATCTCAGAATAGATAGAAATGAACTAGAGAATTAAAATCATAATTGTGAGATAAAGAGTAGCAATAACATTTTAATTTTAAGGTTAAGAAACATGAAACATTTTCTGCAAAGCACTCTAAGACTTGCTACCAAGTCTTTTTTTACTGTAGTGTCAATTTGATGCCAGAAATGTCACCTGAGCAATCCAGGGGCCCAGCTTGTGGCAAATATCTGAACTTTGATATTTGCATTCTCATTGTTTCTGCGTCAGAGATTAATTACGGGCCATTCTGTCCCAGCCGGGAGCAATGACATTAGACAGACGAGACATGTTGCAGCCCTCGGCATGTCAGGGCAAAGACATCATCCTCTTACTCTGAGGGACTTTCGATACTCTCGATACAATGCCGACGTCTCTTGAGTAACTGTGAAGTGAGAAGAACAGCACACAAGGCAAATCTCACCTTTCACAACTCATTCACAACTCGAACTGTCAAAGCAGGCGTTTTTGAAAAGTACACATAAGTCCAATTTTGTAGCATGATTCATAGTTGCAATCGTCCTATCATTATGTTAACACTGGTGTTCTTGTCAGCGTCTCAGAAAAACGGTATATGAGAAGAACAGCAGTGTGGTTGCTTTGATGCCTCGATTAAGAATTGATCGCTGGAGTCTCTAGTGTGCAATGACTCAGAGATGTGTAATGGAATTGATCCCGCTAGATTTACTTTGGTCGTTTTGACCTATAGGCAACACACTCACTCGACTTTATTGTCTCATTAAATCTGATCCAAAAGAATCAAACAGTGGGAAGTTACACATTGTTTTTTCACACTGAACAGTACTTTCAGCCCACTCTAAATCTTGTGTACCCGATTTTTAGAGAGACTCTGACAAAACAACTCTGTCACTCCGGAAGAGCGATGTGTCACGGAGATCCCTGTGTTGGACAGGATGATGTGTTTGAGCAGGAACAGGAATAGGGCCATCAGTCTGCCAGGTGAGACACCTAGGAAGAGCTTGCAAGCCGGACTCAGTCTAACAGAACTAGGCATCCGATGTGAAATTCAAACCCAATATCAATTCCACCCCCCTTTTTTTCTGTCCAAGGATGCTGCTATTTTTTTACACTTGAGCTGTTCGAGTTAAAACTCAGACCTGTGTGTGGTGAAACAGAGAGCATGAACAATTTAGAAGCTCTGTCAAGGATTTAAACAAACTGCACAAGAGACTTTTTTTCAAAGCTGGATCTAAAATGCTTTTTGTATAATTCTGCGAACCAAGCCACTAGGATTCTATAATTTAATTAAATAAAAAATTCTATCTGATCTTCTCCTTTGAGTGTAGTTTTCAAAATATGGTTGAGCAATAACATTTTAAATCATAAATCCTCATATTTAAAGAAAAAAAAAAACAAAGTTTGTAGGGACTCTTAAGTTTATGCACAACATGGTTTTATATAATATATTTTTTAGTAATTTTAGTTTTGCAATTCCATTTTAAATAGGAACATTGGGTTATTAAATGCATTGTGTCCAGTGTAACCTTTGTTTTTTGTAAGGAAAATATATCTTGAGAAAGAGTTGTACAATAAATGGAGCAGAAAAACAAATGAGTACAGAGCATTGTCTACTTCCAGGAGGTCTTGTTTGTCTCTTTAGAGATGGATGCTATATTCAGTTTCTTGGATGTGTAGATTATATTTCTGCTTTATATTGAATTGGTTGTTCCTGTGTATTCATCAAAAGCATTCTAAACAATTTTCCACATCTCCTAGAGCAAGTCAGAAATGTTTGCATTGCTTCTTAAATTTGCTACTAAATTTAAATATAATATTATGTTGATGAAGGCTCATGGATGGAAATGGATGGTTTTTGTATCTTGAAGCATCCAGATTACATTATGTAATCCCCTGCTCTGTGTGTCCATAGTACATAGTCTTGCCTTGAAAGGTTTGAATAACATTCTCAGAAACACTTTGAAGTGAAAGCTCATGAAATCTTCAAATGAACTTGGGATTTGGCCAATACAAGCGCTCTGAAGTTTCAATAGTTAAAGTGAACAGGGAACATAGGGAATGTGTTCATTGGAGATAAAGGGATAGTTCAGCCAAAAATATAAATTATCATTATTTACTCATCCTCATGTCATTCCAAACCCACATGCTGTTCTTTTTTATTTGTGAAACAAAAAAGCAGTCTTCACACAGCATTCTTTCATTCAACAACAATTTATTGTACTTTTTTACTTTCAAATCATTCATAAGAGTGAATGATTTCACTCAATATGCAGGTCTCAAATAAAAAATGGCTCAATAGCACAGGCGTGGTGACAAGAACTTTTTTTAGAATTTTAGTCTTTTCATCCCACAAAGTTGTTGTGTGGTTTCAGATGATTTGAAATATATTTCATATACAGTATGTATACAGGTGCTGGTCATATAATTAGAATATCATCAAAAAGTTAATTTATTTTAATAATTCCATTAAAAAATTGAAACTTGTAATATTGATTCATTACACAGACTGATACATTGTAAATGTTTATTTCTTTTAATTTTAATAATTATAACTGACAACTAAGGAAAATCCCAAATTCAGAATCTCGAAAATTTGAATATTGTGAAAAGGTTCAATATTGAAGACACCTGGTGCCACACTCAGCTAATTAACTCAAGCCACCTGCAAAGCCTTTAAATGGTCTCTCAGTCTAGTTCTGTAGGCTACACAATCATGGGAAATACTGCTGACTTGACAGTTGTCCAAAAGACCATCATTGACACCTTGCAGAAGGAGGGCAAGACACAAAAGGTCAATGCAAAAGAGACTGGCTGTTCACAGAGCTCTGTGTCCAAGCACATTAATAGAGAAGCGAAGAGAAGTAAAAGATGTGGGCGAAAAGTGTACAAGCAATAGGGATAACCACACCCTGGAGAGGTTTGTGAAACAAAACCCATCCAAAAATGTGGGGGAGATTCACAAAGAGTGGACTGCAGCTGGAGTCAGTGCTTCAAGAACCACTGCGCACAGACATATGTAAGACATGGGTTTCAGCTGTCACATTCCTTGTGTCAAGCCACTCTTGAACAACAGACAGCGTCAGAAGCATCTTGCTTCAAAAAGGACTGGACTGCTGTTGAGTGGTCCAAAGTTATGTTCTTTGATGAAAGTAAATTTTAAATTACCTTTGGAAATCCGGGTCGCAGAGTCTGGAGGAAGAAAGGAGAGTCCCACAATCCACGATGCTTGAGGTCCAGTGTAAAGTTTCCACAGTCAGTGATGGTTTGTGGTGCCATGTCATCTGCTGGTGTTGGTCCAATGTGATTTCTGAGGTCCAAGATCAATGCAGCCATATACCAGGAAGTTTTAGAGCACTTCATGCTTCATGCTGCTGACCAACTTTATGGAGATGCAGATTTCATTTTCCAACAGGACTTGGCAACTGCACACAGTGCCAAAGCTTCCAGTACCTGGTTTAAGGACCATGGTATCCCTGTTCTTAATTGGCCAGCAAACTCGCCTGACCTTAACCCCATAGAAAATCTATGGGGTATTGTGAAGAGGAAGATGAGATATGCCAGACCCAACAATGCAGAAGAGCCGAAGGCCACTATCAGAGCAACCTGGGCTCTCATAACACCTGAGCAGTGCCACAGACTGATCGACTCCATGCCACGCCGCATGGCTGCATTAATTCAGATGAAAGGAGCCCCAACTAAGTATTGAGTGCTGTACATGCTCATACTTTTCATGTTCATCTTTTTCAGTTGGCCAAGATTTCTAAAAACCCTTTATTTGTATTGGTCTTAAGTAATATTAAAATTTTCTGAGATACTGAATTTTGGATTTTCCTTTGTTGTCAGTTATAATCATCAAAATTAAAATAAATAAACATTTGAAATATATCAGTCTGTGTGTAATGAATGAATATAATATTGGCTTGAATTAGTGAAATAAATAAACTTTTTGATGGTATTTTAATTATATGACCAGCACCTGTATAACTGACTACTGAAATGTTGCTTCACTCAAAAATTAAAATTCTGTAATTTTACTCACGCAACAATGACGCTCCAAACCTCTATGTCTCTATGATTCTGTGGAATGCAAAAGAAGATATTTTAAAGAGTGTCAGTAACCAAACAATTCCGGTGACCAGTGACTTCTACTGTGTGAACAGCACAGACATTTCTCAGAAAATCTTCTGTCATGTTCCACAGAAATATGAAAGTCATACATGTTTGGACGGACATTAAGTTGAGCAAATGATGACAGAATTTTCATTTTTGGGTGAACAATGCCTTTAAAAATTATTGTGGAACTTTATTGATAAGACTTTTTTTCATAATAATATTTTTTCATATTTTCATATGATCTTGAAGGTTAATGTTATGACTTCTAATTCCCTTCAAAATCTGATTCCTATACAAGGCTATTGAGAGGCCTAATCAACAACAAATATCTGTAATTTCCACCGAAGCGAACACGGGAACCATCAGTTTTCAAGACAGATCTTCCATGTTCACAATCGTGTGCTACAAGACTGAGTCTTGACAAAGTGCCTTATCTGGGCTAATTAAGAACAAGTCGTTGTTAATCTCCCTCTGCCGCAAAGTCTTAAATGAAAGCAGTTATAAAGATAAAGTGGAAATGTTTCACCCTGTAGGTGGCTTTTATTACATGAAATTGTTTAAATAAGGATAATGTGAACAGAAAGCCTTTTTGCTGTAATTGTGCTGTCTTCAACAATCACTGCTGCTTTATATCCATCAGGATTTACTTTAGAGTCGTATGTTAGTAGAATACAAATAAATGGCATAAAAATAATGCAGACTGGGTAGATGAACTACAGAATGTTTTTCATTTGTCATATAGACTTCAGAGATGACATCCAACTTGACCTTGCTATTGTGGAAACATCTTTCTTTTTTTTTTTATATAAAAAAAAAGCCATATATGAGCACTTACTCTCAGCGTTGGGTTAAAGTTTGCAGACTTTGTTGTACGCTATAAGAAAATATTTTTTTTGAAACTGTAAACAAAATGTAACGAGTATGTTTTACAGGAAAATGCCAGTTCAGTACTTGAAAAAAAAATCATGTTTCATTCAATGAGTTATTTGCCATTTCTTTGTAATTATTTGTAAAATATTGGTTTAGAGTAGTGTAAACCATTAATAGTAAGTATTGCACTTTGTGTAACTCACAGTGTATGTGATATACACACAGATATTATCTTCAATTTTGCCGCTAAAGGTATAAACACATTAGTAAAATCTCAGCAATATTTTGCTGCCTAAAAGGATCATGAGGCACAAGTCACACAGAGGTCACGTTCAAACCAAACAGCTTTCTTTTGGTCAGCATGGCGATTTGCTGTGCATAAAACTTATGCCCTCACAAGAAATTCTTATTGAAATTATAGAAATTATGCCCAGCAACACTAAATGTGATCATGTCTTGCAATTTTCACCCACACTGTAAAAAATGTTTTTCTTTTTTGGAAATTCTAAATAAAACAAATGATTACTTTTTTCACAGAAAATTCTATTTCAGACTTTCTACTTTAAAAAGAAATTATGTTTATTAATGTTTTAGTTGTGATTTCTTAATAGCAATAGCAATTTTTGAGTGAAAACTGTTTTTTTCCCCCTCCCTTTACTATTGCTTAAATCACTCATAAGTATTAAACTTTACCACATAACCATTTGTGTTATGTACACAAATTATATCTTACATTTTGAAGCTTAAGGTGGGGTCACATTAGTCAAATCTTTCAAACTAAGCAGCTTTTTGTTGGTCAATGTGGCAAATCTGCATATGAAAATATTTTGACCATGAAAATTCGCCAAATTTTAAATATGACTACATCTTAATACTTTATAACCAGACATGCAATTCTCACAGTGTAACACTTTTTTTGTTAGTTATTGGAGTACAAGAAATTTTTTTTTTTAATACTTCAGAATTTGATGTTTCATTCAATGAATTACTTTATTTGTAATTATTTGTGAAATTTACCAGCAATTTCTTAGTGAAAATTGTTCGTACACAATTTTTTTTTTTTTTTTGTAGACAAAGTGTGGACACCATAATGCCACGGAGACCTATAGGGTTTATATATATATATATGGGCGAGAAAGCAAACAAGAAGTGCTAGCAACTGCCTAGAACACCTTAGCAACTGCTTAGCAATTCCCATTCAGACTTATTTCTGCCGTTGTGTGTTTGTTCCTCACTCACTTTTTCTCTCTGTTCTGCTAGTTCTTGATATTGCTACCTGCAGTACTGAGAGCTACCAGATTCTGGTTAAGTGTTGACCTGCATTTGCTCTGACTCTTCACGCTGTCTCAGATGATATATAGGTTTTAAAACCTGAATTCATAAGCAGGCTGTGTGGAATTGGCCAGAGCAGCTAATTTTTTAGAGGTATGCTTACTGTCAGAACACTGGAAAGGTTTGTTCGTATCGCCCCACTGCGCTGTACATTTGCATGGATTAGCAGCTCCCCTGGCTGCATAAAGACTGGATACCTGGGGTAGGAATAAAAACCTCTGTCAAAACATTCACCTGACATTCATAAGATTTAAAGAGCTGTTTATCTGACTGTGCTAATAGCGTATGAATGCACATTTATTTGCTTTTCAGTATTCAACTTGTCAATTGCTAGTTAATCATTAATGTCACAGTTAATGATAAACAATTTTTTTTTTCAGTTTTTACTTGCTAATTACATTGGCATAATGTTAGATGATATTAAAGGTAAAGTGTACGGTATATTGTCAGTTTAATATTCAGAGGCTACAAGTAAGCCATTCAGATTCAAGATTCAAGATTTTTATTCGTCACATACAAAATTATATATAGCATATATAACCAGCAGTGAAATGTGATAAAGTCAACACACACACACACACACACACACACACATAAATAGTTTGTATATCCTGACCAGTCTGACACAGCAACACAGACTCAACCAATGATGTGAGTCTGGAGGCGGGACTTATCTGTCTTTCTGACCAGTAACAGTGTTTAGTGTTCAGAAAACCTATTTGAAAATCAAATTTAAATAAATTGTTTGCAATTTCATATTTTAAACATAGATATAAATTAATACTTTAGTTCAGCAAGGACTCATAATATTGATCAAAAATGACAGTACACATTTATAAAGTTTTAAAATTATATAAAATTATTTTAAATAAAAATTATTATAATACATTATTATTTAAAATATTTATTATTTAAAATACATTCTCTTTTGAACTTCAGTTTATCAAATAATTTAGAAAAAGTGAGTCACAGCTTCCACAAAAATATTAAGCAGCATAACTCTTTTTAACATTTTTTAAAACTAATAAATGTTTTTTAACTTTTGGTTAGATGCAATGTAACAAGCTCACCTTTTAACACTTCTCCGAAGCTATATTCCAAACAATTCCAGTCATGGACAACAGCAGATAGCAGTGGTTAACGTCAGGCAAGTGTAACTGTGTCCAAAGCATTAGTCACAGTCTTCTGGCATTGTGTGTAGAGTTTTAGAATGATACAAACAGGACTGTTGCTTCAGCAAATACATATTGTCCTTCAGAAAACGGAAAAATTACTCCGCTAATCCGCAAATCATCTTTTTGATGGCAGCACATACATGAAGCTTATCATGAGTAAGCCAGATTCAAACCTCATCTGTTGCACCCTTGCTTGAGTAACAATGCATTGCTATCTTGACTGGCTGGGCTTATTTTTTAAGGGACATTATACAGTAGCAATATCTGCTCTGTTTTTAACATTGCACACAACGTGTTCGGTGTAATGCATTACTGAAGTCTTTGTGACTCATAATAAAAGAAAATGGCTATAAAAGTGATTCATGCAGTGATAGCTGCAGTTATAGTTGACATCTATAATTGTTCATTATATTCAATGATCTCACTCTCCAGTGAATGTGGCATTTCATTTTCTTTTCTTTTCAGCCATGACATCAGTAGGTACATTTGGGTGGAAATGATAAAAATTCAGTAAGCACCTCATCCAGTATGACACTAACTAATTCTGAATAATGCCTGTATGTTCTCATGCAGGGTTTGGAACGAACTGGTTCATATAGTGCACACGTCCTCCTGGGAAGTTTCTATTTATGAGTTTAATTAAGTCGTAAGTATGACATCAGGTGCATTCAAATTCATTTGGTAGGAGCAAGATGCCGATTTACTTAAAAAAATTTTTTTTTAATTATAATGCAGCAATTTTAACTATACCTGTACTTCCACGAAATTATAAATAAATACCGTGCATCCGATGTTTTATTCAGTTTAAGGTGCTGTAAATTGAATCATTATAGAATAATTTTACAATACTATTGTACATTATATATGCAGCTAGTTTTATTGTAAATTAAATAATAATAATAAAAATGTTCCTAAACTGCAGATAATATGTATATTTTCTCACTGAAGCTCAGAGCTCAGAGTTCCAATTCATAATAATGACATTATGGTGGTCCATCCATCCATCCATCCATCCAATCTCATTGGTATTATTTTAAGTGGTGAAATGTCCTTCATAAATTTTAGGTCGTCACTAAACTAAATTTCAATACCGAGATGATATTTATGGTGTGGGACTGAAGCTTAAATTGAAGTTAATGTTCCGTGTCTTCCGCTTTCCTCCCCACCGACAGCATCTCTGATCTCACAGAACAGCACTGAGCAGCGGAGAGCAAGCAGCTCGCGTAAAGCCAAAGACCTCTGGGAGAACACCAGGCATGTGTGTGCCTATCTGTCTTTCATGCCTCGTCCATGCCCTCCGCAACACAGAGGATTTAGTGTTGATGAAAAGCTGACATTTTCGGAACAATCAGGGATCATTGCATTGCATCAGCCCTCTGTTTCTCCTCAGCCCGGTTGACAGATAGGGCCGTTGCGGAAGGGCCAAATAGTCTCATATCAGTTGCAGGCACTGGAATCCGTTTATTACCAAAAACGTGTCTTATTTTTTGCTCCAGATAGCTTGAAGGGAAGATTTCACTCCCCGTGTTTTGAGCGCATGGCTTTTGTAGTTCATGTTGCCCCAGTTTTGCCTCTTGCCCACAAACAGCACATCAGAAATGAGGCACAATGTCTCCAATCAATGAAATAAAGCTGGTGATTTTATTAACTGTGCAGTTCACAGGATAAAACATGTTTCATTGTTTGTGAGGGGTTTCCTCCCAAGTGCTCATAGTTTCCTCTTGACCGACCTAAGGCCTGTTTCACAATGCAGCCACATGAGGCAGAATTTCTTTTAATATTATGAAGTAAATCGCGAAAATCTGTCATGAATCCTCCTAAAACAAAACCCAAACCATAAAGCGTAGCTATAAACGACTTATTAATCCATGAGATTTACTGTATGTGTTTGTATCACTACGTATAGAACTTGATAAATGTCAATAGTGTCAATTGCTTTGTGTTGCTTCATTAAATCCTGCATTGCAAAATACTGCATTGATAAATATATTTATAGTGTATTTTCAGTGTAGTTTTTGCTTAAATAGGTGTCGAAAATATACCTGCCTCCATGCTTCTCAACTCTGAAATAATGAGTGTTTCATGACCTCTGGTCACTTTTATTTTCAAAGGGTTGATTTATTTATTTATTTTATTAAAACTAACAGATTTCATATATCATAATTGGCACACTTTTTATATATACTGTATGTTTATATATATGTGTGTGTGTGTATCTTTTGCAATCAGGCTGTAAATTTGTGGAGCAACTGTGATATTGTTAGTAGCCAAATTTGTCAAACTAGTAAGAGAGTAAAAATATGTTTAGAGAGTGTTTATTTTCCAAAAGTGCATATAGTTGAAGAAAATATTATTTGCTTTTGTGTGCATTATTAAGCAGGCCTATGTCTGGCCTATTTTAAATGCAGTGTGCATTTTAATATCTGAGAACAGATGCAGACTTTACTGCCGTATTGCCTCACTTTTAAAGTTCCAAAGTCATATTTCTGCTCTGTTTTTGGGAGAGAATTTTAAGAATTTTTCCAACTCTGAGTCACAGGATCTTTGAATGTAGACACTTTGGATAGTCCTTATAAATAGACAATGGTGCCATACACTTATTCTCTTCTTCCTCTCTCATACATCTGTCTTATCTTCTGTGATTCTGGGAGAGGAAGTGAAGGTGCAATACCTTCCTGTCTGCCTTAGCAAAAGGGCTGTGTGAATTCCATCATTTGGATGTTACCTGGATGAGGAGCGACTGCTCTGTTAGACTTTTCAGAAGACACACACATGCACATACTGACTATGCTATATTTGATGTGTACTTGGCTATATTTATGTGGTTTTGAAGCTCTTTTATGCTGGTGAGTCATTACCCTTGTTGACTGTAGTGTGCCCACAGAAGTGATGTTGTTTGCATTTATGATCCAAGCAGACAGTCAAGTTAGTCCTGTACAAACCGCAAACCTCAGATGGCATCCTTGCTTTGACATCATAGGGCAAAATCTAAATGCCCTATGAAATCACAATGATGTTAAATCTATCATGATAAATGCTGAATATATATATATATATATATATATATATATATATATATATATATATATATATATATATATATATATTCAGTTTAGTTCAGTTGCTCCAGTCAATTTTTTTCAAAAAATGCAAGCTGCATGGTTTACGGTATCATTCATTTCTGGCAAAAAGAATAGTTTTGGCAAGTTTCTTGTCTGAGCAATTATTGGCTAGTTTCTTGTCTGAGTATGTTCCTCCTACTAAAACATATTTTCATATATTGTTTGTGTCATTAAAGAGAAGGTGTTTCCAGGTTACTCTTTCCTTGATTAGGAAGGCACATTATGCCTTAGTTCATCAATAATGTCCTATCAGCTTGGAAGTGGTTGATTGGAATTTACACGTGTTTTTCTGACCATAATCTAGATCATAATTATTCAGCTCTGTTCTAAAACCTACTAAGCTGCATAAATATGCAAATATTCCATATTCCAGTGTCTGTGTTCAGGGCAAATGGCCCTCATTCTTTTTTAGACATACTGTATATTACATGCGTTCAATATGACAGTTGCACTGTAGATAGACATATTATAGATAGACACAGTGTCTTTAAGTGTCTTGGAGACGTTGCCACAATTCTTCTGGATTTAGACCATCTCAGTTTGCTCTGTTTTATTCATGTTATCCCAGACAGACTGGATTATGTGAGATCAGATCTCTGTGTGGAGTGCTGGCTGTTGTCAGACTCCTTGTTCATACAAAAATCTGCATATAAAAAATAAAATATAGTTTATGAAATATTATTATTAATATTATTCATGTATATTATTTTATTATGCAAGCTGCTGTTTTAATGGGATTTTTTTTTAAAGCTTTTAAAAGTTAGCAACAGAAATATGAAATGTTAAATGTTTTGTTGGAATAGATTTTGTATGTATGTATATATGAGTCTGTGTGTGTGTGTTTATGTATGTATATATATATATATATATATATATATATATATATATATATATATATATATATATATATATATATATATATTGCTACTCTAATTCGTAAGTAACAACTTACAGCTTTAATAATAATAATAATGCAGTAGTATTTATTAGTGTTTCAAAAATATATGTTTTAATTATAATAGTTTTGGAACATTATTAAATATTATTGTGACGACGACAACAACAACAACAATAGTATTAATAATAAATAATGTTTATGTTATTATATTTATTTTTAGTAATAATATAGTATTGTTTTTACAGTTAAAATAATTGTTGTATTATTTTATTTTGTTATTTTATTATGCATCCTTTTCATGTTTTGATGGCCGTTTTTATCTTGCATTGATATATTAGCAACACGAATATTAAATATATCAAATTGTGCTGCTGTAGTTCAGAATGAGCAACAGTTTTTACTACAGCAAAGACTGTATTTGAGCTGAAATGATTTGAGCTGTAATTTCAGGCTATGTTTGACAGAGACAGCCAGATCTCAAGGCTGTCCAGCACCCCTCATTCATGTCTTTCTCTGACTGCAGTAGAGATGTCTGCAGAGAGTCTTTGTTCCTGCCGCTCACAGCTCATGTGTCAGGAGTGATCGTGATGTTCTTTAGTCTCTAGCGGCAGCAGCAGGGATCTGGAGTGTGTTTCTGATGTATAGCTTTGCATCACAAGGGCTCTTCTCTCTGCACATTGCAAACACATGAAAGGTATTAGAACTTTGAACTGACATACAGTTGTGTATTGACCGTCACCTTAAAAACACTCGGACCGATCCTACAGTACCTATCTGCCATCTTATATTTTCTAAGTTAAGTCTAAGAAAGATATTTGGATGATTTTTGGTTGAATTTAGCCAGTAAAACTGAGTCACATGAGAATGTATTTTGCAACAAATAGACGAGAGAAATATTCTTTGTAGGCCATGGTTTCTAATCAGAAGTAATATGTAATCACATTCATATGTCTGCCTGAGGGACTCTGATATCTCCAGTCTGCCATCTGCTTCATTAGCACGAGTTGTTCTCTTTTAAATTCAGTGTAATTGTTGTGAAATTGGGTCTGAGGTGTTCAGTGAAGTCCCATCGGTGTTGTTGTTCGGCAGGACAACTATATTGAGAGCACTCAATTGTTCGAAGTTGTTGCTTGTGCTCTGTTATGAAGATTTGGCACAGAGGGAGAATTTCAATACCCGTCTCACTTCCCACAGACAGATGAGGTTTTTGTCTCATACTTTTATGGGAGGAATGTAATACATATACTGTAGCAAGCAGATTGAAATTTCGACTTGGGTGGAAATCAATTTCTTCTGTAACTCAGTTCAGTAAGTGTTTGTGCGCTGCTGGTCCAACAACAGCGTCTGGGGAATGTGAAACTTTTGAAGTCCTAACTGTGCCTAAACCCTCTGACAAAGCATTTGTTATGAGAGGTGTCGGGGAAGTCGTGGCCTTATGGTTAAAGAGTTTGATTCCTAACCCTAAGGTTGTGGGTTGAGTCTCGGGCTGGCAATACCACGACATAGGTGCCCTTTGATCAAGGAACCGAACCCCCGACTGCTCCCCGGGCGCCACTGCTCTGGGTGTGTGTTCACGGTTCAGATGTCCTTCCCTGTCACTTTTTTTTTCTTCTTTTTTCTCATAGCTAAATTTACCCCTAACCTTAACCTAACCTTTTTTTTTTTTTTTTGAAGTTTCAGTTGTTCTTTGGTAATAAAATGTGCAAATTGTAAATACTGGAATATGTGAAAATTCTTTTTAAATAATAAACTTTTGTAATAATTGTATATTTAAAAATATTTATACAATAAAATATATATAAAAAATATAAAGGTTTTTAATATAATTAATAAGAAATAATATTTTTTCAGATTGTATTATTTATCCTGTTAAATAAGATGAATTAAAGGGGGAGTGAAATGCTATTTCATGCATACCGAGTTTCTTACACTGTTAAAGAGTTGGATTCCCATGCTAAACATGGACAAAGTTTCAAAAATTAAGCTGTATGTTTGAACAAAAATACTCCTTCCGGTTTGTCACAAGTTTCGGAAAGTTTTTCTTTCGAGTATGGGTCTGTGTGACGTTAGATGAAGCGGAATTTCCTTATATAGGTCCTAAGGGCACTTCTCCTGGAAGAGCGCGCGCGCCCATAGAGCAGAGCATTCAATGACCAGAGTGAGAGAGTTTTTGGTTGCCAGGGCAAGACAACCCTGCACAGATTACCAGTTTGACGCTGGATTTGCACATCGTTTATTTCTTAAGGATGATGCAGTCCCAACGAAAAAGGGTCACGATCGTGTGTTGGAACCGCAGGCGGTGAGTAAAACTGCTTCAAATATCTCTGTGTTATTAACTTAGCAATCGGCGCGTAAGCACATCAAGTAAACAACATGCGATGTTGTCATCAAACTGCACGAGTAAAACTGCTTCAAATATCTCTGTGTTATTAACTTAGCTATCGGCGCATAAGCACATCAAGTAAACAACATGCGATGTTGGCATCAAACTGCACTTCCCACATGTACACCTTTAAAGAAAAAAAAAAAAAGACGACATAAAGTAAAACTAAAGTACAAACTAAAGTAAAAAGTCATTTTCCAAAACCGCTAAGCAAATATATACAGTTTCAATACATACCACATAGAGACGTCCTGCTGTAGTCGTTGCTGCTGCTGCTCTTGTTCAATTTCAGCCTCGGGATCTGATTCTGGATCATAAATAAACGGCTGAATCTGACTGTTAGCCATGGTTTGTTTTGGATTATGTTTTTTTCCTCACGATAATGTCACAGCTTCCAGAATAAATACAATTAATAAAATTTCTGATCTTTAAATTATTAAAAGATTATGATGTTTATTGGCCCAGTACGGCCAGGATGTATCAGTTTTGCAGAGATACAGAGGCATGAAAAGTAAAAGTGAGATAATGTGGCTGAGCCAAAAAGCAAATAAAGCTCATGCAGCTGCAGGGGCTTTATTTCAGCATCTGTTCACAGATCAGAAAAGGTGACTAAAGATGCCATTACTGTTTATGGATCATTATTCCAATATGTAAGGAACAGCGGGATAAAATGTCGAATGACTAATTTAATTTGTAATGCTCTGACTGCTCATTGCGAAACCACAATTCAATTAACCCCCAATTCAGCATTATTGACACACCATGCCTCTCTTTTGGTCTGTTTTTAATAAAAAATCTCCTGAATCAATTCAGATACATATAATAATGTATAAAGCCCTTTTATCAGAGTCCTATTAAATCATGTTGTATTACTCTGAGGTCTGCATTTCTTCCCTTTAATTCAGAGCTTGTGTTCTGATTGGACTCTACTGTTGAAGCTCAGGCCTGCGCACTGAATTTTATTCTATTCAGATAAAACAACTCTTGCACTTTTATATATGTATATATAGATATACACATTTTGACAGTTTTATATTTTGTTGCAGTCATACAAACAGATATGTGGTTTTGCTTTAGGACCTATATTTTATATATTTAATTGTCCTTAAAGTACAAACCGATTCCAAAAAAGTTGGGACACTGTACAAATTTTGAGTAAAAAAAGGAATGGAATAATTCACAAATCTCATAAACTTATATTTTATTCACAATAGAATATAGATAACATATCAAATGTTGAAAGTGAGACATTTTGAAATGTCACGCCAAATATTGGCTCATTTTTGATTTCATGAGAGCTAAACATTCCAAAAAAGTTGGGACAGGTAGCAATAAGAGGCCGGAAAAGTTAAATGTACATTTAAGGAACAGCTGGAGGACCAATTTGAAACTTATTAGGTCAATTGGCAACATGATTGGGTATAAAAAGAGCCTCTCAGGGTGGCACTGTCTCTCAGAAGTCAAGATGGGTAGAGGATCACCAATTCCCCCAATGCTGCGGCGAAAAATAGTGGAGCAATATCAGAAAGGAGTTTCTCAGAGGAAAATTGCAAAGAGTTTGAAGTTATCATCATCTACAGTGCATAATATCATCCAAAGATTCAGATAATAATAATAACACACACACAGACAGACACACACTCATAGATCTAGATATATGCTTAAGGGTGGCCCTTATTTGTGGACTTTTGAAATCAGAAATGGGTGGAAACGAAATTTAGTTGAGATTCCATCTTAATGACCACAACAGCACATAATTCTAAAAGACTATTAGTAAACTGTAAATTAGGTTAAAAACGAGAACCCAGAACAGTGCTGTTAGACTTAAAATGTTACTCTACAACGCTGCTGATGAGATCTGATCTTTGAAAATGATCTTCTGCAGTCTGATCTAGATCGTGGTGACAGTCTGACATGGGCACTTGTGGCCTAACGGTTAGAGAGTCAGATTTGTGACCCAAAGGTCACAGGTTCCCATCTCAGTACCAGTAGGAAATGTAGGCATAATGAACTGCGTTTGTTCTTCGGTCTTTGAGAGGAGTCTGTTGTAATCTTGGGTAAATGCAACGCCTCTTTCCACCGTGACACTGGTCACCGTCAGGCAATAACCTTCGATGTTGCTGACGTTGTATGCCCAATAATGTAATTACATTTAACTTCATTTATTACCAAATTTTGTCTTGGAAGTATATATTTTGACTATTGTACACTGAAAAGAAGAATAATGCAATAAAATAAATGAAATATTGGTACAGACACCATTTTCACTCAGAAATTGATTTATTTTATTTTTGTTAGTATTTTCTTGTGAAATGTACTCCAATAATGAAGCTGTTTTATTTACAACTAAAAAAAAGAAAAAAAAAAGAAGGATGGAAAATAAAATGTAAAATTTAACCACTTTTTGGTGCACATCACCTTCTTAATGTTTTGATATGCTGACATTTTTGCTATGAATTATTATTTGTTATAAATAACAATTATTTTACAAAAGCATGATTGAAACACAAATGAGGGTGTTTACAGGATTGGCTTTTGAAAAACCCTGTAAGGCACATTTGCTCATTGGGAAAGTGGCTGTGCTGCTTTGATGAATGGAGAAAGCTGTGCTCCAGTATACTGTAGTTACAGCTACAGTCAACAGCAGGAAGTGAATTATGGAAACCTCTTGGTTCTCCACTTCATTTTGTTTCCATAAAGCTTGAAAGATGCAAGATGCACATGTTGCCTTGGCATCACTTACAAGCCAGGTTGGAATAATGTGTTGCTTTAAAATGCTGTTCAGCTGGTTCTTGAATCTACATTTTATTTTTCCTATTGCTTTTTGTTTTCCATGTTTCATCCTTTTCTTTTGATTGTTGTCTTTCATTGCTTGTACTGACCTGATGTTGAGACATAGGATAAATTGAATTATTGGTTGAGAAAGTGCTCTCAAAATAGATACTTATATATATATATATATATATATATATATATATATAAAATAAAATGTTAATTAAATTAAATGTATGCATTTAGCAGACGCTTTTATCCAAAGCGACTTACAGTGCTTTCATGCTAACAGTTTTTCATGTGTTACCTGGGAATCGAACCCACAACCTTACGCTGCTAACGCAATGCTCTACCACTTGAGGCACAGGAAAATTATGTATTTAAATACGCCAAAAACCAAAATGAACCCATTTTTTCATATGATTTATTATTGTTTTTACAAATAGTACATTAAATGTAATAATAATAATAAAACAGAGTTTTACAATCATTTAAATTGCATGTTCGTGGCAGTTTCATATGAACATTTAAAAAATTGTTTCTACTCCCACTTTTTTGTTGATGAAATGTTTAAATGGTGGGCTATAAACTATCATGAAATAATAAAGAAAACACTAACAGGTTAAGCAAAAATATAATGAATATGTAATATAGTGCATTTATTTATCAAAATCCTTCTCTGTTTCATAATTGTATGTAAAACGTCAAATGTCTCCTGACTGGCCTTTCACGTTCAGTATGAACAGATTTCAGTGTTGTTTTTAAAGAGCCTCCTGAGGCAGCTTTCAGACAAGCTAAATTGTTATCAACACACTGCTGGTGAGAAGCCAAGCTAATCTGGTTGAAAGTATAGAGGTGTTTCTTTCATTTCCTGGTCCTTTTTCTCTCCTAAACACCTGGGTGAATGGGGTATGGTTAATTGCAGTGCAGGATCCTAAAGCGATAACTGTTGTGTGTTTGTGCCGAGGGAGCGGTGGGGATATATCTACCCTGACAGACGAGTAAGTGAGCAGCATGTTCAAACAGCCTGAGCTTAGAGCCAGCTCGATGTGTAATGCATTCAGAGTACTTCTGTTCCAACAGGTCCTGGCAAACGCAGACGTCCCCTCAGACATGTCTCTGAACAGTGGAAAGAAGCCCAAGCTGTTGGGAAAAGGATATGCATATTCTTGTGGGATTTGTGTAACTCATTATGATAATGCACCATGGTTTTAGGATAAAAAAAATAGTTTGGGTTCTTTGGTGAATAGTGCATATTAGTATTTAGAATGAGATAATGACGCAAACACACACAAAACTTTTGTGTTCAAAAACTCATTAGTATTGTGCTCGGCTCACTCACTATTTGTCTCTTTTTCTAAGCAGTTATGTGTATGCTGCCATCCAGTGTACTTATCCCTGGGTCTTTAATGCTTTTTACTGTCACGTCCCTAAGTGCTCTTTGCAGTCCGTGCACTGTCCATGGCTTTTTAAGTCCTTGCGTGCTGTTTGTCTGCTGGGTTATCACAGTAGCCAGTTGTCAGGGATAGGCAGATGCTCACAGGCTTGCTTTTGTTTTGGTCTCTGCCAGCGGATGGTCCTCTCTCACTGAGGAGTGCTGGGAAGAGTCAGAGAAAGGCAACGGCGGTCGCTGTGAGCAGATGTGTGGAGAGTTATCTGAGCCCGTCAGACACCATGAACATCCTTCGATGGTTTGTCTTCTCTTGCGTTCCTCGATGGACAGCAGAGATCACGCTTCGCTTTATGACAGCACAAGAGCAGCGTATTGGAAGTCTTTCACGTCTTATTCAGCATGTAGAGTTCCCACGGTTTTTGACCAAATGAATTTTTCTGGCTTTTACAGTCATTTGGGATACAATTTCTAAACATTTTCTAGAGGTTGTACTCCCAAGGTTTAGTTTAATTACTTTATAGTTGATCATAACTTCAAATATTTAGGTACGCTTGATCTTTATTACTTTTTAAGTTTTGTAAAGAACAAAACGCTCACATTTTTCAAGATTTTCTCTGACTGTGAAAACACTGAGCATATACTGTAATTCAACTGAGCTATTTTTTTAATGTAAAATTTCTATTCTATTCTATTCTATTCTATTCTATTCTTTTGTAATCCATTCATTTCCAAAGAGTGAAATATTCCAAAACAGAAAACTTCTCGACCCGCTTCTTGTGTCCATTAAAACAGATATTTTATTCTGTTCTGTTCTTTGTTATCCATTCATTTCCAAATTATGAAATTTGCTTTTCATCACTGGCATAAAAATACAAAAACAATTCTGTACAATGCATTTACATTAGAAGTAAGTAAATATGGTTAAAAATGTCCAGATAAACAGGCAAAAAAATAAATATATATATGAATAATAATAACAATTAAAGATCTAAATGATATCATCATCATCATCATCATCAATAATAATAAAAATACTACTCAAAAAGACTCCTTGTTTAAAATAATATCCAAAAGGCGTTCAAATCAAAGTGATTTTTAAAGTTTAAGATTATTTTTATCAGGTTTATTTAAAATATTAATGTCAGAATAGAAATAAAAGTAAATATTTTTCTGTAAAGTCTTTTCTGCAAAATGGAGAGGATTCTATAGTCCCTCTAGATCAGTATTCATTTATGAATTAATTATTGATTTCATATTGACCTTCTTGGGTATTTGTTTGACCCTGCTGACAAAAGAACAGCATGTTGGCCCAGTCAGTTTTTTGCTGGTTTGGTGTTAGTCTGCGGTGTGAAACACCATAGTGATGCTGTTCACCAGCAAAATATGGAGCGTCAGCGTAGTATTTCTGATAATGTCACTTGATCAGCTTAACAGCCTTGTTGCAGATGTTAGAACACCAGCATCCAAAACCCAGCAAATGGAGCAGGACTCGTCCAAATAGACAGCTAAAGGGAAGCTAAGGGATGATTTGCTGATCTAAACAGCCTCAGCACAACCACAATTAACTTCCACATGCTGCATCAATTAGTTCAATCAGATAATTTGGTGACAAGTTGAACCCCACATTTGCAGATGCTCATGTCTTCAGGGACCAGAGCTCAGGAGCTCCATTACAGCCAAGAGAGTCCATCTCCTGATCTTTTCTTGTCCTCTGACTGCTTTTTCAGTCTCATTCATTATCCCCTGCCATCCAGCCTGTCAGTGCTGGGAGCTCTAGCGGTCATGTGTAATCTCTGTCTGTGAAGTATGGTGACATGTTGAAGCCTCTGGCTATTGTTTTCCTTCATTAGGTGCTGCTGTTAGGTTTAACCTGACCTGCTTTGTGCGTTTTATGGTGACTTTGACACAGAAGAAAAGTGAAGCTGGAAATACAGTACAGACCAAAAGTTTGGACACACCTTCTCATTCAAAGAGTTTTCTTTATTTTCATGACTATGAAAATTGTAGAGTCACACTGAAGGCATCAAAACTATGAATTAACACATGTGGAATTATATATGGAATTATATACATAACAAAAAAGTGTGAAACAACTAAAAATATGTCATATTCTAGGTTCTTCAAAGTAGCCGCCTTATGCTTTGATTACTGCTTTCACACTCTTGGCATTCTCTTGATGAGCTTCAAGAGGTAGTCACATGAAATGGTCTTCCAACAGTCTTGAAGGAGTTCCCCGAAAGATGCTTAGCACTTGTTGGCCCTTTTGCCTTCTGTCTGCGGTCCAGCTCACCCCTAAACCATCTCGATTGGGTTCAGGTCCGGTGACTGTGGAGGCCAGGTCATCTGGCGCAGCACCCCATCACTCTCCTTCTTGCTCAAATAGCCCTTGATGCCTTCAGTGTGACTCATGAAAATAAAGAAAACTCTTTGAATGAGAAGGTGTGTCCAAACTTTTGGTCTGTACTGTATGTGGATGTAAAGAGCCTACTCAATGACTATTCATTTTCCCAGCATGAAATAAACGGGCTCTTTTGAATGATTTAAATGGTTCCAGACTGTAAAAGCCATTTTTTCACTAATCTACTATTAAATATGCAAATATTTTTTTTGCTGACTTTTTTTTTGTTCCAAAGCAACTTACAAGTAAAGAAAATCACAAACAATTTATCAGATAGGATGTAACAATATTTTTTTTATGTTATTATGTATTTTTTATGGTTTGCAATATTATTTTCTTTATTTATAATTATTATTATTTAAAAGCTTTTTTATTTAACAGTAAAGCTATAATTCTTTATACATAATAAATAGAAAAATGAATTATTATTATTATTATTAATTATTACTTTTATATATAAATTATAAATTAATAAATAAATAATTAATAAATACATTATATGGCAAATAGGATGAAGATCTGATAATTAATTAATTATTATTATTATTATTATTTATTTATTGTTTTAAAAAAAAATTTACAATTGAAAAATTCTTACAATAAAAGAATCAAAACTTTAGTCAAATTTGAATGTCATGTATGGGGTTGTTTTCAAAGCAACTGCATTTATTTGAACCTTTTTTTGCATCCTAATGAGCTTAGAATTGAGTATACTATTTGGTGTTAATTGCAGCATGTATAATTTTCCGTACTTTAGGAATGACTCAACTATCACTAATGCTTTGTGCGTTAGTAACATACTAATTTCAGTAAAGGAGCCTTTTGCTTTGTGCACAACATCCTTTTGAGGATTCATTCTGCACTGCATGTTCAGGTAACTAGCAAGAGAGGAACCTTGACAAGTTTGCTAAATTAGGTCTGACAAGATTTGCTGATGCAAATAATTACACTGTTGATCAAATAAGCCACTAATAGAGCCATCAATCAGGAATCTTGGAAGTTTGTCATTTCCAGACAGTTCAGCTGTCAAGTATCCCTTTCTTAAATGGAAGAGCTCACTTTTGATGAATTGTGTTTGTTACTTTATAATTTCACAGATATTTTCAGATCCTACTCCAGCTGATTTTTGATAAGCAAGACTCATCTCCTGAGCCACTGCACAAAGGAACAGAATGTAACCAACATAATAAATCAGTGCAAATAGTTTAAGAAAGTTCAAATAGTTTTCTGTGCAAAATGAAGATTTTCCAATCACTGTGTGAGGCTCACTGCTACACACTCAAGATCTTTGAAGTACTCAGCAGTTCTTCAAAAAAATGAGCATGTCTGCTTTTTCAGGAGACAGACAAGCATTGGTGAAATGCAGCCACACTTTTGATCTTTTCCACATCTTTTAGTCTCCGATCAGTGGATCTTGACAGAGCTTGTCACTGCTAAGGTTGTGTGAGAGTGTCTTGTGGACAATAGATAAGTGCATGTGTATGTCAGTGCACCTGAGCACATCTTGGCTGGCTGTGAATTTTTCATAAGTCTTTCAGTTGTTCTCTGGTGGGGACACGACAACCCACTGTGAAGGAGAGGAGACCATATGTGGAGAGAGCTTCCATTACCTGTGTCTCTAAATGAAATTACTTTTTCATTAGTCTAGCGCTTTTTGCTTGATTGATGTGGGAAGGCATTGCAAAGCATAACTGAATTTGAATAGAATTTCATGCTGGCATCACAATGTGATCCTAAAAATGTTCTAGTATTATTATTTATAGTCAGAGAAATAACTTTGGAAATGAAAATGGAAATACTTATGCATTATTTCAGTACAAATCCATGCACATAGGCAAGCCTAAAGTTATTGCAAATTATTGCATTAAGATTGCAAGGATTCCTAAATCTTATGAACTACCCCGATGCATGCTGTCTACATAGGCATTATCCTAACTGTGATTTGGACATTTATATACACGTCAGCAGCGTTTTGGGGCCTGAAAATGTGTGCTATTAGAACAGAACATATGTTTGTGAGTTTTTTTGGCATCTTCAAATGTGTGATGGCAGGTGTTTTGTGTGTCTGTGTGATGAGTGATGTGTGCACGCTTGACAGGTTGAACAGGTAGGGGACCATTACTAAGTCAAGGTAATTACTCAGTCAAGGTCACAGAGGAGAGAGCGCTGGGATGATGGACAGAAGGCCTGAGGTGTGTGTGGTGTCCTGGGGGAAACATTAGCTGAGGGGACAGGTGTCAAACTCTTTTAGAGAAAGTTAAAGAACCAAAATAAACACTGATTAACCTTTCTTGACATTCATCCTAAAAAATCTCCAACCTAGTCAGGAAAAACATCTCCTTATCTACATTTTTACAAAACTCCACATTTCAAACATGTAAAAATCCACTGCAGTTTCCAGGTAAGATGAATACCAGATGCAGTAAAAACAACTTGTATGCCTTTTCACAAAGATTATGATTATATAGTGCAAATATTGGTTAATAAAGACCGATTATCTTCATATGGTTCCTTGCACAATGCTATTTTATGATCTCAAAACA
Source organism: Carassius auratus (assembly GCF_003368295.1). NCBI lineage: Eukaryota > Metazoa > Chordata > Actinopteri > Cypriniformes > Cyprinidae > Carassius > Carassius auratus. The sequence goes on along the minus strand of NC_039282.1, from coordinate 14,273,904 downwards.
CCATAGTGCATGATTTGTAAACTAATACATTTTGATGTTTGCATTACATAATCAACTCCATACATGGATTTTTGACATGGTACTGTAGTACTGTGGTACTCTTGGAACTGTGTTGCACTTCCAATGCAGAGCTTCTGTGAAACCTGACATGACAAAAAAGCTTAAAGTGTGTGTGTGTGTGTGTGTATATATATATTTTTCTAGTACTTAATTGTTATTCCAGATACTTACTTAGTTTAAAAATGCAGTTTTGCCTCTCAGGATGTTTCGTTTTTCTTTCTGAAAAACAAGACAAAGATTCTGAAATGTTTCTGTGTACTTTCCTAAGCGGCTTTAGACAAATAATCTGTACATCAACGAAAAGGGAAGCTACCTGTTAAGTTGCAATAAACTATTTCATTATTAATTGCTAATAAATGTCCATTGTAATACTCGGTGGGCCTAAATTGACTAATGGAGTAAAGAATTTTTATTTCATAGGTGTAGTAAATGGGATTTAAATGAGTTTCCATTAACTACATCAAGGATCCACTGAATGTGATTTAACATACGATAATGACTAATTAGTAAAACATGCCAAATGTTGAAGACTGATTATCCCAATTAATACAGTAATATAAAAGTGTTTTACAGCATACTTTTAAAATGATGGTTTAAATAAGTTGTGCACTGTATTCTGTGTATTCTGAGACAGTATTGTAGATCCGCACAAGGCTTGAATGGGCTACAAAACCATCAGCAAGAACCTTGGTGAGAGGCAGACAACTTTTGGTGCGATTTTTCAGAAATGGAGGAAATACAAAATAAACATTGATCGGCCTTGGACTGAAGCTCCGTGCAAGATCTTGCCTCATGGGGTAAGGATGATCATGAGAAAGGTGATGGATCAGCCCCGAACTACAAGGGAGGAGCTTGCTAATGATCTTAAGGCAGTTGGGACCAGAGTCACCAAGCAAAACATTGGTAATGCACTACACCGCAGTGGACTGAAATCCTGCAGTGCCCTCAAGGTCCCACTGCTCAAGAAGGCATTTGTACAGGCCCGTTTAAGAGTTTTTCAAAGTCTGAATGATTCAGATTTTATAAATACACTGTACATTTAACTAAAGAATCCTGCAAGCACTTGAATTTTTCCCCCTTTACTCGTACTACACAAAAAGTGGTTCAATAACGTTGAATGTTACAGAGACTGATTACTGCAAATGCAGATCCCAGTGTGATCTAGTTAAACAATTAGTATAAAGTAAAATGTTTGCTTTCATAAAAATATATATTTTTCCTAAAAAAACAAATATCCCAATATATTGTCTTGCTTATAGTATCGCAATGTATTTCGTATCGAAACCCCTGTATCGTGATGTGTATTGTATCACCAGATTCTTGCCAATACACAGCCCTATTTTTTGGGTTGTTGTTCTGTCTCTATTCGTTGAAAGAAACCTACCATAAAAATGACAGATTTTTCTTAATTTTTTTTTTGTAAGGGGGGCAAACTTACAAAATCAGCAGGGGATCAAATAAATATTTTCCCCACTGTAAGTATACAGTATATATAAATTCTTTACAGGTTTGAACCTTCAAATTCATCCCTCAAAGAAAAGCATATAATGGGTTCCTTGTGTTAGCTCACAGCTGCTCAGTGGGCTTTAAGTGCTAAAGCTGTTCCTGGTATAATGAGCTTAAGGAGATAATTATTTCTTTCAGTCGACTGACAGGGAGCATGACAGACATTTAAATGAGATGCAGCCTAGCAGGATGGAAGATGAAAACACAGAAGAATGCCAGGAAGCAGCGTCTGTCCTTGCCCGCTGAGAACCAGCAGTACATGGATGTTCGGAGCCCGAGCATCTCTCATAGGGTGGTCTCAGCAGGGAGAGAGAGGTTGTTATCGTCTTTCCCCTTGTATTTAAGGCAGTGGTCTTTTTCTACGCGGTTTGGCTGTTTGTCCACACGCAAACACAGTACCAGGTCACTTAAATGGAACCATTATTGAAATCTCCTGTCAGGGTGTTTTTGACCTGTGACATCATAGCATGCACCGTTATCGCCACCAAACTGGAAACTGATTGGCTAACATGGCTTTACGGTTGAGATTACATCAATTATATATAAGATATATGAGATATATCTTATACATTTATCTCCAACCAGTTCCAACTCACACCTACTTTGAGGTTTCTAGTAATCCTGAAGATCTTGATTAGCTGGATCGGGTGGGTTTGATTAGGGTTGGAGAAAAACAGTGCAGAGCTGTGGCCCGCCAGGAATTGAGTTTGAGACCACTGATTTTAAATCTATAAGATCAGTCTGAAGTAAACAGGAAGTGAGAGGCACAAAATCCCCTGTTTCAGCACTGGTTAGTTCTCACCACAGTTTTAAAAAACACATAAACAAAGTGGGGAGTGGAGGGGGAAGAGTTGAGACACAGACAGTTTAATTTTGCTCCCTTCGAGTTGAAAACACAAATGAATGCCCAGCCATTTGCACTCTGCATCGAAAACATATATATGAACCTGCTGTTGCACCTCTGATAGCTTTTAAGGCTTATTCTGCAGCGTTTATATAAGCCTTTTGTTGGACTGTGTCATGGAGCTGTAAAAAAGGTTATACTCACTAAGTGAATGAATCGTGTTTGTGCCAAGATCTTATTACAAAGCAAAAATAAACAGTCTACTTCGATCCATGAACTTTGAACCATGAACTGAATTGTCTCTCATAGCAAATCAACACATGCTGTTGTGAATAATTAAGCAAATCGTCTTTTCGTAGGATAAGAACACGCAGGCTCATGATTAATTTAATAGACACCGACGCATCATCGATGTACTATAGTCCATTGCCGTGTCACAAATTGTGACGTCAACATGATGTGGATTTTAAACCGTAAGATGAATTTCTGAATTTTGTCTTCTGCAGAAGAAAGAAGGTCATACAGGTTTAGATCAACATGAGGGTGAGTAAATGTTTTGAGTTTTTATTTTTGGGTGAACTGTCCTTTTTAGAAGGACATTTAACCTGCAGAGTCAGTCACAGATTTTACAGCCACAGTTTGGCTTTTTTTTTTCTGCTTTAGTCATGAAGGATTGGTTGTTGGACTCACTGGACTGTGTAGCTCTTTCTGCTCATAGCTTTTCACTGATATTCTCTACTTCTGAATGAACAAAAAGAGACAGTTCACCCCAACATGAAATTTAGTCATGTTGTTAAAAACCCATAACATATCCCTTTCTACAGTGCAACATAAAGGGCCATATTTTAACGATCTTAGCGCATGGTCTAAAGCAAATGGCACAAGTCCACTTAGGGCATGTCCAAATCCACTTTTGCTAGTTTAACAATAGGCAAACGGTCATGCACCGGGCACATGATCCAAAAGGGTTGTTCCTGTTCTCTTAATGAGTCATCATGGGTGTTTTTTTGGCGTAACGTGTAACCAATCCGAGTCTCATCTCCAATTACATTTAAAGGCCAGTTGAGCTTGAACCATTGCAGAATTTGCAAGAGCAAAGACTGAACACTTCTCCAGAGAGGAAAAGTAATCTCGTGCACAAGCAGACCATCTACGGGGCACAGTAATAATCTTTTACATTGTAATCCTTTCATTTTTAATATTTGTCATGTTTGTGTGCTGCTGCAGTCCCTGTGTGTGAAATAAGCAGAGTGAACGCGCGTTGTTCACCCGCCTACAGGCACATATTACTAACGCGCTGTTTAATTAACAAAATTTTAACTTTAGACCAGGTTTAAGTTGGTCAAAGATGCAGTCTATTTCAGTTGTCTCAAAATAGCAACACACCAGCAATGTGCCTGAACACACATCATTTTCAGACCAGCATGCCCATGGGCGCAAATGCATTTGATATTTAAACAGCTTGGCGCAGGACGTGAAAATGATGACTGCATCAGACTGAATATAGGAAAAAAACATTTGCGTCAAGCCCGGTGCCACATTGCACCAGCAAAAGTATTAGTATTTAGTCACTAATTATGACTAAATATGTAAGAAACATAATAAGAAATGAAGTAAAATAATCCTCTTTCATATTCCATCCAAATATGACAATGGTTTCATTGTTGACTGCATCCCAATTTTTGTGTTCTTGATTGGACCATCTGTGGTGATAATGAAAGATTTTTATTTATTTTTTACGCTTTGAACTGCTTTATTACTTTTCCACAGTCAATTGTCTGTGGAATCATTTTACACTTTCATGGTGGTACATTTGTTACCGAAGAGATATCATCGATTGCACATTATTTCAAAATGTTGTGGCAATTAATGTTAATCAAATAATTTTCTTAATGATTTGTAAAAGCTATCTGGTTGATTTTTGCTAGGGGCATAAGGGTTTCTAAATCCCTCCAAACTGGAACAAAATCAAAACCTATTTCTGAAACTTGGGGAATATCTCTTAAGGATGGTGAAAACATAGAATAAACCCTCTCGCCTCTTGCAGTTCATCTGCTGTTGGTAAAGTGTGCAGTGCAATGCTCTTGATGAGGCCTATAAGTAGAGATGACATCAGAGATAAGTGGGATTATATTGGCTTTATGGTACTGCACGCCACTGGCTTGGATCTGCAAAGAATGAAGTTGAAGCTTGGAAGAGACAGCCAGATCTCCCAGCGGGGACGGGCAACATTTGGGTGGACTATGAGTAACTGAACAGTTTTGGATACTTGACTAGGTAACAAAGGGTTCTTGGTTTGAATCCAAATGAGTCAATGCCCTTGGGTTGAGTGTCTTTTAATACCTGTTCCCACTGCATGCCGGTTGCGTGTCACTTTTATAGCATCTGCTCATTGGCAGCTACAAAACCTTGGAGCTACAAGGATGGAGGCACTACATCAAAGGCGTAGGTTTGGTTTTAAAATTGTTTGGGACATTTTAAAATCGCAAAAATCCATAATTCTGCAACCTTTAATTGCCAAAAGTGTTATTTTCTAACAGCTGAAAAACAGTGTATTGTAGTTAACTAGAATGAAAACTGAAACAAAAACTAAAATCAAAAGAAGTTACTTGAAATAAAAGAAACAATAACTTTAAAATACAAAAACCGATTCAAAATAAAAATAAAAACTATAATAGTATCTAAGATGTTTTAATGTAAAACAAGGCTGCAAAATATGGGGAAAACATTTGAAATATTATTATAGTATAAAATTATTCTATATTTATATATTTTACATCACATTCCTGTGATGGCAAAGCTGAATCTTGAATTCTAATGAACTGTTTTACTGTTTTAATTTGATACCATGAGGCTGTGATGATGCAAAAAAAAAAAAAAAAAAAATTGCAACAGATTAGGTTCTAAACTGCAATTTGCTTATTTTCACTTCACAAATTTGGAGACAACAATTACAGTGCACTCTTTCCTCTATGTATCCAAACAAATGTTGCCATGGCTGTCATCTGTTGTTCTTAAAATGTTTGAGTAAAACACATTTGAATATGTATTTGTATTCATATAATGAATGTGCTTGAAGAATAATAATTTCTAGACATATTTCTTGGTTTTGAGTGGTATGTGGCATTGGTTCTGTGTTGTAAACCTGGACCTTCTATGTTTGCTCAGGCTGTTTGTTTAGATTGAGTACTTTGATATCCCACTCTGCCTTAACAGCTAGGTCATGGCTACACTAGAGCCACACGATATCCTCTCTGATACTGATGTGACTGCTCTTGTGGCAGAAACTAACACTGTTTTGGTCTTATCTGTTTGGAGGTCGCTGCTGGTGAGTTAGATGATCTCCCAGGTTTGTCACAGATGCAGGAAATTTGAGTGTCACTGTAATAGCTGGACTTCCTCACAGATAGACTGCAAAGATGCATTCTTTGTATAAAACACCATTTATATAAACCATGTCATGGATCTTCACCGGATGGTTGCATCAAGATCCTAGTTTTACACATACCATGCAACTCTGAGAATGGACCTTGACTGTGTCAAAAAGTAGTAAAAATTAGGGCTGCACGATTAATCGCATGCGGTTATGAACGCGATATTGCGTAGCTTGTCAGCGAACTGCGAATCTGTATATTAAGTGCCGCTCCATTTGAAAGCAGGTGATAGATATTTAGTACTTAATCACAGAACCGGCTTTACTGACAAGACACGCATGACAATCATTTTGTCATGCGATTAAACGTGCAGCCCTAGTAAAAATTAAGAGTTAAAAGTAGTGTATGTGACTAGTTGATCCTTAGATATGTTATGGTAGGTTATTTATTTTTTGATTAGCTGAAGTACATAATGGCAAAGTCTTAATCCACTAGTAGTCAATAACAAGGATCTTTTTAAAATACTTCCCACTTTGGCAGTAATTTTTAAATGTGTGCAATATTATATGTGTATGTTTGTTGTCTAATAAGCATAACTATAATTTTTAGGTTCATCATCACCTTTTAAGACCTTTGAATAATCGTTGTCCTAATATTTTTTATTTTTGATCAAAAATGCAAATGTAAAACCAGTTTACAATTAAAAAAAATATTATTATTATTATTATTATTATTTAATGTTTAATTAACATATTATTTCTTTGTTGTTGTTGATTTGAAAATCCAAGTTCTTTCCAAGTTTTGAAGCTTTTTTTGTTTGTTTTTTAAATTTGCTCAAAATTTACTATTTTTGTTCATTGATTTAATGGCTTAGTTTTTCTTGAAAAAGTAAATAAAAATTATATATATATATATATATATATATATATATATATATATATATATATTAAATGATTGTATGATTAATGATTAATTTAATTATCATTTCTCTTTAATTAACAGATTTTTTATTAATTTTTTTGCTCGTTTGAGCCAAAACCAATTTTTTTTTTTTTATTTCTATTAAAACTTTTGAGCCATCTTATTGGTATCTTTCTTTAATTGTCTTTCATTTCATTTAATTGTTTTATATAGAGTTATTTCACATACTGTTCTTTCCATACTGGAACACAGGGTATGTATTCATTATCCTGCAGCTCTGGAGTGATTTGTCACATGACATTCATGGCTAATGACATGGTAAAACCATATCCTGATATACATGATATATTGTATGATATACAATATGGTGAAAATGTGTTCCTTTTCTGCATTTCTGACTGTAGAAGCTTTCACTTTCATAAACACAGGTGTGTAAAGGCCATACTGACTGGGCTGAAAGACATCTATATAATATTTTTTGTGTACTGCAGGACCACTCTCCACTTCAGCAGCGTGTGTGACCTGCATACTAACACTGCCTCATACCTGCTATAGTGGGTTCCAGTAATACTGAGGGACTCTGAATCCAGCCAGTCGTGTGCTGAGAAACCATTTACACACTCTTTCAGTCACTGTTGCTCTGCTTGTTCCTTCTTTTCTCTATTATCCACCCACACCCACATAATGTGTTTGTCTGCATTGCAGTGGGCTTGTGGTAAACTTAATGGGGATTCTTTGGTTTTTAGCCACCTATCGCAGCCCACATTTGTTATGCGCGGGTGTGTGAATGTGTGTGCTGGAGACTGGTGGTTAAAGAACCGGTGTGGTCCATGAACTATCACTATTGAACATGACACTAAACCCCAGGATGCTCCATTGGGAGTTGCCCCTGCGGTATGAATAGTGAAAACCGTTTAGAGGAGAACATCAGCTAAACCAAAATGTAGTAAAATTAAATGGTAGCTCACCTAAAAATAAAAAATCTGTCATCATTTACTACCTCTCATATTGTTACACAATCCGGCATTATTTCTCTCTGTTGAACACAAAAGGAGAACTTTACAAAGCTTTTTTTTTCCCCCACTAAAAATGTATTTATTTATTTTTGTCCTTTTTGCAGCTTGACAGGGATGATTACCGTGAATTGTTATATGGTAAAGAGTTTAATAAAAATTAAAATTGTCATCCTTTACTCAACCTCGTGTTATTCCATACCCCTATGACTTTCACTCTTATGTGACACTTAATAAGCTATTTTGTGTGATTTATTTTTTCCTGTCTTTGTTCAGTTCAATCACGATCTTTTAATGATTAATTGTGTAGCTTTACTCTGAATAATTATTTATTTCAAATGATTCTGATTTTTTAAATGCATTTTAAGAATACTTTTCCCATCAATTGCACTGGAGCTGCTCAATACAGAACAGTATATTCTCTGACATTAGATTAACTAATGCTGCCATTGACCTGGTGTCCCATAACTGTCCTCAAAACCTCTCAGTTTGGCCACAAGCCAGTACTCCATGTGCTCCACATTTAATTTAATTGGCATCAGAACTTAATAAGGTTAATATGTTGCGACAACTGTGAAAGGACTTAATTAGCCATCAGAAAGTGAAAGGCATTTGATATCCGTGAATTTTGAATTTTAATCCTGGATCAAGTGCAAGGAAAAGAGCATTGTAAATTTGAAGGCACAGATACAGTGTATGGTGCATGATCTCCTCTTTTCACTATTCCCCAAACACATCATGATCTACATTAAAGACTGAAGCAGTTACACTGAAAGAGTTTAATTGAGATCTCTCTGGCTACCTGTTGCTTCAGAGCACTTTACTGTCAATACATTTTGAAAATTAATATTATTATAACTACTACTACTACTACAATGAATGCATACCAGAATGCAGTTCTGTCTCAGAATGCAATGCACTGTGTCTGCTATCTTCATATCATCAGCCATACTGCTAAAGTGAATGTGACTGGCCTAGCCTAAAGCAGTCTCTCTCTACACACACACACCCGCACATCTCTTGTCAAACTGACTGGCTCTCGGTGAACATATGCTAATGTATGGAGCTGTGTCATATTGAAGCGCTCACTTGTTTCCTCACACAGCCAGCTTACCCTCTCACTTGCGTGTTAGTCCCTTATTTTCCACACGAGCTGTTTATTTATTTATTTTTCTTGTTTTTGAGGTTTAAGTTATTACTTTTACAGCCATGCTCAAAGTGAAAGTGTATTATTCCAGCAGCACCAAATGAGAGTGTAAAAATAATGAATATTTCCATTAGGTTAATTAGGTTTCCCTAATACTCATACTTTCTACTTGCACTCTGCCCCTTAATATATCAATTAAACATTTTTGAGCATAACCTTACAGTTTTTGTTTTTAATTGTAAGGAGATATTTTAACAATGTTTTATTGTGAAATGTTTTTTATTGTGTTATAAATTGTTATGTGTGTACTGTATGTATATATATATATATGTATATATATAAAAGACCACAATACATCGCCAGACCACAATACATTTTTATGTCAGTGATTTTTGCCTGTTGCCTCGGTCACACATTTGTCTCTCAGTATAAAATGTCTTTGACCTTTTTTGAAGGTGTCTGTTAGCTCCTTGTCATTCCACTCTTTAGATAATTACACATCTCTAAAAGTGAGAGCACATGCCCACAAATTCATCTTGACGTTTCACCTCATTTTCCACCCCTCTCAGGCTAACCTCCTCTTCCTCTGCGGAGAAGTTTTTTCCCCTTATCCAGTGGCGTAGTGTCACGGTGCATGCATATGGGCCCAGGCAGTTTGGGGGCCCGCTGAGCTGGGGGGACCTTTTAATTGAAACGAGGGAACGAATAGAGCCCTGCATGGGCCCGGCCCTTGTCCAACAGCTTATGTGAATTCTCGGCCCAAGTCCAACTGGATACAGTGTCTTTTTTCTCTCTCTTCCCCATTACACAGCTATTAAAATAGTTCAGTTTTGGTTTTTAATGAAAAGTGGTCATATTTCTTTTTGTTCCTGTATTAAGTTAATTTAGAAATATGTTTGGAACATTTTATCTTTGTTAAATTCAAGTTTTTGTTTTGTAAAGGAACGACCAAGCTTCAGCAGCAGACAGTGAGTTGAGCATTGCGTTTGATACATTTAGCCTGCTCAAACCAATACAAATTGCCTGAAATAAACAGACATAAAACACTTCATGCATTTCACAGTATTGATTGAAAAATTTTTCCTAGATAAATGAGCTCTGTTAGGTGCATATCCAATCGTTTGTATGCTAAATTTTTGCATATGGGCCCGGGGCTGACTCACTACGCCACTGCCCTCATTCTTCCTTCCTCTACTTCCTCTTGCATTGGCATTCACAGCATGACATGTACCTGCTCTCTTCCTCTCTGATAAAACAGAAACTGTCCCGTGGTGCCACTGAGAGCTCAGTACATATGAGATAATTTGCTGTTTGATCAAAATAATTGTGCTGTCGGAATCATCTCAGAAAGCCACTTCATTGCCGTTTTCCGGATAACGGAGGAATATAGAAAACTCATAGAGCAGATCGACATCCCAGTGTGCCGAGGGATGGTAGAATGTGGATGTACGAATATTGTTTCATGAAATAAGATAAATGAGGTAACTGAGGTTCATCCTGATGTCCTTGGATATATGTGCTGATGCTTCTAGTGTTCCCCAGATGCAGTTCTTGTTGCCAGCTGACAGCGAATTATTACTTTTTTTTCTTTGGCCTTTGCATTCTAACTGAAAGGAACAGTAGAGACAGGACTAGATGAGAATATCAATTTATTTCATTGTTGTTTGGCAAAGAAAATGCATTATTTCAGATTTAAATAGAATTTATTTTTGTGTGTGTTGTTCATTTGACAGACTTTCTAGTTTCTATACATTTTTGTTAAAACTGTCTTGGTGTTCAGACCCCCCCCCCAACTTAATTAAATTTACATTTGTTTATTGCGTGGAATTAATTTAATTTAATTAATTAATTTAAATAAAATAATTAAATATTATTTATATATCCGGGCTTCCTCTTCAGATAAGAAGATTGCATTTTTTAATCTTATCATTTATGTATTTATTTATTGGAAAATTCACTATTTGCAATTTTTTTATTTTATTAAATTAAATTACCAACCTATTTTTGTTACAAACATCTTGCTCTGTGTAAATTGTGATGACATCTCCTGTTATTTCTGCTAACATTTACTCTTTTGCTTTAGTGGCTTTTCGGCTTTTGTCTTTCCCTTTCTGCGTCCAACTGTGTGAGACTAAGTTTGTGTGCTTGTGCGAGTCTGTGATTATAGCACTACACAGAATTACTTCATGCGTACGGTTTAATCTTTCTCAACAAACAATTCCATAAAAGTGTGCAGTCTCACTCATTCATATCATGCTGAGTTTCTTTATGAAAAGCAGTCAAGCTGTAATAATGTTAAGGCTAATGTGCGCACCTCTAAGCAGGATAGGAAATGCAGACCATTAGAATGCATGTGCAGGACTTGATGACTGTCCACAATTGATGAGCGATGAGTCAGAAAGTGTTCAATTTAAACTGATTTGCTGTCAACAATGGAATCAATCACTGGATTTGAAGTTAATACATTCAAAGTGAGCTTTGTGAAGCTTCGTGGTTTCATGAATTTAATTTATTGAGCAGTATTACTGACTGGTGGCATCACAGGCTTTGGGGACGTCTTTTTATGAACTTGCTTTGCGAGCAGTCAACCTTGATCAAAATTATAAATTAACAATGCTTTCATTTACTCAAAAGGGACATATTTTATACTTATATATTTTGTACTTTATTTTTCCACTAAAGCACACTTGTTATAATGTTATTTGAGATTTCTTGCAGCAATGACCGTTGTAATTTAGTTTTTCATTAATATTTAACTGTTAGATCATACATCATACATACTTGTATATGTAAATGACCTCTGTTATGATTGGCTAATCTCTGCATAATTACGTAGTTTACTGTTTAGTTTAGAGGAATAGTTCACCCAAAAGTTAAAATGTGCTGAAAATGTACTCGCCCTCAGGACATCCAAAATGTAGATGAGTTTGTTTTTATCAGAAAAAAGAAGTTTAGCATTACGTCACTTCCTCACCAATAGATCTTCTGCAGTGAACGGGTGCCATCAGAACGAGGGTTCAAACAAATGTAGATTTCTTATAAATTTAACAAATTATAATTTTGTTATTATGGGTTATGTATTTGACCAGCCTTTTGCTTCACAAGATGTTAACTGATGGACTAAAGTCAAGTGTATTACTTGCAGATTATCAGCTGTTAAGACTCTTTTTCTGATGGCACCCATTCACTGCAGAGGATCTATTGGTGAGCAAGTGATGTAATTCTCACATCAGTTTTTCAAATATTGACTGCCATTGTCACGACGCAGTAGAACGCGCAGAGGAAGAAACAGGGTCTGGGTCCAAGTGCAGGGAAAAAATTACTTTTTAATAAATGAGAACAAAAAAGGCCAACAAGGCAAAAACAAAACAGAATCAAAACAACAGGGATATGAGCAGAAGCAATCTGAATGTAAAACACAAAGGACAAGCAACAACCAACAAATCACAATTAATACAGCCAGACAGAGTGGTGTGTGAGACGAGAATATATAGTCCATGACAATGAGCAACAGCTGTGTGTGTGATTGAGAAACAGGTGTGCAGAGTGAAGGTAAATGAGTCCGGGAGCAAGGGAGAAACACAGGTGGAGCAACTAAACAGTGAAAAGGTGGGCGGGGTCAGAAAAGGACAGGAGAGAGCACATGGCACCAAACAAACACAACACTCACAGAAGACAGTGACAGAAAGACAGAAGACTGTGACAACTATAGTTTTTTTTCACAAAACATTTGATCAATGCTTTCACAGTAAATAAATATGATAGGATATCACAGACATTTCACGACATTACTAATATTTATTTTGAAATGTGATACAGATTCCCAAGTGTTTCTATTACATCAACCAACCAACTCCATCAGGACCCTTCATACAGAGCTGATCTGACAGTTAGCTCAATGTCACAAGCTCAAAGGACCTGATGTGTGACACGCAGAGAACTAACCAGAATGAATGGGGCAGAGGGAACAACAAACTAATTTGTGTATCTGATCTCTCCCTTTCTCATCTGTCTTTTCCCTTGACCTTTATAGTTGTGACATTTGACAGTTCAAAGATGAGAGAGGAAATGCTGCAGGCAGAATTCTCCCATCTGAGTCTTTTCTCCAGAGAGTTTGTGTCACAGTGTGCATGAGAATGTCTTGCAATGTGCTTTGTGGTGTATGTCACTTTCATTCTTTTTTTCCCTCAATTTGTTTTTTTTTTTATGATCAGGCAAATTCAGAAAAATAGCATTCATTGGTAAATGGAGTTTTGATGTACTTTATCCCACTCAGTTATAAAACTGCATTTCCTCTTGTTGTGGTCATTCAGATGCTCTAAAAAAATGCTGGGTAAAATACAACCCAGTTCTGGGTAAAATATGGACAAACCTAGCAATTAGGTTGTTTTCAACCAACAGCTGGGTTGAATGTTTAACCCAGCCTTCTGTGCAATAACCCAATAACCCAAAAATCAAAAGCAGCATTACATTTTAATCTACCTCCGATGCATGCTGTTGAATGTATTCTTTTTAAGCATTTATTTCATCTCTGAATACATGAACATGCATGTCAGCCTTTCAGGTAGCATACTAGCCAGGTTTGCCTGTGTTTTCTGGAGAGTTATTCTTCACCAGATGTGATCAAACGGTGGCTTCAGGCATGCAAAAATTCAACCAGGCTGCACTGTTTGCGCTTTCGCTTTTATCACCTCAAAAACAGGCAAAGACACAACCTTCCCTGTATCCTGCTTGACAAATGTATACATGATAAAATAGATAGAGCACCTGCTCTTCCCTGGAGAGATCTCTATTGCTGCTTGCTTCCTTCTCTCACCATAACTCTCAGTAAATAGGACATCAGCGCTGTTTATTTCCACTGTGTTCATAGCCAATGAAAGCGTGCAGTGGGAAAAAATGGCTAAAGTCTGATTTGTGCTACCCATAACCATGGCAACCAAGCATCTCTGAACCCACAACTAGTCAGAAAGTGGTGGATGAGGAGGGGAAGCTATATATATATATATATTCAATTAAAATTTGTAAATAGCAAATCCACCATTGCATAAGTGCAACTGGCTTTAAAGGGAATGGGAAATGACACTCTGATTGGTTTATTGCACGTTACGCCCAAAAAACACCCATTACTCATTAAGAGAATAGGGACAACCTGTTTTGACCATGCGCCTGTGCACGCCGACCATTTTCCCATCGTTAAACTAGAAAAAGTGGATTCGGACACACCATGAGTGTACCTGTGCCATGCGCTTTAGACTCTAGTGGAGAAGAATCTACAAAACATGAGACTACATCTAAAGTCTTTATTTGCTCTCCATTTAATATCATTGAAACAATTGAGATATTAAAGACTTAAAGAGATATTAAACAATTTTCTCTCCTATGGGAGAGCACATATGACCTGGCTGGCTGCCATAGCTGAACCTGATTAAAGCACCTCTGAGCGTTGTGCTTGCTAATCATAAACTCCTCGCACCAGTCATGTCTGCTGTGCCAGGCCTGGGGATTCTTTAAATATCAGCTCCTGAGTGGATCGTTTTGTAGGCTGTATGGTCAAAGTTGTTAAAGGTGCTGTAGGGAACTTTTGTAAAAAAATATTTTTTACATATTTATTAAACCTGTCATTATGTCCTGACAGTAGAATATGAGACAGATAATCTGTGAAAAAAATCAAGCTCCTCTTGCTCCTCCCAGTGGTCCTATTGCCATTTGCAGAAACTCCATCGCTCCCGGTAAAAAATGACCAATCAGAGCTGCGGTCCGTAACTTTGTTTATGTTCAAAATATAGAAAAATGCATAGAATAAGCGAGTACACCATGGATCCATTTTCCAAACCGTGTTTTTGGCTTGTCCTGAATCACTAGGGTGCACCTATAATAAGTGTTTATATTCTGACTATTTTAGATTGCTTCGGGGGTACCGCGGCGGAGTAACCCAGTATCTCTGTGATTCTTCATAGACATAAACAGAGAGAAGTAGTTCCGGCTACGATGTTCTTCCGCAAGACGCAAGCAGTTCTGTTTATTAACCGCTAGAGCGTCAAAAGTTACCTACCGCAGCTTTAAGTTAACAGTCATGAACTCCTATGAACATTTCATGAACCTGTCCCTGATATATTATGTATGGAAATTAATATTGGTTACCGATCGGAGATACTTAATGCTGCTTAATGGGTGATCTTTATAATATAGTGGTCATTTTCAATGGCTTTTTATGGGTGTGTGAATGCTGATGGTGCCTGTGAAATTGCATATCAGCTGATTCATTTGCAGATAAATTGAGGCTGTGAAATCCATTTTCACTTTCAAGCTCAGGCTAAACACATTCATGATGTTTTAGGAAGGAATAGGTAAAAATTGTATACTGTACTACCAACCCTTGAACCTAAGATTATTTTCCAAGCCTTAAGCCATTTGAAGTCTAAGTAAAGTGTCTGTCTGTCCGTCCGTATGTACTGTATGTGTTCAGTTCCAGTTCATACTACATGTATGTATATATATTCCTGTGGCTCAGTGGTAGAGCATTGCGTTAGCAGCGCAAAAGGTCATGGGTTCAATTCCCAGGGAACACAAATACTGGTCAAAAAATATGTATAGCCTGAATGCACTGTAAGTCGCTTTGACTAAAAGTGTCTGCTAAATGTAATGTAATATATCTAGATAGATAGTGGTGTTCTGAAATGAGGAGACTTTTTTACAAGCAAAATAAAAAAATTAAAAAAGAAAGAAAGAAAACCATTTATATTATAAATGTATTACTTCATGCATATTTAATGTTTAAAATATTCATAGCTTACCTTACTTTGGCTAATCAGATTATAGACAGGGTATACTTGCGATGCCATCAGCAAAAGCTCTACAGCTTCCATTGAGTCTGGAAGTGTAGACTTTAAATGACATACTGCATGTTTACGAATACATGTTTTCGAGCCAATGCATGATTTGCATGCCAATTGAATGTTTTCATTTTGCCAGAAGCTACTTTGAAGTGTATGGGTATGTTGTCATGGCAACTGCTTTTGTGTACAGACAAGCGAGCTGTGCACCATTACATATCGCTGGTGGTTTATGACACATTCATTCAAGCATGTGTTCCTGGGGAACAGGGTTTGATTTCTACATTGTAAAATCTGTAAGATATACTACAAGTATTCCTGGATGACTGAAAACGAAAGTACCAGGAGTTTTCACACATTCATCTGTATAAAAAAGGGCTGCTTGTTTAGAAATCTGAATGCAAAAGTTTGAGACTTGCATTGTATTTTCAGAAGAGAAAAGTGCAGTTATGTGAACAAAGAGTTATTTTGCATGATGTTTTTAATAAGAATATTTACTGTAGGCACAAACTGAATTGCAAATATGATTGATCATCAATTATTTGATTGGTTGACTAACTGACATCTTTAAAGCAGCACCACTACTGGATCGGTCATTTCTTTTTCCCTCATTCTTCTATATTTTATCCTTACATCTCACTATGACAGCCTTGGTTGCACTTTATGCATTTATTAATTTAGCATTTACTAAAACTATAAAGTATCTCTAGTGCACCTTCCAGTACCACTGTGGCCTTTATGTGAGCTTCCTAAAAAGTCTGATCATTTAAGCAACGCTCATAAAAGTTAAGTGTTGACTCATAAATATCTTGACCAATCTTGTTCAATTACCTTTCCCTCTCCAACCTCATTTTTGCTTCAAGTGCCAAATCAGAGGATTCTAGATTGAGCTGTTCTGCTGATATCTACCTCATTTCTTTCCACAGCATTCCTAGCTATTTTTTGAGAGAAATGGAACCAGTAAACTAAAACTTCCCAATGCCATTGTGTTTGAAGAAATAGTTCACAAAGAAATTTAAATATGCTGAAATTTACTCTAGATGTACTGTAATGCTGAATTTCTCCAAATCTGTTTCAATGAAGAAACAAACTAATTAATATCATAGATGGCGTAAGGGTGAGTAAATTTAACTATTCTTTTAAAGGAATAGTTCACCCAAAAATAATTTTTTATGTTTACCTGCTTACCTCCAGGGCATCCGAGATGTAGGTGACTTTGTTCCTTCAGTAGAACAAAAAGATTTTTAACTCAAACTGTTGCTGTCAGTCAGTCATATAATGGAAGTGAATGGGAATCACAGCTTTGAGAGTAAAAAAAAAAAACATACACAAACAAAACCAAATTAAACCCTGCAGCTCGGATTGACACATTGATGTGTAAAGACATGAAAAGATCGGTCTGTGCAAGAAAAAGTTAACAGTATTTATATATCAATTTTTACCTCTTATTCACATCAATGTCCGAACTGTCCTGAGCGCATTCTCAACAGCCGGCATGTGATGTGTCTTCTTCTTCTTCTTGCTTTACGGCGGATCGCAGACTTAAAAGTGCATTACTGCCACCAATCTTTCAAATGGATAATTGACACTCTATCTACAATCTCAATTAGGAGTGTCAAAGGTCCATTTGAGAGATAGGTACATTAAAGTTGTAACATTGAAAAAAAAAAATGTATGGTGTATATATGTCATTATTTAAATGTATATGTTTGGATTCAGATTTGTAAAGGTACTTAAAGCACCAATGTTCCTAATATTTCTGCACTTCTAAGAAATAAATGGTTGTTTCATTAAAATATTTCAATTAGTGTCAAGATATTTTAGGTGAGTGTTTTGAGCTGTAGCAACTCTCAACTACTAATTTAGACACTGAAATTCAATGCATATTAACATGATTAACCGTTCACTTTAAGTTATTCCTGTTTGGCCTGAGAGAGAGTTATTTTACCATGAGTGTCTTATCTTTGATTTTGTGCCTTCATTTACCTCTTGTCGCACAATGGATGTAAATTACTCCCAGAATCTGAGCACGCAATTAAACACCTCACTTCAGAGTGTGATGAGCTCTGTAATTAAAGGAGAAGCTGTGTTGCATGGGCAGGCCTTTTCTGGCAACACGCTTACACTTCTGCACAGGTTTCAATCATGTTGTGTTTTGGTGTATTACTTATTATATATATTTCACAATTTAGCGATAACAGAAAACAAGGACTGCACTGTTCATTTAAGAAATTTTTTATTTTATGTCTTGATAAACACTATGATTAATCTTGTAGTCATCGTAATTAGTAAACACAATGGCTGGTGACAAAACATGCAGTGCACACACTGGAAGGAATAAATATTCCACTCTTTTAAAAGAAGAGCAGTGCTGCGTGACAATTGGATATTTTAACTCATTCAGAAGATTGATTTTAGCCATTAAAAGTGAATTAGTTTTTTATGATTCTGTACTTGAGTCTGTGACAACAACTGAAGGAAGAAAAACTAACTAGAGTCTCATTCATATGCTGTTACCCTCCACTGAGTTTTCTTTAAAACAGAAGTAAATATGTGCAAGTCTTATTAAAACAGTGAAACTGCCTTTTGGTTGAACGACTGTGGGACATTGTTAATTGCAAATTGGAACACAAATTAGGTTTAGTCAAAACAGACTTGGCTAAATTCTGTGATCATTTCTAAATTTATGTGCAGTGTAGCTCATGTTGATCTTTTTTATATAGAAAATATATGCAATGGTCAAAAATATTATATATTGTATAAAGTTGTGTCCAGACATCAAACTCAGTATGTAGATTGTGCCAGGGGTTTGAATAGATTAATTACCTGTTAAACTTCCACTTTCTTGTTTTTACCCATTTATTTTTTCTTTCTTTTTTTGAGAACCCCTCAGCATAAACCTTTTAGAAGCTAAACTGTTACTGGTGTGCCGCTGGGTTCAGCTTTAGGTCCAGATGTGTTTTCAGCTGAGTTCTCAGAGAAACATTTTTTTTTTTCTGTTCATTTTTCATGCTTATTAGTTTTTAGAAAGTAGTCAGACAGATGCTGCATACCTTCCTGTCATAATGATTTAGGCTGGCTTTAAAGGAGGACCTTGTTCTATTGTTTTTGGTGAATAAATAGTAATTTGTGCCATTGTTGTACAGAAGATAGCAGCAGTTTGTGTGCCGTCTGCTGGCTACTTCTGACAGTACGGTCCTTTTTAAAGTGTTTATGTGAGGTTTCCTTTTATCAAATGCATGTTAAATGTGAAAACTGTCTTTGTAAACTATTATAATTGATTTAACATGCTGTGCATTGCTATACTCTGTAATTGTTGCTGCTGTCTTCTTTACTGTCAGTCATTGCACACATTAGGATGTTATAAAAGGCTGAGGAAACTGACTGATGGACGTTTTCATGAGTTAAACGCTTGTCTTTTTTTTCAGGGATGAGGCACTGTTTATCGCTTCCTCCACTGCCTCTCGTCATGCTGTTTTGGTCCGTTAGGGAGTGCAGCTCTAACACATCCATGCAAATCACTCGTAAAATAAAGGCTGAAAAGAAAGTTGTCATGATGCCCATCAGCTGTTCAGCTGAGAAAAGAGTACAGTAGACTGTCAGTCAAATCAAAACAGCAGGGCATCTATATAGCAAGTTCAAGCTAGCAGTTCTGAGCTTGTTTTGTTTCAGGTCTTAGAACATTTGACAGTTTTTCACTTTACAGAACATATTGGGATTGCTACAAACCTTTTATCGTCACAGCAGATGAACCCATATTTATTTTTTCTTTTATTTTATTATAAATAAAATTATTCTTTATTTTATTTTGTAATATAATTAATTAATATAATTTAATTAATAAATCTGTCTGATTTTGCTTGTGTTAATTTACAGATAAGTTTGTGGCATAATATTGTTGAGTATAATGAGCACATTTTTCTTTCTCTGCGGTCTCCAACAAACAATCAGAACAACTCTCGAACCATTTTTGTCACAACCCACCAGTTGGGGACCAATGATGTTTTGGATCTGAGGCGTGACAAGAGTCAATCCCCATCTGGCAACAATAATTCACAACAAGTTAGACAGAGTTGTGGACTCTGGATAATGTTGTAAAATAATTCTCAAGAAGCAGGGCTCTATTTTCCACATGTGTGCATCACTGCTCTCTGAAGAAGGTGCCTGAAGTCTTCTCATGTGCTCGAGACAAGTCTTGAAATCTGCAATTTCATGCTTGCTTAGTCCACAGAACACAAATATTGATTTGTGTTTATAATTCCCAAATGATTATAGTTATTGTTTATGACCGGAAGAGGACTAGAAGGATTTGAATTTTTGTTTTTTCAAGTTTTCTTTGAGTTTAGTTAAGCTGTTTAGACAGATGCTACAAGCTTTAGAAGGAAAGCACTCCTTCTTGTTACTTAAAATGAGTCTAAGCTATATTTTTTTCCTTGTCCTTGTCCCTTCTCTTTATTTCTCTTCTGCTCCAGCTGGTTGGTGGTGAGTTTGACCTGGAGATGAACTTCATCATCCAGGATGCAGAGGCCATCATCTGCATGCTGGAGCTGCTGGAACACTGTGAAGTCACATGCCAGGCGGAAATCTGGAGCATGTTTACTGCCATACTACGCAAGAGTGTCCGCAACCTGCAGACCAGCACTGAGGTCGGCCTCATTCAGAGGCTTTTGCTCAGAATGAGCTCTGTGGATGACATGATCGCAGGTGAGTGGTCTCGACCTGACCCTCTTTTAGAGTTTTAGAATTGACCTCTTATAAAACAAATTTTTTTCTGTTTGCCCAAAGCTCTATAAATGGTTCAGAAAATGTTTAGACGGCTCTGAAATGAAAGATGTGCAAAAAATACAGTCGGCTTTTAACAGCATATGCGAGATATGGGCAAAATCTTTTAGATTTTAGACATCTGAGAGTGTGGGAGTTGCTGTGAGTGAAGAAATGTGGATTTTCTTCTAAGCAGTGGAATTCATCAGGCTTAGGAAGAAGAGAAACTGAGAGAAAAATCTCATTAGTTGCACCGTCTGGTAATGAGATTGACTGGCAGTTTAGAGCAATATTAAATTTTACTTACCGTTTATGAATGAAGAAGAATGTTTTTTGATTCATTCCATCTGTATTTCATGGGCAACATGTTCCTCTGTCTGCATACATTAAATGGCATTTTTCACAATCAAAGTCCTAAAAGGCAGGGCTTTGAATTGCTTCATAGAAAGTTTCATCAGCAGACTTGATGAAACTCAAAATTAAAGTGTAAAATGGCATTAATTAGCATAAATTTGCATGTTTTCCTCGCAGCGGTGAGTGTATACCTCTAGGTGCTGTTTCTGAACCATATGTGTATTTATGTATGTTTATGTGACACACACTCATCTATTTGTCTGTCTGTCTTTCTACTGGTGAAACGTTTGAGGTAATACAACAAATTCTAAAACATTTCTAAGGGTAAGCTAGGGCTGCATTTATTTGATAAAAAATACAGTAATAACAGTATTATTGTGAAATATTATTTAAATTTAGTGTTTTTTTATTTGTATATATTTTAAAAAGCATTCTTATGATGGCAAAGCTTCGTTTTTTTTTTAAAGCAGACATTTCTTTAGCCTTCAATCTTAATATCTGCTATAATCCTAATCAAATTTATATATAATGAGAAAATTAATGAGAAAAAAATTACTTATTATTTTAGCCAATATAACAAAGAGTAAAAACTTTAAGGGGGTCTGAATACTTTCGTACCCATTGTATATAATAATGAATAAAATACAGTAAATATTACACACAATATAATATAATATAATATAATATAATATAATATAATATAATATAATATAATATAATATAATATAATATAATATAATATAATATAATATAATATAATGTCTTTCTTTGATGGCAATAGTTGATTTTCAATATATTCCAACTTTACATGCACACTGTGCCCACTTCAGTTAATCCAGATCTAACGTCTCTCTGTTTTGTTTTGTTTTCTCTATGATGAACAGACTTGCTGGTGGATATGCTAGGAGTTCTGGCCAGCTACAGTATCACCGTCAAAGAACTCAAATTGCTCTTCAGCATGCTGAGAGGAGAAGGAGGATTGTGGGTAAGCCACTGAAAATGAGTGAAAACTCAGGTAGGGCTCTGGGGCTCCAAGGGGTTGTTGAGATTGTTGAGCCTTTTTAGACCTCTAGAGCAATCAACCGCAGAACAAGCCTGCCCAGGTGTCGAATCACTGTTCTCTCGGGTGAGAGAAATTGACTGTACACCGAGTGCTCGCTAACAATACAGTGAGGATGTTGTGACAATAGTTTTCAGTTTTTGGATAGAGTGAAGTACCCCTATGGAGTCAAAAAGAGAGACTTGTGCTATGACTGGGGCTTTAATGAAACAATTAATTATGAGACATGGAACTGGAATGTTTCGATCAGCATGAGTTTTCATTATCTTGTCAAAACAGGTGAGAATATAACAGATTGGATCAATGTTCTTAAATCAGAACTGATTTATTGAGGCAAAACATTAAATTTAAAGTTGAACATTTCAGAAATTCTTGCTGAGACGATCCTGAGGGATTTTAGTTAGGGTGATTTGGTTTTTCTTTAAGTCACTTGTCTTACCTCTCCCGTACTTTTGTCTTCCACAGCCAAGACATGCAGTTAAACTGCTCTCAGTGCTGACTCAGATGGCACAGAGACACGGACCAGACACTTTCTTTAACTTCCCTGGGAGAAGTGCAGCTGTGAGTGACCCCGCTTTTTAGCCTTTTTTTGCATTTCAAGGAAAGCGTATCTCAGTTGTCATGAATTTAAATTAAAAGTTGTTTTTAAATGGTTATTTTTATAATATGGTTAACCAATAAATAACCAATATTAAATCACAAAAAAATTTGAATCAATCGTTTTAAACTCTACAAATAAGTGTATATTTCACAACATTATACATGCAAACAACTGTTCAAAAGTTTGGGCCGGTAAGTTTTTTTTAATGCTTTAGAAAGAATTGTTTTAAGCTGATCAAGCCTGCATTTATTTGATCAAAAATACTGTGAAATATTATTACAATTTAAAAGAACTGTTGTCTGTTTTAGTACGTTTTAAATGTTAATTGCAATGGCAAAGCTGACCTTTTTAGCAGCTTTTATTCCAGTCTTACATGATCTATCATAATGATAATTCTTATTATCATCATTATTGAACAGTTTTATTGTATTTTTAATTAAATTCTTAAAGAATAACTTTAAGTGTATTAGTTCACAGCAAAAGTAAACTAAAAGTAAAATTAGAGTGTGCATTTCTATATAAGTTTATGTACAGTGTAATCAATTTAGACCAATAATAATACATTTAAAAACTGCTTGTGACTATTTAACATATATTTATTTGACTGGATATTTGTAAACAATAACTTGATGGCGTTAATTATTATTATTTTTATTTTATTTTATTTTGAAGCGCTGGATGGATATAAACAAATGTCTAGCATGTTAAAAGATTATTACATAACATATACAGACTCCAATACATTTTTGCCTTTTTTTTTTTTTTTTTTGCTAGGCGATTGCGTTACCTCCCATTGCTAAATGGCCTTATCAGAACGGCTTCACCCTCAACACCTGGTTCCGCATGGATCCTCTGAACAACATCAGTGTGGATAAAGACAAACCCTACCTTTACTGGTGACTACATTTCCAGCCTATGCTTTAATGCAGTTATAAAGAACTTTGTCATCTCATAGATAAAACTTGATTAGCTGAAAATAAAATGACCTTCAGCGCCTGCTTCTGTAAGTAAATTAAACTGAGTGGTTTTGTTTTTAGCGGTTAACAGAGAGATAGAGTTCTGGCTGCTATGCCACTTATATAATGAGCTTGTTAGAGGATTTTATTTTTTATTGATGATGTGGTGGATTATGCAAACATAAAAGGGGATTCTACTGATTTAACCAACAGAGTTTTGAACCCAGGGCATAATGTTCTGGAATCGCTGGAAAATATCTGCAGAGTGACACTAGGGTGGAAATAGCCAGGCAAAAAGAGCACCATATGTAGAGACTTGTGGGTAATTAGAGCTCAGATCAGTAGTACAGACATGTATTTATTGGCCAGGATTCCAGGAGCGAGGGAAAATGTTCCTAGAAGGAGAAGGAGTGAGTGTGTTTTGAGAAAGAAGGACAACGTACATTTTTGAACATCCACAAAAAAAAAAAAAAAAAAAAAAAATTCACAATATTGAGTTCAGTTCCTCCATACATTATGTAGATCCAGGCATTGAGAAGCTGCCCCAGACTTTGTGAGGAGGTTACAAAACAGCGTTGTTGAAGGCTGCCATGCTAATAACGCTAGCTAGCGTTTGATAGCGTTTGAAAGCGAGCGCTGGGTCCTGCTTGCTGTTTTGCTGCCAGATCTGTAGCCGGAGCTGCCAAGTGCAGGACCGCTCACACAAACTCAGAGTTCAATCTGTGCATGACACAGATTCGGAATAAAAGGGGATGTTTCACGAAAAAAACAGAGCATTGATTGACACTGAAAATCACACTTATTCTCTGCTCTTGAAGACTCTAAAGCGGTCTCTTGTGCTGTTAGTTTTCTTGTATGCGACGGTGATGTATTACTCGCTCCTCTCTGTTTGTTTTGGAACAGAAAACCAGTTAATGCATATCAAGAAATCTACATACTGTGCTTAAAATATTGTAGACCAGCCTAAGCTGGTTTTCGGGTTTTCGGGTCTGGTCAAACTAGTCTGTTGGATGGGTATAAGTTTAAAAAATATATATTTTTATGCTGGCTTGTAGACCAGCTTAGATGTTTCTTTCAGTCTGACCAGCCAAAGTGTCCAAAAACCATCCCAAACTAAGCTAGTTTAAAGTATATAAATATATAGTTTATATGGTTTTCCAAGGCTAAACTGGGATTGACAGGATCACACCTGGTTTAAGCTTTTTTCAAAGAAGAACTGATGTAGATGTTTCAAACATAGCACATCCATATGTTATGAATTGCTGTATATTGTATGTATTTTTCAATTTTCCAATTTCAGTTTCCGTACAAGCAAAGGCATCGGCTACTCGGCACATTTTGTTGGGAACTGCTTGATTGTGACATCGTTGAAGTCGAAAGGAAAAGGTTTCCAGCACTGCGTGAAATATGACTTTCAGCCCCGCAAGGTAGTCTTTCATTTCCAGCTTTGATTCTCTCTCTCCCCCCTACTAGCATTTGTAGTAATCTACTGATGGTGCTGTGAAGGAGGAAGAATTGAGTGGATGCACTTGTGGATTTTCTTGCTGTGATGCTCAGTGAAAATCACAAGGCTGTGCTGGAAAATGCACGATCCAGTTAACTGGGCTAAATATGTTTACAAGCTGTTACTAAACCCCAGGAAATGGGATAACTAAGGTCTTTTCTATATTTGTTTTTGTTTTGTTGAATCGAAGGGAAGTCTCTTGGAAATCACTGCACAGCTGCTGCAGTTTTGAAACATCTGTCTAATAAATGATTTCCTTGTTTTTTTACTCAAAATTGAATGCTTTTAGCTGATGTAATCTTTATAAATGTTAATTACTCATAGTTGCTCTGTTGAGCTTTAAAACAACGGGCCTGCCAAGGTCGGGAAAGTCTTTCCCAAAATGAAATCTTATAGGTTAATTGCACATACATGGGGCAGATTTGCATATTGTGTGAAACTTTGAGTTGATGTGCAACATAAGATGTTATTTAAATGCAAAATAAAATAAAATGAATTACAAACTTAAAAAAAAAAAAATAATAATAATAATAAATAATTTATATAATTTATAAATAATTCGTTATAACAAAAAAATAAATGGGATGTTTACAGAAATTTAATTTTAATGTTTTCATTTTC
This sequence comes from Carassius auratus, assembly GCF_003368295.1. Classification (NCBI taxonomy): domain Eukaryota; kingdom Metazoa; phylum Chordata; class Actinopteri; order Cypriniformes; family Cyprinidae; genus Carassius; species Carassius auratus. Next base: position 14,248,349 of record NC_039282.1, on the reverse strand, counting down.
ATGTGTTTAATGTGCATGTACTGTAAGTGTTTAGTGTAAATATTATAAGTGATGTGATTCAGACTTCTTGTGATCCATCTAATGATTAAAACGACATTTCATTGTTTTATAAGAGTTTAAGAAGCCACATTTCTTTGGATTAATCATATTTTCATTCGCATGGACGGTAAATGAACTGTTTAATTCTTCTGATCTCCAGTGCTTTAGACTTCTCTAGGGTTTTTATTTATTTTTCTTTTCTTCTTCCTAATTACAGCTTTGAAATTTTGATTTAGTGACTTAATATGAGCGGTAACAGGCATTATAGCAACTCTATTAGATTTTGTATGTGGTTTTGTTTTGAGGATTAAAGAACAACAACAAATGGCAATAGAGAAATATCATAGTTCATGCATATATGCATGTGTTTGTCAGAACAGCTAAATGGATATGTTTTCATGTTGATTTAAAAATGAACTAGTATGAAAGAGAAAATGATTAAAAACAGCTCTGTTGCATGTTGCGTTGCTTTAAAAATATACAACAAGCAGCATGCTTTTTGTCCTGAATGATGTGAGCTTCAGTGTGTTTGAAACACTGCACCATATTGTGACATGTCATGTGGTGGCACATTGACAGAAATGTAATGACCCTTGTCTCCTGCTAAGTAACCTGCCTTTACTTCCTCACTTTCATTTCCTCTCTGCCTCTGTCTGCTTCCACTCCTCTCCTCTCTTCTCTTCTCACTCAAGATCTGATGTATTATTTATATCTAAATGCAAATTTAGCTGCATTAGACCTTCTGCTGGCTGCCCATGAAAATGGTTTTGGGTTGAAATGCATGCTTCCAGGGCCAGAAAAAAAAAAATGGAAATCTGTAATTTTTCCCGATCTTCCTGATTTCATAAACTATTGTATCATTTACTCGTTAAAGGTACACTCTACTTTTTTTTTTTTTTTTTAAATAAGCTCGTGTTCCAACTCCCCTAGAGTTAAAGAGTTGAGTTTCACCATTTTTTGAATCCATTCAGCCGATCTCCGTGTCTGGCGGTAGCACTTTTAACTTAGCTTAGCATAGATCATTGAATCTGATTAGACCATTAGCGACCCCCTCAAAAATGACCAAAGAGTTTTCATTTTTATGTTTCCTATTTAAAACTTGACTCTTCTGTAGTTACATCGTGTACTAAGACCGACAGAAAACATATTGATATTACGCAGCGCCTGAAAATACACGATGCACTATGTAACTTCAGAAGAGTCAAATTTTAAATAGGAAAAATATAGAAACTCTTTGGTCATTTTTGAATGAGATGCTAACGGTCTAATCAGATTCAATGATCTATGCTAAGCTAAGCTAAAAGTGCTTCCACCAGAACCAGAGATTGGCTGAATGGATTACAAATGGTAAAACTCAACTGTTTAACTCTAGGGGAGTTGGAAAATTAGCCTATTTTCAAGAAGTATTATTGGAATTAGCATTTAATTCATTTACTGTTATATTATCAGTCTATAATTTTTATGATGTATTAATGTAACTTGACAGTGTATCTATCTATTTTCTTTAGAATAACAAGCACTGATAAGTCATTGATTGTGCGAGAGAATAAAATGAAATGAAATTGTTTTTTTTTTTTAATGATGACAAAATCACAATGTAATAACTTTTTTCCTCCTCTAGTGGTACATGATTAGCATCGTTCACATCTACAACCGCTGGAGAAACAGTGAGATTCGCTGCTACGTAAACGGACAGCTTGTCTCCTATGGTGACATGGCTTGGCACGTCAACACCAACGATGTAAGACCACTTTGCTATCGCTCTCTCAGTCTGTAGCTGCCGGATGTTGTCTCAGAGTGTTATCATCACCACTGTGTGCACAGTGTGAAATTTAGTTATGAAAGATGTATTGATTTATCACAGTTTCAGAATATATACTGTAAATGACGTTTATTTCTGCTACCACATCAAGCCTATCATGCAAAAAACGTTTTCTTAATCAGTAGGTTTTGTTTATGTATATTGTAGATTTGCCTTTATATATGTTTAAGTATGAATAACTACATCCGTAAAAAAAAAAAAAATAGACACTTAACCCCTAGTTGCTCCAGAGGCGTGCGACCTCTGACATATATAGCCATTGTAAGTCTCTTTGGATAAAAGTGTCAGCTAATTGTTTTATGTTTGGAATACACACAACAAAAATTCTGATTAATAACTTGGAACACTCTAATGTAGAAACTCTGAAGCTGTCTGTGAAATACAGACCTGTTTTTATCCCAGATCAAACCTTTTATGAGATATTATCAGAGGGCTAAAAACATTTGATTAAAATTCACAGACCTTTGCCTCTGTTTTGCTGGACCTCACTGAAAGCAATGTAAGATAATTAAAAGGTTGGACCAGCAGTGCAAACCTCAGATCTCCTGGGAGTCGATTTTGATTAAACTAATAGGCAGGTTTCAGCACTGAATAACATATCTGCAATACTACATCTCAATTACGCTGTGAACCGATAATCGCTTAGTATGAAGTTTGCATACTGACGTCCACTATATTTACACACCAGCTCTCAATTTTTTTCCTTTACTATTCACTTTTGAGAGATTGCTACGGAGAACTCCAAGCTGTTTTGTTCATGTGCTTATCACAGAGCTATGACAAATGTTTCCTCGGCTCATCTGAGACCGCAGACGCCAACCGAGTCTTCTGCGGACAGCTTGGAGCCATCTATGTGTTCAGTGAAGTGTTAAACCCTGCTCAGATATTCGCCATCCATCAACTAGGCCCAGGATACAAGGTATGTATCAGATTTGCCAAAGTGCGTTACACAACAATGCTTCGCAGTCACCATTGATCTCCAAGAGATGTTATTCCTTTGTCAATGACATTTGGTTATTGATTAATGTGCATTCCAACATGATTTCACCACGCTGAGGAAATAACCACGTTTTGGAATCTCAGCTGGTCATTATTGTCCGGCTACCATGTAACAAAACTGGATATTCCAGCAGTAAAAAAAAGGTGTGAAAACTCTTTTTGTTGTCCAAAGTTTCTCAGTTTTGCTTCTTAATGAAGTCTAAGTTTATAGTCTTTCTTTCCCTTTCATGTTTCTGACCTTTTGGTGCTAATTCTCAGGGTGCTTTTGAGGTGATTTAGCATTTCATTGTGTCCATGGGGTAAACAGTGCAGGTTACTGTGATTTGTGTTTTTTTTTTTTTTTTTCAAGGCTGTATCCTTATTAAATATGAAGCTCTGTCATATTAGTAATTAGGACTCGCAGAAGTTTTTCAGTCTCATTGTGCAAAGTCTAATTTTCGCTGAAGTACCAGGCTTTGATTAGTGACTCATTATCTAAAACAATAAACCACATGCATGGAACGGAAGCATATGTATCACAAAATGCACATGGGATCAAAGCCATTGTTTATGAATGATGAGCTTTTGCTAATTTAATTTCAAATTCACCATCTCTTTTGTCTTTGCTTCACTACAGTAGTGTTTTAGTTATGGGCTGTGTAATCTACAGGGACAAGAAAGCTAATAACTTTGATTATTTTTACCTTTTGTGTTTTAAACTACCAAGTAGACATTTGCACTGGGTGTTCTCTAATCAGTTTGGGGTGGTCATTTCCCTGATTATTTGCGTTTTTAGACCTCTGGTTCACGCTGCCCCTAACTTCGTCGTGGCAGGCTGGTTGCCAGAAATAATGAGCTGTCTGCTTCAGGGAGAAAGCAATTACCCACCTCAGATGAACCTGTGAATGGAGTCTCTCGAAATCTGAAAAGAGGTTGTATCTTTCAGTGGAGTGCCAGCTATCAGGCTCCCTGTCAGCTCTTCGGCTTCGGACTGATCTACCTTGTCTAGTAATAGGGCAGAGGCCTTCAGAGTTTACGTAGCAGGGCTAGACCACAGGACCTGGCCCCCATTTGATGAAAAACACAATAAAATGGGGTTTTAATTGTGATGGAGCCACTATAAGCATTACTGAATTCTGAATGACTGCTGAATTCAGTCATTGTTTTGTTTTTTGTTTTCCTTTGTTTTGGCTTGGTTTAGGTGTTCTCAAGTCATGTTAGTTAAAAATAAATCGTAAATATTTTTCCCTCTGTTTTTGTTTTGCTTTTTTGCTTTACTTCATTTTTGTTTTGCTTTGTGTTTTTCTTTACTTTGCGTTGGGTTTGTTTTGTTGTTCTCAAGTCGTGTTAGTAGAATAAATCTTAAATAGATTTTTTTCTGTTTTTGTTTTGTTTTGCTTTGCTTTTCTTTCTTTCGTTTTTTTTTTTTTTTTTGCTTTGCTTCATTTTTTGTTTTGTTTGTGTTTATCTTTGCTTTGCTTTGCGTTGGGTTGTTTTTGTTGTTCTCAAGTCGTGATAGTTGAAATAACTATTAAATAGCTCCCCCCCCCCCCAGTTTTCTACCCTTGTATTTAATGACTTCTGTTTCCTGCCCTCAACATTGATTTTACACCATTATTTGTTCTGTTGGCTTTTCTTAGCCTTTATGCAGAGTAACTGCCCGGACACGCATGGTCTTCTGTGATTAATGTGACAGATCTAAGGATGACTTGATTAGTGACTCACCAGAAAGGGCAGTCTTATGTTGCAGCTGCATAAAAACACTGACCCCCAATCAGACTTGTGGTCTTGAATTAACTTAGTCTCAGATTAGCAGTTTTCAGTGTTACTTGATCCTTCAGAAATCCTTCTGATATACTGATTTGGAGCTCATGTGGAAACCATGATTCTTTTTTAAATAAAGTTGAAGGGGTCATTCAATATATTTTTTTATTATTTTTTTACTTTTCTCTGAGGTCCACATATAATCATAATTTGTACATCAATATACATCATAATTTAGAAGTAAAAGGCTATTTACTAACCTTCCCTCATCTAAACACTATGTTTGAATAAGCATGGCAGATTGTAGACTCAGAAGTAAATGTCCACTGCTATGATTGAAACAGTATGTTTGATGGACATAGATGGACACTGCTGTGATTTAGGTAAAATAAAAAAGCGTAAATGCTTAGTACATATCAAACTATCTGTAATAACAGGCAAAACAATAGTGATCACCTAATAAAAACAGTTACTCACACTTGTGTGGTGCGACATTATTGTCGGATCCAATATATCTGGCACAGCATCGTCCTTTAGTTTCAGTATTGCAGAAAATTCTGGTTAGAATTGTGCCTTGTTTGTAAAGAAATCCATGGTGAAATGAAGTGAACAAAAGACCAAGTTCCTACTGACACAGTCTGGATCATCATTAAAAATAAAGTTCTTCCACTCTTTCCCGATGTTAGGATCTGATGGAAGGATGTGCAAATACTGTGTTTTTTTTTTCAGAACTTTGCTTTGAACAGCATCTTGTTGTCTTCTGATCATCTTTATCGTTTGATTTTTGTGTAGACCTGCGTTTGCTTCTCTCATTATTAACTATAAATGTGCTAATCAGTTATAGATTCACGCTTTGGGCACACCCCCTAACTCCACCCCCACCCTCTCCTCTGCTGATGTCATCGTCCATTGCGATGTTTCATTGTAGATATCGTCCGATGCCAAATTTGTAGACATCGCCCAACCCTAATTGGATTGAAGCAGTACTAGTCCCTTTCTTTGTCTTTCTCCCTTTTGTCAGGGAAGACAGATGCACTATTGCTATTGCAAAGTCTCACTAGGAGAAAACATGTGAGCATTACATCAGTTTCTGACAAAAGTGTTTCAGACGTTACGCCGACATTCTGTCAGGTTTATTTTCTTCTCATGCTGTGCTTTCAGCTTTTTTGCAAAACTGTCAGCATCCATTAACATGCTGTGGTATTTATTTTCCAGTCCGTCTAGAGGATTTTGAGATTTGCTTTGTGCTCTATCATATGTTTGCAGCAGCAACCTGACCAGCAACAGGTGACATTTAGCCTATCTCTGTTCAGCAAGCAGAGTAAACCAAACAACATCTTTTCAGGTCAAAATAAGCATACAGACCAGCAAATCTGATATGTGTTTCTTTTTCTCTTTCTATTCTCCATTTTCAAAAGAATAAAGATAACAATAAAGCTAACCAACAGCTAAATAGATATATTTTTTATTTGTATATAATGCTATATTTAATTTGCTCACAAATTTAAAAAAAAATAAATATATATTATATATTTTTTTTAATCAAGTTTATTGCCTTGGAAACTGTATCCACATGGCAATAATCTAACGACAACAAGTTAATTACAAACACCCTCATCTTTAAACAGACACTGGTTCACAGTTAGTACATGGATAATGAAATATGAATATAAAGAGCCAAGTCGTTTCTGAATGTAGAGGTTTATGTCTGTTCAGAATTGAAAATTAAAATCAGTAGTTGTTTTTTAATCTTTGTTTATGGTAATTTTAGGTAACACTTTATTTTAAGGTGTCCTTGTTACACGTTAATTATACTTACTATTATAATAACAATTAACAATGCATAATTACATGCAAGTGAACCTAAGCCAGATTCTAATCATATAAGTACAAGTACAGTAATTCATTAATATTACTTAATACTTAAACGTTTAATTACACTGTAACAAGGATACCTTAGAATAAAGTATAACCTAATTTTACATAACATTTACGGCAGCTTTACATCAAATTTGATTAAAAATGTCAAGTAGCTCAGATGACATTAATGGAAATAATGAATGAACTGATTGAAATAAATCATATGACAACAAAAATGTGGTGCGGAACTATTAGAATTATTTATTGTTGTTTTATACAAATATAGCAAGAAATAAATTATTTATTTCACACTATGCACACATTTTTTCAGTATTGGAAAATATAAAAGAACGGCATGTATAGGAAAGATAAAACTTTTATATTATTATTACAGTCTTAACTGTCATTTTTAACCAATCTAATGCATCCTTGCTGAATACAAATATACATTTTGTTAAAAAGATTGAACACTAGTGCATCACTACAAAAATATGTAGTAAAATATTTAATTTTCAACAATAAAATAATGTGTCACAAAAAATATTTTCAAACAACGAAAATAATAAGAAATGTAAAAAATCAGCATATTAAAATGATTTCAGTTTTGAACATAGAACATTTAATGTGCATCTTTGGGGAAAATAAGGTTTTCTGCCCTTAATTGTGTATAGAATGATATTCAGACATGCTCATGCATGCACACACACACACACATCTGGTCACATCTGGATGACATCATCACCCGGGGTGTGCTGCAGGTGTTGGGCCGTAGGCCTTTGATTCAACAGAACACGAACAATCTCATGAATGATAATTCAGTCGGGGGATTCCCACATCGCCCCTACTTCATCTTCATGATTATTTCATGTCACCAAGCTCATTTATTATTCATCATGCTCCCACGACTTTGGATAAGATTTAATCACTCCATAAAAAGTATCTTCTCCTTTTCATGCAAGGAATAGTAAATCCTTTAATAAGCTCATAGAGCAATATGATTTAGATACTATTTTAAGACATGTTAAATTTACTGTACATTGTCATATTTGGTGAATTATCTCACCTTTGTCTCACTTGACATGTCTCACTTGTGTTATGCACCTTTTAGAGTCAAATTTAGACCAGATCTTCTTTCTGTGTTGGTCTATATTTCTCTCTTTACCCCTTAGAGCACCTTTAAATTTAAATCAGAGAGTGATATCCACCTGGCTGACCATCATAAGCAAGTTTTGTATGACGGGAAGTTGGCAAACAGCATTTCCTTCACTTACAACGCCAAAGCCACAGACGCTCAGCTCTGCCTGGAGTCCTCACCCAGAGAAAACCCGTCCATATTCGTGCATTCGCCTCATGCTCTAATGCTACAGGTAAATGTCTGCTTAATGCTTTGAGACTGCGTTCTACTTTCTTAGTGCTACAGTAAATAAACCCCATAATGGTTTGTCATGTCACTAGTTAATTAGATGCTGCATTGTTTAGCTAATATTACAAGATAATGCAAAAAATTACTGAATGCATCCACCACTACTTTCTAATTCATTTGATTTTTCCTTCTTTTTCTTTATAGGATGTGAAGGCCATCGTTACACACTCCATTCACAGTGCCATTCACTCCATTGGTGGTATCCAGGTGCTGTTTCCTCTCTTTGCACAGCTGGATTTCCATCAGCAAAGTGAAAGCCAAGTGGAGAACACAGTGTGGTAAGGATCACTCAGTAAGGATGCATTCAGTTGATTGAAGTCATTTTTTTCAAATAAATGCTGATTTATGCTGATTAATCTACTCTTTAAATCCGGAATAAATACAAAATCAAACATAAAAAAATCCAAATATATGCAGCATATATGTTCTCAACCATTTCATCAAATAGCATATTAGAATGTAAGCTAAAAATTCAGCTTTGGTTTCACAGAAACGTGTGTGTTTTTGATCTAATAAATGCACCCTTGTTATGCTTCAGTGTTTCAAAAACATGAAATAATCTTGCCAACCCCAAAACTTTAAACAGTAGGATTTATTTATTTATTTATTTTTGTATTTTATGGCCAATAACTAGTAAATGTTAGATATAAAAATTCTAATAAAACACTAAAATTAAAATTTAGGCATCAAAATTAATATTTATTTTGAGATTTGTTAAACATTAAATTTAAGTGTTATTAAATAATAGTGTTTTTAAACATCAACTGTAGGTTCGGTTTAGATGACGACAGAGGTAATCTAAATATAAATGAATCCACAATTAAATATCCAATTTTAGCTGATACGGATAAATGAAATAATAATAATATCAGCCAATAACCTAAGCAATATATCAAGTGCAGGATGTTTTTACCATCCATTCCATCAATATTTGGTCAGCAAGTCAATGCAGATTTTGGATCTGCATAGTTTACCCAGTATATTTGTGTAATGAGATGTTTTCTGTACAGTTCTACACTCCTGGCCTTCCTGTTCGAGCTACTCAAGAGCTCCGTGGCAATGCAAGAGCAGATGCTTGGTGGGAAGGGTTTCCTGGTAATTGGGTACCTGCTGGAAAAGGTGATGTCACTGTTTTCTTTGTTTTTCTTTATATTTAGATTGGTTAAAGCTGAAGTGTGCAATTTTTTTTTAAAACAGAATTTCAAAAATAATTTAGAAATAAGTTTTCCCCAACCATTGTTCAGACAAATTGGTAGTTCTATGGCCAGGAGCATTGGTTGAGCCATAGCTATTATGTTGGGCCAGTCAACTAAACAGAATAATGTTTAAAGCACCACATTGTTTACACTCTTTGGGGAAATCAGCTTATATGAATGTCTTATACTTGTGCATTAATTTGGATAAGAGAATGTATTTTAACACTAAATATCTTAAAAACAGCAAAAACTCAAGGGATTTTGATGTGTAATGGACAAATTGTGCGTTTGCTCGATTCACAAATACTTGCTCCTTTCTTTAAAAGGGTAAAAGAGTATTAATATTTGTGCTTTTCTGAAGGAGTTGTCATGACCTTGATTGACTCAAGCTTTTGTAAGCATGAGCTGAAAAAAAAAAAAATGCATTAAATTCACTTGCTAGGAATGGTGCATTTATGGTTGATGAATGGCAAACACACACTTCACCATTTCTATGGTGAACGCTAGTTACACAGCGTTATTATATTCCTCCCTGTCCATGGGTTTATTGCAATGACATACAAATTAACCCAGTGTCATTATGTTCTTTTCTGCTCGCTATCTTTACTTATTTATAGCTGTCCTTTTTTCATAGTCTCCATATACCCTTGGCTTCATCTGAAGTTGGCTTTTGAGTAAAAGACTCATTCTGTCATTTAACAGCAGCAGCTGTAAATCTGAGCTACATGACCCATTCACTCTTAGCCAGCCATCTGTTTGTGTCTCTTTTACTCACTCCTGTGTCACACCACGCACATGTCTGGACCTCAGCTGCCAGCTGAGACTAACAACACAGAAAGTCTCTATAAAAAAAGTCAAAGTCTTTGTTTAGCTGCAAAGTCAAGTGACGGCTTCAAGCTTTAGATGTTGGTTGGTTCACTTATTTTATAAGGAAACTGAGAATTAGAGGTTGGTTTGGGAGACAAAAAATCTCATAATTGTTTCTCAGGCATCTCGAATACACATCACCCGGGCCGTTGTGGAGCAGTTCCTCGCTTTCGCCAAATACCTGAACGGCCTTAGCCATGGTGTGCCTCTCCTCAAGCAACTCTGTGACCATATCCTGTTCAACGCAGCTATTTGGATTCACATACCCGCAAAGGTGAGCAAGGGCATGTCTTTTCCAGAAGATACTCAGGTATGTCCCGATGAAATATGACAGCAATTAGGAGATTCTGAGTACACTGGTGTCAGGAGACCGCAGTGACCCGTCAGATGAGCACAGGGTAACATTTGCAGAAGAAAACATGAGGCAGAGAATGAACTCTTTAGTGTTCACATTAGAACAAACTAAACTCAACATGTGCTGTGTCTGAAGATTTTTTTGTCCGACGTCACAGGTTTATTGATTATCAAACAGAACATTTTGTTCAGTGCATTCTCATTGAATATCTTTTTCACTTGAAATTAAAGTAGAAGTAAAATAAGTGTTTATATCTCTCCTTTTTATATCGACTTTGATACCAATCTCTCTTGGTTAATAAGTTTCATGTTGTGTCATCTAAAAAGCAGACACTTCTTTGCTCAAGGAAAGCTTAATACTGAAATAGCTTACTGCTCCCAAACTGCTTCTTGTTCTTCAGGATTTTTGACAATGACAACTTCACAGTCTGTCACCTCATTCACCAGAAAATCACAGCCATGAAGAAAAGTGAGAGTTTTCTTTAAAAAAGATTTACAATTCAGTGTCTTGTGAGCATTTGCAGTGTTGTCACAGATGGCTGGTTGATTTAGAGTGACGTTCAAGCTTTGAATATTTTTATTTTTTTAATTCGACCCTGTTTTGTTATGACCCATGAAGGAGAGGATGAGGCGTTCCTAAAAGAGGCCAGACTCTGTGCTGCTAATATGTGTTGCTCTGCACGGCTGCTGACTGTCAGGATTAAATAAAGGAGAGACCATAACACATACGGGATCAAAACAAAAACCATTGGTCCAAAAGGAGAGAGATGGTCGGATAGATGAATGATGGGACAAAAAAGAAAGAATAAAAGAAAAAAGAAGAGAAAAGGAAAAAAATTTGTGACAAAAGAAAGGGGAGAAAATAAATAAAATGAAAACTTAACAGATAAAAGAAAAAAGCAAACATAAAATAAAGATAAGAGAAGGTGAAAATCAACAGCTAGATGAAGAAAGAAAGAAAAAAAGAAAGAAAAGAAAGAAAGAGGAAAGGAAGTAGAAGGAAGCATCCAAAAGGGACAAAACTGAGACAGAAAGAAAAATGGATATGGATGATGGAAGGAAGAAATATAGAAAGGGAAAAAAGTGAAAGAAAAAAGATGTGAGAAAAAAAAAGAAATGACAAAAGATGGGAAGGAAAAAGAAAATTAAAAAAATATTTATATATATATATGAAAACTGAACAGCTAGATGAATGCATTGGAAAGAAAGAAAGAAAGAAAGAAAGAAAGAAAGAAAGAAAGAAAGAAAGAAAGAAAGAAAGAAAGAAAAGAGCAAAGGAGGCTGAAGGAAGCACGAAAAAGGATAAAAAGAGGCAGAAAGGAAAAATGGGTATATGGATGAAAGAGGGAAGACAGAAAGGGAAAATAAAGAGAATGAAAGAAAAGAAGTGATGAAGAAAACAAAAGAAGGAAAAAAAGGTAGGTAGTACAGAAAGAATGACAAAAGAAAAAGGGAAGAAGATAAAAGTAAAGGAGAAAAAAACAAGAAAAAAGAAAACATGGATAGATGAATGAATACAAAAAAAGCAAGGATGGAAGGAAGGAGTACATTGTAGGAGAAAAACATGAAGAGACATGAAAAGCAAAGAGAGGAAGTGAACAGAAAGAATGAGAGAGAGCGAGAGAGAGGGAGTGTGAGACTAGTCGAGGATAATGAACTGAGCAGCACAAGCAGCAGCAGCAGCAGTGCTCTCTCCTCAGGCCAGAGGAGTTCATGGACTTGCATCATGTTTTTGATCCTCCCTCCATTCCTTCCCATCATCCCTTCCTGTCCTCACTGGAGAGCCCAGTCTGCCTGCATGTGTGGCCTGTAATTGGATGAGTTATGCCATCAGCGTTTTTTGTCCTCCTGCAGCGCATCACTAGTCAGGCCTGACCTGCTGCTCACAAACAAGCCACAGCACCTTCTGACTTTCGGCTTCACCCTAAAATATTAACCATATCTGCTGGTCTGCAGCAGAGCTAGCCGGGTCAGAGGTGTCGCTCCCATAGATATCCAACAAGAAATGAATTGTAATGAGGGATCTTGGGATGCAGTTAAGAAGCAACAGAAAGACAATGAAAAGTAATCATCAGTGTTTTGTATTCTTATCTGAGGCAGCTGTAACCTTTTGTAACCGTGTGTGTGTGTGTGTGTGTGTGTGTGTGTGTGTGTGTGTGTGTTGCTGTTGTTCAGGTGCAGCTCTCACTGTACACGTACCTCTCAGCAGAGTTCATTGGCACAGCAACCATCTACAACACCATCCGTCGAGTGGGGACTGTGCTGCAGATCATGCACATCTTGAAGTATTACTACTGGGCTGTGAATCCGGCCCACATCAGTGGCATCACAGCCAAAGGCCTGGGTCTGTACACACACACACACACACACACACACACACACACACACACACACATATACACGTTTAATTTTGTGAAAAGTGGGGACATCTCTTAGGTGTAATGGCATTTATACTGTATAAACTGTATATTCTATGGCCCTACACCTAACCTTAACCCTCACAGGAAACTTTGTGCATTTTTACTTTCTCAAAAAAACTCATTCTGTATGATTTATAAGCGTTTTGAAAAATGGGGACATGGGTTATGTCCTCATAAGTCACCTTCTCCTTGTAATACCTGTGTCATACCCATGTCATTATACAGAGTTGTGTCCTGATACGTCACAAAAACATGCGCGCGCACACACACACACACACACACACTTTCTATCTTAATAAATTAATCTAAATTCATGTAAATAATATACAATGAACAATAATAAACAAACTAATGTTTTTAGACCTAAACATTATATATAAAGGTATATATAGATTGCATGTTTTATTTAATATTTTTTACAGTTTACAGCCACTATTTAATAATGTATTACAATTTGGTATTCTGTTAATTACTTTTCTGAAGCAATAAAGGAACAAAAATGGAGTGACACCTATTAGGTATGATTATTAAATATGTAAAATAATACATTACTTTTATTAATTATTGTTAAACAAATTCCAAAACATGTTTTTCGGTGGTACTTTGGAAAATTGTGACATTTTAATTTTAATTTGAACATTTTTAATTCATTTTTATTCTGTATCATTTTTCTTTAAAAAACACTTGTAACCTTTGACCAAAGTTATTGCAGGAATAAAAATGGCCAAACATATATTTAACTTCCATATGCTTACTATTACCTGCAGTCATGTTAACCATTCAGTATCACTCGTATGATATACTTTATAATAATAATAATCATATTAATACATTGTATTATTATGTATTCATGTTGGTTATTTTATATTTTTTAAAATATATATTTCTTGCTAAAAAATAACAGAATTACTTAAGTCAAGTTTTTAAACTATATTCAAACATGCAAACATGAAATAAATATAAACTAAAACAACCTAGTAGGGACACTAATTCAGGGTTAAGTTTTTCAGCAGGTTGGTCTCATGTTTCTGAGAGTGACTTTTAATGTAGTTTAGCATTGTTGAATTACATAAAACTTTGACTGTTTTACCACCTCACCTCAGTCAATCTTCCACTTTGACTAAAAGTGTTTTATGTGAACTCCCCATGCACCCACAAGTGCTTCTCATGGACTCTTTCTGTCTCCTCGTCATGTCCGCAGTTATTATGAGTGACGACATTGGCTCGGATTTTCACCCCGCCGCTGTCACCTCCTGATGAGAAGCAGCACTTTTAAATAATCCAAGCTTCATGCTGGTCCTTTTCCCTAAAATTTGGCACAATTTCTCTCTCCCACCAATTCAGCCATGCTTTAAACCCTTTGTACAGAGGTAGAAAAGAGCACAGAAGAGTAATAACCCATGAAAGCTTCACACTGTGATAGACACTAAAGTATCCATGTGGGCTGAATTCCACATGGCTCACCTTGGGAAGCACACAACTAGCCTTTCATGGCTGAAAATATCCTTTTCTTTTTGTCTCTTCACTGCCTTTTTTATAGATCGTGGCTTTTAACTGTACTTTTCTATTCTTTCCTGTCTTATAACACTTTCAGGTGCACACTCTCTTTCCTCTGTTCTATTCTGTTTCTCTTTCCTCATGCAAGAGCGTCCACTGTTCTATCTGTAAAAACAAATCCTGCTGAAGCTGAAAGCACCCACAGCTAGAATCTTTTAGACTTTCATGTCCTCTGAATAATTCACAAATATTCTCTGAATAAATCACTCTCTTTAAGGTCAGGAGTTTGTTTTATGCTCTCGACCATTTTAGAACAATTTAGTTGTTTGTTAAAACACAGAGAGGCAGAAATTGCCTCAAGAGATAATTCTGCATAATTTGACTGTCTATACAGGAATTCATGTTAGCCTGATGGCGTTTAGTGACTTTAATAAGCAGAAGACAGACAGATTAAAAGGATTTCAGAGATGCAGCATGCTTGCACATTCACTGTGGGACTGGGAAATCTAATTGTTCTCAATTATTTGTTTTATTCTGCTCCTGCAAGGTTTTGTGATCTGGATTCTGTGCAAAATATGAGCAAAGCATAACCATAGCTGATATTGCACAAAAGGAAGCATCAAGAGCTATAGATTACAATTTAGCACCAGGGATGCATGGCTACTTTTGAATATTCAGTGCTTATTTTTGCAGAGCTTTTTGTTTTAGTCGTAAGTGTTATCTTTTGACAAAAATATCCTTTAAGTATAGTTACCAAATCATCAACTGCATCTCATTTTTAGCTGGCAAACACATTTGGTAACACTTTAAATTAGGGATTAATTCTTAATGTAAACTAGTCGCTTATTAGCATGCAACATAACAACTACCTTACTAACGTAAAAATAGATAATAATAATACATTTATCACAAATAAAACACATTTTCATAAAAATAAAAGTAAATAAATACAGTTTTAGCAGCCAATTCTCCAGTTTTCAGTGTCACATGATCCTTCAGAAACCATTCTTATATGCTGATTTGATGCCCAAGAAACATTTCTTATTACTATCAATGTTAAAAATAGTTGTGCTTCTTAATATTCTTGAGGAAAACATGATTTTCAAACATGTTTTGAAAGGTAGAAAGAATTAAATCTTTAAATGTTAGTATTTTGTCTAATTAGTCTTTGATCAGTTTTGTCAGTCCTTGTTAAATGTAAGTATTAATGAAGAATATATATATAATAATCATACTGATCTCAACCAGTTGATCGGTAGTGTATTTGTCTGTAAATTTGTTGACGAGGCGCTAGAGACACACGGGAGATACAGCTGCACAGATAAATGCTGAAATGAATCGACTACATGTTCTTCGGACGCATTGAGCTCACGGTTATCTATCATGGTCTATTATTCTCTGTGCCTGCTGCTTTTCAAGACAAGATAGTATTTCATCTTCTTTATTCTTAATAATCTTCAATAGTAAATGTGTATGATTACTGTGTAATCTTCGTTAGATATACCATCTGTCTTTATCACAATCTGAAATGATTCTAGTGTGTTTCATGTGAGCCTGAAGAAAGAGTAACTAATTGTCTGAGGGATAGTAATAGCAAATCTTCACAGATTGTCATGATTTGCTTTTCTCCAGGTTTTTTTTTTTTTTTTTTGCTATCAATAAAACCCTCCACTTCTAAATTAGGGAACTTGGTGAGTTTTTTTTATTCCTTTTTTTTTTTCACGAAGCGATATATGGGTAAGCCTGTAATTTGGCTTAGTAGTAGATTGGATTTCTGATTTAGCTGAAGCTTTTTTGTGTTGTTAGCCCGTGAGCCTTGTTTGGATTCCACACACAAACAGAATCAGATCGCCGCTGTAGTTGAATGGTGCAGGGGTGGCCTGGGACTTTTTTTCTAATTTAAAAAAAAAAACTTTTTATTCCTAGTGGTCAGAGGTAATGCTGTTTTTAAGGATGCCAGGGACTGGAAATACACTTAAAGCACTTAAACTTGACTTATGCTGTCTATGAATGTAGAAGCAATGTAGTAAAATATTATTTCATACTGAGAGTTTCATGTGGAGGTTAAGATGTTGTAAATAACATAAGTTTATGTGACAGAAACCTTTTTAATGCAAGTTAAGACAAATGAGCCTATGTGAACATCTATGGCAGTATATATAAAACGTTTGGGGTCAGTAAGATTTTTAAAATGTTTTTAAAATGTTTCTGGAAGGATGCATTTATTTAATCAAAAATACAGGAAAAACAATAATGTTGTGAAATATTATTGCAATATAAAATAAATGTTTTCTATTTGAATATATTTTAAAATGTGATTTATTTTTAGACATCTTAGATGAATTTTCAGCAGCCTTTACTCTGTCACGTGATCCTTCAGAAATCAAATTAATATGCTGCTAAAGACATATTGTTATTAGGGCCGGGACTCGATTAAAAAAATTAGTCTAATTAATTAGAGGCTTTGTAATTAATTAATCGAAATTAATCGCATTTTAATCGCATATAAATATTTGACCTGAGAACAGTGAGAAGTATTTTTTTTCACAGATTTATAGTATACCATTGAATAATGACTGAATACATAAGCTTAAGCAACAAAATATTGTTTATTTTTGTTCAACCAAGTCTAGCAGACCAGTGCAATTTTTGCCATGAAGTGTAGCAATAGCATATTTAGAGACAATTTAGAAATAGTACATTACAGAAATTCAGGAAGCTTATATGTGCTGAAACCTTCTGTAAAGTAAAACACAATACTGTCAATTACATTCAGAACATTGGAACACTGACTATTAGAAAACATCTCTCTGTTGCTTAAGAGGCCATAACATACTAAGTCCAACTCTCAATAACCTTGGCCAAAACAATAAAGAGTTCAATATAAACTGTTGCACAGACAAAATAATACATAGTTCAACATAAAGTGTAAAGTCCACGCTAGCTGCTATATGTTTTGCGTTGAGGTGATACTTGAGGCTCGATGTGCTGCTGCGGTGATATGCGAACGCTAGTTGGTGCTCCAGTATAGTCGGTCCCGCCGAAACTCATCCAGTGAGAAACGTTCCGCGGTGCAAAAATACGTTATTAAAAACACGGGAATTTTTTTTCCTGTAATTAATTAATCTTAGTTAACGCGTTATTTTTTGTGTAATTAATTAATCTCAATTAACGCGTTAAAGTCCCGGCCCAAATTGTTATTATACATTTTGTTGCATTACTTATTTCATTTTATTTTGATCTATTTTTAAATAATGTAAAAAAAATATATTCTACAATCAACAGAAACTGAAAATGAAAAGAACAGCATTTATTTTTAACTAATATTTTGTAACAATGCAATTGTCGTTTTTGTTGTTGTTGTTTTGTTTTTGTTTTTTTTGGTTCTGAGACAGATCTATATATATATAATTCATTCATTCATTTAAAATGTTAATAAAGCAGATCTTTGGAAATAATAACAAATTCAGGAATTGTGATATTTTTGAAGAGAGTAGTACAGATTTGCTAGCACTTTCACTCAGATATTGAATTTTTCTTATTGTTCAGGCTGACATTAAACAACACATGTGTACACACAAAAACCCACAAGTGCAGAAGATGAAGGACTTATCTTATCTCAAAGAACAGCTGGCACTGAGATTAATACACCATCATGAACCTCCAAACCCCCGTGACACACAAAGAAACACACAAACACGTTTCACAGTCACTCCAGGTGAAGAGGTCTTTGAGCAGCTCTTCTAAAGCATGTAAAATAATTTGTCTGTGGCTTGCCAAGTAGGTGGTTCTCTGTGGCAGTCCACATTGATTTATTCTTCATATGTCAAATGCAGGTTTATTTATTTATTTATTTATTTTTATTTATTTTTTCCCCACAAAGGAATGGGTTATAGAGAAAGCAGTATAACATAATGAAGTGTTCAATTACTGCAACAAAGAGTTCTGTTTTACATTGTAGTCACATCAGCTAACCACAAACCTTTCTCTCTCTCTCACACACTCTTTCTCTAAAAGCAAGACCTCACAGATTAAAGTCATGCATCACTCCTGCTTATTGTTTTCAACAGCACAGACAGTCTTTTCTCAACAGTGTTTTGGAAAACATAGAAAGACTCCCTCAAGAAGCATCAAGCAGACAAGCGAACAGTCCTTTTGTGCATACTTAACTTTAGTTCTTGCATATAACAAACCTCAGTACTCGAGACGCTGATAGAGCTGTCTGTAGATGTTTGTGCAGTTAAATCGAGTGTGTTGTCGTTTGGTTAGCTAGTTGGAGAAACATGTTGACAGTTGAAACATATTTAAACTGTTGCCTTCTTGTTACTACAAACTGGTTCTGAAGAGAAGGAATGTAGAAGAAGACAGTTTATGTTAAAGGAATAGTTCATCCAATAATGAAAATGTATAGAATTATAGCATTCATAACTTGCTCACCTATGAATCCTCTACAGTGAATTGGCGCCATCAGAATGAGAGTCCAAATAGTCGATAAAAGCATTACAATAAGTACTCCACACCACTCCAGTCAATCCAGTAAAACGTCTCTTGAAATGACAAGTTGTGTTTGTAAGAAACAAATTCACTATGTTTTAACTTCAAACTAGTTTGCCCGGCTAAAAATATGAGCCATTTGTTCATAATATTACTTTCTTTAGTGAAAAAGTGATCTTGTCTGAATCAGAAGCGATGGAATTTTCACTGAAGAAAGTGATATTATGGATTATGGTATTTTGGCAAGAAGTGAGGGAGTATTTACGTTCATGTACTTATGTAAAGTTACTCACCTTTGTTAATGCTTAGCCGGTCAAAACCCAAGTCCAGTTCTGCTGTGTGAAAGCTTTGTGTGAAACTCCAGGAGCACGATTACATTTCCCTCCTTTTGACTTCATTTTCCCAAGTCGTATTATGACTCCAAAACAAATTACAGCATATCTTCTGTGGCCTGGATTAACATTTACACCCTCTGAAGGGATCGTTTTTAATTTAATTTCTGTATATGTCCTGCAGATCTGTTTTGATACGTGCTGCAGTTTGGGCCGATCTTAAGGATGATCGGATGACTTAAGAGTGCACCGTGTGAGAGTACAAATTCATCGATTATCTGTTTGACGCCATGGCAGATTTATTATTCTTTTGCAAATAAGAGACAGCGTTTGCAGTGAGTTTTCATATTCAAAATCAATTAAATGGTACGGGAAGAAGTGTTTTTAATTAAAAGAGATATCAGTCATTCTATTGATCGGTTTAGTTTTGCTTTAATCATGACTTTGATCTTCTGATGAGATCCAGTAGACAGCCAAATTTTTTACAAATACATTTTTCCCTTTGTTTTGCTCAATTTGGAGAAGAACTTGGCACCAATCTATGGCCAGTTGCTCCAAAGTCTCTTAGATTGCAGATTATGTTGTTTACTAATGAAATGATATGTTTGATGTTATTTTTATTACTATAATGACAGTGCTGATTAATGTGGGCTAAGGAATCTATTTTGTTTAGATTTTTAGGGGGGTTCTATTTTAGAGAGAAATATGCATGCTTTATATAATCACTCAACATATTGACCGGGTAGGTAACATCCCATGATCTCACTCTAAAAAGTGCTTGCTTTAAAGATCATCACATTGAATTAAGGATGCAGACAATGTAAAATCAATTGCAGATGCTTAAACTAAACTAGATAATATTTTTAATAAAAGCAATGCTAATCTTGTCAATGAAATGATTGATGAAATCTTTACTGTTGTTGTTTGTTTTCCGTTATCAACATTAAAGGCACTTTTGACAATAATTAAAATATGTTGGAGCTGTAAGAGCTGAACCCTGGTAAACTGATTAAAATCGCTTTACTCGTGAGTTGATTAGTTCAGTCAAATGCGTATTCTGCAAATGATATTAATCAGTTACGCCTACAACACAAGCATAGTATTTATTTTGCACAGACAATGAAGCTAATACACAGATCTACATGTGTCAGTCATATTTCAATATTGTAAACAGTCTCTAATTGTTTTTTGTTAGGTGACAATACTTATAATTAATCTGAAGATGTTTTCATTACATGTATTTTACCAAACTTACCTGTCTAATACATGTCGAAGTTAACATGTTTTACAGTATTCAATTAATTTAAGTCATTTTGCACATAGTTGCCAACTAAAATAATTTAAAACAAGTTAAATACTTAAATCATTCGGATAAAATTAGCTTAATTTAAAGCATAGGACAAAAACTTGGATGAAAAATTAAGAAAATTGAGTGTATTTATTCAATGCATGTTTGGATAATTTAATATCCACTTTAATATTAAATAAATATTTATGTTTATAATGAGTAACTGGAGTGCCTTAATTTATTCAGAAATGTATAGTGAAATTAAATCTGGACATGTTGATCTTTATTTTGAGGTAAAGGGAAAAACAGCTCCAGGTGCTTAAAATTATGCTTCACAATTCTTGATGAATGAAACCTTTAGATACATACTGTATCACTTTACCAAAAATTGCTGGTTGCTGCTATCAAATGAATAGGGAAAGAGACATGTTGAATGAAGTGAAGTTGATCACTTCAGACAGTGAAGTAACGAATGATTAGTGGTGATCAGACCTCCTGAGATGAATCTGTGAATATGACAGCTAATCAATTTGTGTTTCATTTCATATCAATGCTTAGACCATTTGCAGTGAAACACTCAAATGAAAAGCTGTCACACATGCACACTGTGCTCAAAAGGAGCTCTAGGAGGATGAGAGACCATCGCAGACGTTGCTGAATTGAACTGTGGCCTGTTGAACTTTCACTGTCTTTCTGTCTGGAGTTATTAAGGGCTTGGCTCTTCTGTAAAGCTCTTCTCGACTGCTAGAAGTGGCTCTCCACTGACTGAGAGCAAGACACTCTTTGACACTGTTGCTACGAATTTAACGCCAGTGTCTGTGAAACATTAAACATCACGTTTTTGAGAGATAGTGCGGTTTGTTGTAACCGTTCCACTGTGACTTTGTGTTAGTAGACGGTCCTCGGCCCTCGCAGAAAGAGATCGCCTCCCTCAGAGCCTTCATGCTGCTCTTCCTCAAACAGCTCATACTGAAGGTGAGCAGCATTTAATGCGATCACATATTGTGTAACTGGATTATATTTACCATATGCATACAATAATAATACAAATATAATGATTTGACATCTGTCCTCAATCTTACCACCCTTGAAAGCATATTAACTATAGTTTAACTGTAGTGCGTAGCAAGATAAATACTTATAATATCAGCCATATCAGAAACATCTCTGCAGGAATAGAACTGAATTTAACAGGATCATGAAAAAATTTAATGAGACATGATATCATAATGTATGTACCCATGCTCATCAATATACTGTATATATTAAAATTCATTTTGGAAGTTGAAATGTCCTGTTCAATATATTTAATTTTTTTATAATTAGTTTTTTATATATATATATATATATATATATATATATATATATATATATATATATATATATATATATATATATATATATATATAATTGTATAAAATAATTTATATTGAGTAGGACAAATTATAATTAATAATTATTAATATTTTATTTTATTTTGGTAAGGCTAAAAATCAGCTGGGAAGTTGGAATGTCATGCTCAATACAAAACAATATACAAAACAAATTTTCTTTTATCAAATATTTTTTAATTGTTTTAATTACAATGAATAGTTAGTCATTTATGTTTGCAATATTTTTGCTCAAATACATTTAAAAAGCTGATATATCCTGCTCAATATAAAACTTCTTTTTTTTTTAAATAAGATAAAATAAAATACGTTTTTGTCCTAATAATGTTTTCTAATTATTTAAATATAAATGAACAATTATGAATTATTGTTTACATTTGTTGCTGTTTTAAAATAGTTGAAATTAATTTAAGAAATAATTTATATTTATTCAATACATACATTTAAAAAAATGAATTATTTATTTATTTTTGATCACACTGTAGGTCATTGTTATATGAAGAAGTGAAGGCTATGTTACAGGACCTGACATATAACCTTGCTGTAAAAGATTTAACCTTTCAGAATGATAGAGTGAATTTAATTTTAATTGTGTGCCTGTCACAAATACACATATATTGATTTGTCAAAGTAAAGAGAACAAGAGCTCTGGGGCTGTTGCTTTGGCATGTTTTCGCTCTCATTCACCAGTCCCAGCTGTTTACAATTTTCTAACAAGACCCTAGGAAAATGTGTATACTTGTTCAGACCAGTGCTAACAAATCACAAAATCTGTCAGGTAGCCAAGGCACGAGCAAACAACAATTAGCTCTCAAGCTGCCTGTGCTCTTGCAGTAATGGAAAATGTGTACATTCATCAGCACCGCTACAACCAGACGGTTCACGCTGCTTTCCTAATAATAAGAGACAGCTTTTAAAAGCCAGGACCCAAATTTGCCGTGAACAGTAATTTGAGCAAACACAAACAGCCTCAATGAATTTGAAATAACTGATATTTTGTGTGTTATCTTCTTTTTTCTATTTAGATTTCATAGTCTGTCAGCATGCGGATGTCGGTAGCAGCTTATAAGTGCAGCTGGGGGTTTAGCAACAGCATATTGCAAGAGTAGCATTGTTCAGTGTTTTCTTATTTTTATTATATTCATCAGGACCGAGGTGTTAAAGAAGACGAGCTTCAAAGTATTCTCAACTACCTGCTGACCATGCATGAGGTGAGTCTTCACCTATTTCAGTTTTCCATCAGAAGAGCATTTGAATCTGACATATATATATATATATATATATATATATATATATATATATATATATATATATATATATATATATATATATATATATATATATATATATATATATATATATATATATGGCCCAGTTTTATGCCCCTTTAAATCATTATATTATTATTAATTCGGGCCAGATAGTTAATAATAATCACCCCCCAAAAAACAGAAACATATAAATTATGTAATGTTATGTTATTTTCTTTTGGAGTTTAAGTCAATCAAAGAATTGAAAAAAAGGAAAAAGAAGGAAATATGAGTTTTCAAAATTGATAGTAATTAGAAATATTTATAGAGCAGCAAATCAGCATATTAGAAGCATTTCTGAAAGATCATGTGACACTGAAGACTGGAATAATGCCTTCTGAAATTTCAGCCTTGACATCACATGAGAAAAAAAGAACAAGAAAGTGGGTATTTTAATTTGTAATAATATTTTTCAATATTACTGTTCATTTAACATTTTTCAGTCACTATTTTTCTTTTCTTTACATATTCCCATTATTTAGTAGTTGTCATGCTTTACTATTATTCTAAAATGTAGAAAATATTCCCATTAAAGAATAGCTTGGCCTTTAAAAACTTTTGGTTTAGTTTTGGAGTTGAATTGAATTGAGCACAGGGTTCCATTAAATGCTTATGTGTTTTACTCTGTTCAGGATGAGAACCTCCACGATGTTCTTCAGCTGCTGGTGGCTCTCATGTCGGAGCACTCTGCCTCCATGATTCCTGCTTTTGACAAGAGGAACGGCATCCGGTGAGATCTGAGTTCACACACGTACAGTCAAATTTCATTATTTTTCATCTAGTCTCTGATGATGGAGTTTGCCTACATGATACAATCATTTATTATTCATGGGACTCAACATAGGAATTGCAATGATATTTCCATATTTATTTATTTTTTTCTGACAAGCAGGATAAAGCTCACACCCTGCATGTCAAGCTAATGAAATATAGATGGATTTGATAAGAGTTATTTGCAAGTTTTACTTTTTGTTACTTTTTGAAGTTTTGGGTTTGGCTAAAAATAACTGATATGACTTTGATGAACAGCTACATGGTGTTTTACACAATGCCATTTCCTCTCTAGTATTACTTATTACTGTCTGCCAGTTTCTAATTTTTTTAGTAGCAGACACATGATGAACTGAAAAAAAAAAAGGGTTTGGCATTTTCCCAGTGGTTCTTTGTTTTTCCCATGAAATTTATTGAACTAAATTAAGATTATTATTTTTTTTTGGGTTTTAATTTCATTTCTTTTCAGGGTGGTGTACAAACTACTGGCTTCCAAGAGTGAAAGTATCCAAGTTCAGGCTCTGAAAGTTCTGGCATATTTCCTCAAACACTTAGGCCACAAGTGAGTGCATCTATTCTTCTCTCTCCTATTTTTTCTCAAGTGTATCCGACAAGGTGAAATCTGTGCTTGCATATGGACAGAGTCCTCATCAGTAATGTGTTTATTAAATTTTAAAGCTATTTTTAAATGGTCTCCATTTGGCTCCAGGGCTGTTGGTACCTGTGGTCAGATACAGTAATCTACCCAGAAGCTTTTTTTAACTAGTGAATAAATAAAAACAATACAAGCAGCATATTGTGAAATATTAGAATTTAAAATGACTGTTTTGGGTTGTTATGGATGCAAACCAAAAGATAGTACCTTTATTCATTTAAAACATGAATTCATCTGGCATCAGTGCAAAAACAGATTCACATTATGTAAAACACAAGACTCAAAAAAAAACAAAAACAAAAAAAACCTGTTATTCACTCTGGATTCTGGCTGATAAATACGCATATGACCTTGTGTCATTTGTATGTACTAAGCTGTGACGTTGCTCAGCAACCATAATCAACTTTTCTTTGCTTTATGTTCTGTATTTTGCATTACATAACGTTTCTATGTTGCCCTCACATGTAAATAATGTAAACTATTCCTGATGGCAGCATGTGTACCTCGGCCAGCTCTTCTGAAATGTGCCACTGGCTCTGATGTCTCTATAGCGGTTAAACATGAGATATAATATTTTTGGTGTAATTGGTCTCATGAATCTATTATTTGTTCCAGAGCAAATTGTTTTGGATGAGGGCAAAAACCCTTCACGTTATATTTAACGAAACTTAAATGCTGTATATTAGAACGCTACCTTTGTACTTTTGAATGAATTGCCTAGCAAGTATTATGACTGTTGTTGTTTATTAAATATTATTATTCAATAAATGATATTTTATATAAATAATAGTAGTGTTCAATAATAGTATTTAGTATTGGGAAATGGTGTGTGTGTTCCTGATGGTGATTAGTTACATTGCAAAGCTAATGTTTTATTGTGAATATGAGATTGAGCGGAAGAATGAATGCTGTGTCAAATGCAGATAAGCACACTCACTAAAGTGAGCTTTTAAAACGGTAAAGGCCATCTGAACTGTTTTTAGCGCTTAACAAACCCAATGACATTTGCAGACTTGTACTGCAGTTAGCCTAGAGTGCACATACAATCAACATTTGCTTTTTGTCATCATAAGTGTATCCATCGCTGAGTGGTTACCATCCTGTATGCTCGCAAGCACTTTAAAACATACTCTTTTCTGGTTGCCATTTTACTGTACCTGCTGTTGGGCAGGACCTCACTTAGGAGGCTTAGCATCCTGACAGTGTCTCAGCATGATCTGCTGTTGGGTAGTCTGTGATTGTGAAAGTCACAGTTCTCTAAGTATGAGGTGGCTGCTTCGTTATTCTGTGAGAAAAACTGAAGGTGCTGTACCTGACACCACTGAAAAGGAGCCAAGCTCAGTGGCCATCAAGGCCTGTTCCTGCTAGCTTGACACTAGCTGTGAGGTGTATGAAAGCTTGCATTCTAACTACAGTATGTCTTCTATGTGTGTGTGGTTTGTCACAGGAGGAAGGTGGAAATAATGCACACAAACAGTCTCTTCACACTACTTGGAGAACGACTCATGCTGCACTCCAACACACTGTCGATAACTACGTACAATACACTATATGAGGTAATCTAAAAAGGTTATCTCTGTCCTGCATGCTGAATGGTCAGTACAGTATATGTATATATATATGTATGTATATGTATGTGTATGTGTGTGTGTGTGTATGTGTTTGTGTGTGTGTGTATATAATGCTGTATATACCCATATATATATATATATATATATAATATATATATATATATATATATATATATATATATATATATATATATATATATATATATATATATAGAGAGAGAGAGAGAGAGAGAGAGAGAGAGAGAGAGAGGTTTTTTATTTATGTAAAAAAAATTAAATATAAAAGATATTTAAATGACAATTTGTGTCCTTAGTGTTATATTATATAATGTAATGTTCAGAAATGTTAAGTTATATTATATAAACTAACATTACATTTATTAAATTTATATACATGCATAAAATAATATAGAAATTATTTTAAGTAATATTTTTACGTTTTTTTAAAGAAGTCTGTTATGCTTAACAAGACTGCCTTTATTTAATAAAAATACAGTAAAAAGACTATTATTGTGACACAAATAACAGTTTGCTACAGTATGTTAATTTACATTTAAACAGTTAATTACATTTTTTTTTATGTAATTTATTCCTTTGATGGCAAAGCTGAATTTTTAGCAGCCATTATTCCAGTCTTCAATGTCAAATGATCCTTCAGAAATCATTCTAATATGCTTATTTGGTGCTTAAAAACATTTCTTATTATTATCAATATTCAAAACAGTTGTGCTGCTTGATGATTTATGCTGTATTTACCCATTACCATGCATTCATGAGTCTCATCTGATCCGTTTCCTGTCTAGATTTTGACAGAGCAGGTTTGCACACAGGTCGTCCACAAGCCACATGCCGAGCCCGACTCTACCGTGAAGATCCAGAACCCAAGTAATTCTTTCTGTCAGCTCATTTATTCTTTCTGTGGCCTGGTGTTAAGACACTTACTGACATCTGTGAACGTAAAAAAAAGGTTACTAGTGAATGATTAAATGTTTGTTTCTGCACATAGACTTTAGCCAGGGATGCCCATTTCATGTGTCAGTTAGTGAGACTGCATGCTCATTGGTTCGCAGCTGTGCCAAACAGACAAAACTCTACTTTTGTTTGCTGAGTGATTAATGCATGCTTTTCTATTGGTTGTTCTCAGTGATTCTTAAGGTGGTGGCCACACTGCTGAAGAACTCCTCGCCCAGCACGGACCTGATGGAGGTGCGGCGTCTCTTCCTGTCCGACATGATCAAGCTCTTCAGTAACAGCCGTGAGAACAGACGGTGAGGGTCTCTTCCTCTCTCGCCCCTTCCCCCATGACAGCAATTAACCGCCTGGTGAACGGATAAGAAAAGAGAGCGGAAAAACAGAATGACGTTTTCCCTTCTTGTTGTGTTTAACGGGCACCCTCATGTTGCGTAATAATCCTCGAATTCTCACCGTGTTTCTCTCGCAGCAGATGTTTCAGTGACACATTCGAGTCTCGCTGCTGTCCTATGGCTGTTGGTTTTCCTTTTCTTCTCTCCAAAGCCGTATGCTGCGTGCTCCTCTGCGCCGTCACAAGTCTGTTATAACCACATTTCATCATCTCCATCATTAAGTTCTACAGTGAGCCACTCAGAACTGAAAGGAAGAAGCTTTTTAGACTAGATGAAGTCATTATGTTTCCCAAGTGCTTTCCTGAAACATCTATAAACAGTTTTTGGTAACTAGACCAGACATTTATCTTCGCTAGTAGTGGAATAGTTCACCTGAATTAAAAACCAATGTCAAGAATCAGAATCAGTCAGGTTCTTGAACGAATCTTTCAGAGCTGTGTTTACCAAAAGCATTTGAAGCCAAAGTAGATCGTAGAAACCATTGGTGGCAGTAGTTACTATCATCTGAAATGCAGCTCAGATCCGTTTTGTGAACTAGTTCAGCTGATTCATTGAAAATATTTGTTTTAAAAAGAGTTTGTTTTACAAGCTGGGCATTGGTTCTTTTGCTTAAGAACTGATCAAGTGGAACTGGTGCAGATGTCAAGATTTTCTGTCGACAACAAATTCAATTTTGGTTTATTCCTCACACAAATCGATCGATCGTGTCTTTGAAAGACTGAATATAATGCAGTATTTAAATGGACCACTTTAATTGGAGTCCTTTTTGTAAGGTCCCTTGGAAGCCTTGAAGTCCCTATTAATTTTCAGCGTGAAGCAACTGATTAAGTTTTTCAGAAATGTTCCTTTTGTGTTCCACTGAATGAAAGTTGGATGAGTTTCATTTCAGGGTGAACTAATCTTGTAACAATGGTTTACATGTTTAACACTTACTAGCTTGGTTCCAAATGATATCTTACAACCTGAAGTGTTTAAGCAAAAGGAGCAAGCTTAATTAATTCTGCCTCAGTCAAAGATACATTTCTTATATAACAATGCACTGAAAAAAAAAATGACGGTGAATAACACAAAGTGCTTCAGGTGTTATTCAGATAGCTGCCAGTCACCTCACAGATCTGAAGTTCAATGGAGGTTGGGGCTGAAATTGCTTTGTGTTACTTGTCTATTTGTGAATTAGGGTCCAGCTTTGACTGTCGTTTGAGGATGTTAGAAGAGATGTTTGCGGAGGAGAGGAAGGGTTTAACACGAGTGACTGCCGCGAGCTTAATCCATCTCATGTTCTGTGTGACAGGTGTCTGCTGCAGTGCTCCGTTTGGCAGGACTGGATGTTCTCTCTCGGCTACATTAACCCTAAGAACTCAGAGGAGCAGAAGATCACTGAGATGGTTTACAACATCTTCCGGATTCTCCTCTACCATGCCATCAAGCACGAGTGGGGCGGCTGGCGTGTGTGGGTGGACACACTCTCCATAGCCCACTCCAAAGTAAATAGATAGTTTTCACCAGCCAAACAACTTGTGAGCTTTTTCATCGGTCAATACTGATGTGGATATCTAGAGATAAGATAGATGGATGGATGGATGGATGGATGTATTTAAGAAGAAGTCTAAACTTGCCACTACTCTTTGTTTGGCAGGTGACATATGAAGCTCACAAGGAATATTTAGCAAAAATGTATGAGGAATACCAGCGGCAGGAGGAGGAGAACATTAAGAAAGGGAAGAAGGGGCTTGTCAGCACCATTTCGGGGCTTTCTGACCAGGCTTCGGCCATCAAAGGCACTCTGGAGCTGGACCCGGATTCCCAAACCCAGACTCCTGAGAGTGAAGCGGATGAACCAGAGACGACTGAAACCAAATGTTTGGATGCGGAGAACCCAGAAACAGGTGTCCATGTTGAAGTTCACGACCTGCTTGTAGATATCAAAGCGGAGAAGGTTGAGGCCACAGAGGTCAAGATGGATGACATGGACCTCCTGCCTGTAATAGAAAATGGAGGCTTGGTGAAAGTGGACACTCTTCTGGATAACGTCTACTCGGCTGCAGTGGAGAAGCTAAACAGCAGTGTAAACAGCATGCTGGTACCCGAAGCCACCATAGAAGACAAGAGCTCAGGTCCTCTCATCACCCTGGTTGACGAAAAAGACATTGCCAGCAACAACACCTTCCATTTTGGCACGATGGCGACCGGCTTGGGAGAAAACCTCCTTCCTGAGATGGGACCATTTGAACCTCTTCTGCTCTCAGGAGTGAAACCTCAGGTCCATACCAGCTCTAGTGCAGACCTTGGGCTTCTGGCAGTCATGACGAAGAGCTCGGAAGAGTTGGACGCTGACCCAACGACTTTGGAGGATGACCGCTTTAAGATGCAGCCTGCTTTGAGTGGTTTTAGTGTCTCTGAAGGGGAAAGCCTGTCTAAATGCCCGGGGCAGGTAGAGACAGTGGCAGTAGATCTGGAGCCAGGGGGTTCCGGGGTAAAGAACACTGCAGATGTTACCAGCACCACATCAGACACAGAGAAATCAGATGATGATGGCAAAGATAAAGAGGTTAAGAAGATTCAGACTACGGCTACTACACAGGTAACTGTAGGTGTTGACAGTCTGTACTAGTCTGGGGTCAGTAGGTTTTTTTTTTATTTAAAGAAATGAATACATCTACTCAGCAAGGATGCATCAAATTAGAAACTGTAAAGACTTGAAAAGATTGATGTAATAATAATAATTTCTGAATCAGTTTTTACGCAAAAATTATTAAGCAGCACAATTGTTTTCAACGTTGATAATAATAAGAATGTTTCTTAAGCAGTAAATCAGCATATTAGAATGGTTTCTGAAGGATCACGTGATGAAACTGGAGTAATGGCTGCTGAAAATTCAGCTTTGACATCACAGGAATAAATTACATTTTAAAATATATTAAAATAGAAAACAATTATTTTAAATTGTAATAATATTTTACAATATGTTGTACTGTTTTTACTTTATTAATTAAATACATCTTTTATTTTATATTTTTTTTTTTTGAATATAATACATTTATTCTATTTTAGATTGAAAATTGTAAAGTTGAATAATCTATATTTATGTGTTCTTAATGTGTCTAATATTAAAATGCTACTTATTTATCCTGTTTGATGGTTTATTTAAATGTTTCGTTTGATTATTTACCTTATTTATTTATTTATTACTTAATTAAACATTCCACCAAAAAAGTTAGTTCTTTTAACACACTGACCCAGTAGAAAATATTAAACTATAGTTTCAGAAAATATTAAACTATAGTTTCAGACAACTGAAATTGTAATTAGTAAATTGACTTTACCTTTATGAAAATGTCCTGAGAACACAGTTCAGTCAATCAGTTAAAATATCGGAATTATATAATTGACTCGTCTAAATGTATATCATTGCGGTTTTCATTACGTCACATTTTTTATTTTACAAAATTGTGTTGATTTTGGAATTTTATGTTGTTTTATGTCATTTGAAGGACATAACATTAAAATTTAAGAAGGTTCATTCTTTGACTTTTTTTTTTGCCTGCCAAACTAGCTTCTGAGGTGTTGTGTGTTATACTGAGGACTCTAGAAGAAGATGCAGTCTGCAGCTTGGCAAAACCTCTTGAAAAAAAGCTTGAAACAAACAAAAAAACTTGCCTCAAGAAATGTCATACTTTCAGCTTACAGCTGACTTTTAAAGATGTTCCCAACATGAAGCTTGTTTGTAGGACTTTTGCAAGGATGAACACGATCTGTTCTCCATGCCATAAAAAAGAACACTTTGTTACTACACCTGTCAAAAACTGCCAATGCCGTATTCATATTCTAAGCTGCTTTGTGTTTAAAA
The DNA here is from genome assembly GCF_003368295.1 of Carassius auratus. Classification (NCBI taxonomy): domain Eukaryota; kingdom Metazoa; phylum Chordata; class Actinopteri; order Cypriniformes; family Cyprinidae; genus Carassius; species Carassius auratus. The sequence goes on along the minus strand of NC_039282.1, from coordinate 14,217,106 downwards.
TGCATCAGCTTTGTGTTTTGCTTTCAGAGTTTACACGGCCGTTCTGGTAGTCATCTGGATAGAGATCTGCGAGTGGATCTGGGTTTCAGAGGCATGTCGATGACAGAAGAGCAGTGTCGACAGTTCAGTCCCGGTCCCCGCACCACCATGTTCCGTATCCCAGAGTTCAAGTGGTCCCCAATGCACCAGCGCTTACTTACAGATCTGCTCTTTGCTCTAGAAGCAGACGTACACATTTGGAGAAGGTCAGTGGCTACAGTTTACTCCCGTTGTGAAGTAGACGCCATGTTTTCTGGTGTTTTTTGTACAGTAGAGATTTGTGTTTTGTATAGAACGAGCTCTAATCCTGTCCCTAGCAGTTTGTCAAAAATGATGCCGTCTGCGCTGATAAAGTCATCGTTCTATAACAACTCAAATTTCTGTTATTGCAATGTAAATCTTTTTATCTTTGTTTCTGTCTTTCTCTTTCTTACGCTCCTCTTACTCTTGCCCCTCACAGTCATTCGACAAAATCCATCATGGACTTTGTCAACAGCAATGAGAACATAATCTTTGTACACAACACCATTCACCTGATCTCACAAATGGTGGATAACATCATCATGGCCTGTGGAGGGATCCTTCCCCTGCTGTCCGCAGCCACCTCGCCCTCTGTGAGTGTGCCAGAGATTTGACAATACTTCCATCCAGTGGTCGTCATAGATCAGTGCAAGCCAAGCTCTTCAGATACTGTATAAGCTTTCAAATAACAGAATGCCTCAGAGATAGTGCTGACTCCTTATATCCCCTTATTCTGTCTTCTTCACTGCTGAGTGTGTTTTAACTACGGGTTTCTCTTGAACTTTATTTATTTATTTTTTATGTAAAGAATACCAAGGTTAGTATCAATAGATTAGTATATTTGGAATGTTCTATGGTACATTACCATTATCTCTATCATGGATAATGTGCCTACGGTCTCATAGCCCAGTAATCTTTTTTTTTTTTAAATACTAGAATATGTTGACTATTAAAAGCTCTGTTCACAGGATCTACATTCTGTTTAGTAGTTTTCATTCCAAATTTGCTCAATTTGTCTTGTGATTTTAGTCTGACCTCAATAGAAAGGTTGAGGTTTCTTTCTTTTTTTGTATTTTTTGAATTGTTTATTTTTGTGTTGAATCCATTTACACATTGGAAATCAATGCTAGTTCTCATATACTAGTTTCACATACCGTTCAAAAGTTTGGGGCTTTAAAAAGAAATTAATGCTTATATAAAGCATTGTTTCGACCAGTGAGTACCATATTTTCCTGACTATAAGTCGCACTTTTTTTAATAGTTTGGCTGGTCCTGCGACTTATTGTCAGGTGCAACTTATTTATCAAAATTAATTTGACATGAACCGATAGAAATGAACCAAGAGAAAACATTACCGTCTACAGCCGCAAGAGGGCGCTCTATGCTGCTCAGTGCTCCTGTAGTCTACACTGAAGCGCCCTCTTGTGGCTGTAGACGGTAATGTTTTCTCTTGGTTCTAAATAAATTCGATTTATAGTCCAGTGTGACAAATCTTACCAACCCCAAACTTTTGAGTGGTAGTGTAGCTTGGTCATGGAGGTGTTTGAACTCATTTTTCTTTGATTAAGACTTTCAGTGCACTACATCTAAAAACATGCCTGCTCCTGCCAATCCTGCATCTTAGAAAGCGCCTGCCAAAGCTTTACATGACCCACTTCATGTGCAGGATTGTGTCACATTTTACCGACTACACCTTCGGAAGGTACCCTTTGTGTTCTTGATTACTGTGTGTGTCTGTGTCAGACTGAAATGGAGGGCATCGAGGCGACGCAGGGCATGTCGTCTGAGACGGCCGTGATCTTTCTGACCCGGCTGATGTCCATGGTCGATGTGCTGGTCTTTGCGAGTTCCCTCAACTTCAGCGAGATTGAAGCTGAGAAAAACATGTCTTCAGGTGGACTGATGCGACAGTGCCTCAGACTAGGTGTGTGTATATGTGTGTCAAGACACTTTTTAAAGAAGAACGTTTAGCATACATTTCCTTTATTCTAACATCTTTAGACTCTTCCAACCAGCTTTCTGACTTTATTCTTCAGTCAATTTATCAGTTTTAAAATATTTTTTCAAGTGTTTTAAGCTTGTATTCTATAATCTTGTATATAAAAATGGAAGTATGTTTTTGGTCGTCTAGACATTCAGCATAAATTTCCGATAACACACTACCAATCATTTTTGTTCTGTTTTCTCAGTCAATTTATTGGTTTTGGTGCTGTACAAGAAAAAAAGAAGAGATAGGTTTATTTAAAAACACATTTAAGCAATAATATGCAAGCAGGATTCCTCCTATAACTCAAGGGGCCCATATATTGATCAGTCAGCACCCAGGATCAAACCTATTCAGTTTTTATAGCTTTTTCTTTCTCTCTGTCTCAGTATGCTGTGTAGCTGTGAGGAACTGCTTAGAGTGTCGTCAGCGTCAGAGGGACAGGATTCTGAAATCCACGCTGTCCTCCAGTAAGTCTCAGGAGGGCCTGCAGGGCATGTCCACGTCCAGCAAGGTACCCACTTTACTACACACTCTGTTATACTGCATCCAATCACTGTACACAGTTTCTGTAATTTCACTATGCTGTAAGGGTAGCTTTCTTGTTCCAAGTCCTTTATACGTATGGAAGTAGATATCTATAATTTATATAATCTAAGTAATGTATGTAGTTTATGACACAATTACTTTAATGATTGTTTTAAGATAAAAAAACTTTTTTTTTTATATAAGTGTATAATGAAATGTAACTAATCTACTCTGTGTTCAAGCCATCTTTCTTAAAGCCTGAAATTGCAGTATGTGGTGTCTCGCCACATTCATGTTTTTGTCTTTTTCTACACAATAATATAACATTGTCACGTTATGTGGGATTTGCACTGTGGGTGTGGTGTGATTTTGTAAATGAGATCAGCGGTGTGAGAACTGTTCAGGTAAATGAAAGCGTTAAATGTCTGTTTGAAATGTCTGCTTTTCTTGCCTTAGACCACCATAGAAAATTGTCCAAGTAATGTTTCTCCAATTAAGGACCCGGACCGACTTCTGCAAGACGTGGACATCAACCGCCTGCGAGCTGCTGTTTTTCGTGATGTTGTGAGTAAATGTCAAATCGTCCTCAAATGCCCATTGAAAGAAGCATAAATATGCATCTCCCCATGTTTAAATGTACACACTGTAGACAATGTAATCATATGGTTCATATGGTTAATAAATCACATATTTGCTATTATGAAATCACAAATACTGGGGTTACTTATTTAAATATTATTTTCAGGTTATTATTAAAATGTATATTTACAGATTTTCTTTTTTCATTAATTTTTTATCGCCATTTTTTAAATGTCACTCTGTAACTGAAAACAGAATCAGTTCAGAGGAGCGTTCTTCTTTGCGTGACCTGATTTAGTCACATGCTAACTCTTCTTCATACCATTAGCTGCTGTTATGTTGTGCTCCTCAGGATGACAGTAAGCAGGCCCAGTTCCTGGCTCTCGCTGTTGTCTATTTTATCTCGGTGCTGATGGTATCTAAGTACCGGGACATCTTGGAACCCCAGCGGGAGATTGTCAGGCCTATCAGCCAATCAGGAAGAGGCATTCGGCAGGAAATAAATTCCCCCCCAAGCACAGGTGTTGTAGTGACTGATGTTATATTTGTTGGTCTTGCTTAATGCACGTATTCATATATATTTACAATAAGCAAAACAACTTAATTTGCATTGCTTATTTGCATTAAAAATGTCTTCTAATGCCATTAGCAAGGTAGTTTATGAGTGTGTGTGTGTGTGTGTGTGTGTTTGTCATACTAGATACAAATTATAATGAAAAAAAATAAATGTAGGTCTTGCGCTGGTGTCAAACTAATTTTCTTCACCACGTCCCACATTTATTATTCATTAGCTGCACTAATTGTCCCACATAAAATTAAACATGCAACCCTTACAGAATTCTTGAAGGAAATCACTGCTGGCTTTGTCTGTAAAACTGTCGCAAAATTGGATGAATGTCCAGTGGTTTGAAGGATGCATTAAAGAACTATTGGAAATGTAAGATGTGTTCATTTCTGACTGGGTTTTGTTGGGGAACTGTAGTGAAAAGAATAGTGAGGGAAAAAGAGAAGAAAGAGTATAAAGAAAGAAGATCCATGCAGAGGCAGGGGCAGCGCTGCTATTTCCAGCCCCATCTGTCAGTGCCCATTAGGAAAGCAATCCACCAGAGGAGAATGGGATCATAGAGGCTGAGGCACTACGCTGTGTTGCCCTCATAAATTTCAGGGAAGAAAGGCTATGGATGGGAATTTTTCCAAACAGCATGCTGCAGGCCATTGTCTGCACTCAAATCAACATTCAGGAATAGTTTATAGCTGAATTGGGCCCCACTGACCTTGCTAAAGGCTCTTGATGAATATTACTGAAAATTCCTAACATGTGGAGAACAACTGGATATAGTGTAGACAAGCAAGGGTTTGGATATTGAGTGGTCTTGTCTGAAAGGGCTTGATTTTATTATATAGGATGAAAGTGGATGTATGTTGAAGAGTCTTGACAGCAAATCTTTTTGAAGGACAGAAACGCTGTCATTGTGCTCAGACAGTATGTAAATCAGATATTTGGATCAGAGACTAAACATTTTTTAAAGCTAAATTTATAAAGCATCTCTATTGACATTCACATAATATATATATATTGAAAGAAGTTTCTTCTGCTCATCAAGCCTGCATTTATTTGATCAAAAATACAGAAAAAAAACAGTAATATTGTGAAATATTATTACAACTTAAAATAATAGTTTTCTATTTGAAGCTGAATTTTCAGCATCATTACTCCAGCCTTCAGTGTCACATGAAACATCCAGTCTATCACATGATCATTTAGAAATCATTCTAATATTCTGATTTATTATGAGTGTTGGAAACAGTTCTGCTGTCTAATATATTTGATGAATAAAAGATTAAATAGAACTGCATTTATTAAAAAAAAAAAATTATAATAATATATATTCTAATAATATATTTTCTTTACTATCACTTTTTATCAATTTAACACATCCTTGCTGAATAAAAGTATTGATTTTATTTAAAAAGAAGAACGAAAAAAAATTACTGACCCGAAATTACTGACCAGTAGTGTATATTGTTATTACAAAATATTTATATTTTAAAACATATATTCATTTTTTTTTTCATTTTATTCATCAAAGTATCCTAAAAAAGTATCACATGTTCTGAAAAAATATTAAGCAGCAGAACTGTTTCCAACTTTGATAATCAATCATCATATTAGAATGATTTCTAAAGGATCATGTGATAATGATCCTAAAAATTTAGCTTTGCATCACAGACATAAATGATAATTTAAAGTATAATACATTTAAAAACAATTATTTTAAATTGTAATAATATATCACAATATTACATTTTTTTCTGTATTTTTGATCAAATAAATGCAGGCTTGATGAGCAGAAGAAACTTCTTTCAAAAACATAAAAAATAGTTATGTTTGCAAACTTTTGGTGGTCTGTACTGTGTATATATATATATATATATATATATATATATATATATATATATATATATATATATATTAGGGGTGTAACGATACGCGTATTCGTATTGAACCGTTCGGTACGACGCTTTCGGTTCTGTACGCGGTACGCATTATGTATACCGAACGGTTCGTTGGAGTAATTAATTATATTTGGAAAAAAAAAAAAAAAGAGAGAGAGATAGAAATATAATGATATGCGTTCAACAAGGTAGCCCAATAACCCAAACAACGTAACAGGCAACGCCCCTGACACTCCCGAAGAAGAAAAAAACACCATCTTATATGTTTATGTTAGGCTACTCAGCAGGCGCTCGCTCACTCAGTACGCGCTGAAGGCTCGTTGCAAAATAGCCAATGCGTTTAACAGACTAGAAATGAGAAGATCCTCCAATAACCAACAGGTCTGGTGTTTGGGTGCACTTTGGATTCCCTTTAAGCTATATTGGTGATGGCAAGAGAGTGGTGGATAAAAAAACAACGGTATGTCGCATCTGCAACATGACAGGGTACACCAGCGGGAATACAAAAAAAAAAAAAAGAAAAAAAAACACCAGCTGGAATATCTGGGATATATGCGTCAGTACTATCTGGGAAAAGACGAAAAAAAGGAGAAACATGCACGCAGCAAACTATCCCTGCAGCATTTAGACACTATAGCTTACAGGGAATCCAACCCAAACACCAGACCTGTTGGTTATTTTAGGATCTTATATTTCTGGTCTGTTAAATGCATTAGACATTTTGCAACGAGCCTTCAGCGCGTGCTGAGTGAGCGAGCGCCTTAGGGGCCGTTCACATATCGCTCCTAAAAACGCGTGGAAAACGCTAAGCGCGTCTTTCTCCTCCTTTCCAAAGCGCTCGGGCAGAAGCGCTCATGAGGCGTCTGTCTTTGCTAAGCAACAATGACGTGCTCTCTCCATGAGACGCGGAAATTTCAGCGAAGGATAAATGGATTTGCAGCTCTAAAAATCGCTTGCAGTAGCTCTGCTACTAAATTTATTTCAAAATGGCAATCCATATACAACTATGATCAGCTGTTCCTTCATCTTGGCTGAGCTCTCAACGTTGTTACGGGAAAGGATGAAGCTGATTGGTTGGTTCTTGTCACATGACCCGCGGTGCGCTTGCGGCATTCTGAAAAGTTGAGATGTTTTTACATTTTGCTGTATCTAAAACGTATCGAACCGAACCGAACCGAACCGTGACATCAGTGTATCGTATCGAACCGAACCGTGAATTTTGTGAACCGTTACACCCCTAATATATATATATATATATATATATATATATACATAAATACATACATACACACATCTGATGTGGTTCTTAAAGATACTGTAATGTCATAAATGTGATAAAATAATGATAAAAATCTAGTAGTTCTAGTGATCATTTTCTAATAATCTCTGATTTCTGTTATATTTCATACATCTTCTACGCTGCGATACCTAATCCTCAGAGCACCCATCAGCCCTCTCTGACAGCTGCACGGATGCCGTTAGTGTTCTGGAGGAGTTCCGTCAGGAGTCATCCCTCCCTCACTCAGACTCAGGACTGGGGGACGAGCAGGGGTCCAGTGTCATGAACGGGGCCCACCTGGACCTCGCCATGGGTGGTCCGAACGGCATGAGCGGCCTGTTCTGCACACTGTCATCAGAGGCCAGGTCACAGGAGAGTCTGACTGAGCCATCGATCATGGATCACCTCAAACCCGCCTCCATCTCCAGCATCAGCCAGTCCAACAAAGGCATCAATGTCAAGGAGATCCTGAAGAGCCTCGTAGCAGCTCCTGTGGAGATCACAGAGAGCGGTCCAGACACCCTACCCTACCCTGACCACCAAGCCATGAAGAGGGAAGCCCAAGCCATGTTACCCATGCAGTTCCATTCCTTTGACAGGTACCAGCTTCTCATTGTCACAATGCAAGAATTTTAAGGAGTCTTTGACAACTTTTGAAATGAAAAGTGTACATTTAGTATGAGTTTAATTGAAAGCATTTGTGTCATAATGTTGATAACAAAAAAATTAAATCCTATTTGTCACTCCTTTTCTTTAAATAACACAAAGATCTAGATGACAGTTAAGAGCTTACAATATACGTGAATGGAGTCCAATTCATAAATTTTAACATGCTCACTGTTTCAATAGTATAACCACCAGACATAAACAATATGCATATTAACATGATTTCAGTGTAAAAATTAAATTAATCCTTCATTAAACTTTTCTGTGTAAGGTTATATCCAAATTAACATAAGAATTAATATAAGTGCTTTAAAAAAAAAAAAAAAATTCTAACTTTTTTTTTTTTTTTTTTTTTACTAAATTCTCTTCTTTTTTAAGAAGGAAAGATTCTATTTTGTGATAGTAAACATTGTTCTACAAAAGCTGTCGATTGAGCTTTACTTGAATTGAACAAGGAGTAATGCTTTAAATGTCCACCAAAAATTCATCAAACCTGTATGACTTTATTTCTTCGGAAAACCACAAAATAAGATGTTTTTAAGAATGTAGGTAACCAAACAGTTTTTGTTCTCATTTACTATTCCCATTTAGCAAATATGTGATATATTGACCATATCAACCAATGGATAAAAATATACAATGAATGTCAGTAGAAACCTAAAGTTTTTAATTTGCCACAATTCTTAAAAATATATTATTTTGTGTTCCAGTGAAGAACTGAAGTCATTTAGTTTGACAAAACGACACGAGGTAAATGACAGAATTTAGCCGTAACTTTGATGAAGTGTAATGATATGAACGTCCACCAGGTGGCAGCAGTATACATCAGCTTGACTGCCAAATATGAAATCATTTGACTTTACTGTGTACGTGATTGAATTTGTCACCAATAGCATTACAGTAGCCCATTTACTGCAGATGTATACGTACAAGACCCCTTAAACGTACAGTGACCTTTTCTGTATGCCTGCGATCCCTTCCGTGCCTTTAAACACTACACAATATATTACAGTCAAACCATGATGAATTCTTGGATTAGTCTTGTCCCTGAGGAATGGCCATAATGATTTTCTTGGTCATAAGCAAGGCATAACTCACTCTAAATTCCCCATACTTTCTATCACAAAGAATTGCTGTGTTTGAAAATGTCTCAGAGATGTGTTTGAGCGTTTTGTGGCGTGTTTACATTCCAAGGCCAGATAAAATCACAGCATGATTTGTCTGTGCTATTAACACATGTCTTCAGTTTTGCTGCAAAGCTGTTGCTGTTCATGGCTGGCCAAAATCAACATATGTAAACAGAATTTGTTTAAATGAAAAAGATTATATATATATATATATATATATATATATATATATATATATATATATATATATATATATATATATATATATATATATATATATGATAATCTGTTCACTTTGGCTAAAAATTATCTCCAGCTGGATGGGAGGAGGGTTTCGCTGCATTAAACACTTAATAAATCTCTGTCTGGGATAGCATGCATGGCAATTTGTCCGACTGGTTTGTATGTTTGAATATTGAAAATACTGTACATTGAAATCTATTTATGTGTGTGTGTGTGTGTGTGTGTGTGTGTGTGTGTGTATTTTTTTATGTAATAGGCACATACATGTATGTAGAATTTATAGATTTATACATTTTTATACAATTATTATAGAATTTTTTGATATATGGAATTTATATAAAATTACACTGAATAAAATGCCGCTTTCAAACTGATGTTTTCATTAATTTTGACAGTTTTATGTTTAGACGTGGGTAAAGTAAAAGAATCCTTTAAAACAAGTTGAATACAATGGCAGAAATTACACAGAACAGAATGAAACTTTCAAAATAAGAAAATGTCAAATCTGATTAAACAATTAAATCTATTCACACCGTGAATTCAATATTCTATGGGCCTAAAATAATTTGTTACCATTTTTACATGTTGTTGAGTTGTTCATACATAAAATGCTTTTGTTTTAGATGCTTTCAATATGCGAATAATTTTAATAAAGTTAATTATAAAGTTTATTATCATAAGTGTCTATAGAAGCATGCAAAAATCAGTTTTAGAACCATACTTTATGTATAGATGTATACTGGCCTTTTATTGTATTATCAACAAATTACTTGTCAGTAAACATGTTATTAGTTTTTATTTATTTATTTTTATGTCAGTGAGAGATCTAAGTGGGCAGTTTATTTATTTATTTATTTTTGCCAGATTAAGTTACAATGTGTGCCTGGCGTTAAGCCGATGCTCAAAAGATGGTATTTTGAAGAATATTGATAACCAAAAGATTGACGGTAGCCATTGACTTCCACATTAGTCAACCGTCAACTGTTTAGTTATCAACATTCTTCAAACTATCCTCTTTTGTGTTCAGCACAAGAAAGAAACTCATACAGGTTTGGAACAAGTGGAGGGCGAGCAAATCATTTTTATTATTAATCATTTTCTTTTTTTGGTGAGCTATCCCTTTAAAACTATGGCTGCTGTGAGACTAGGCCCAAATAATGTGCTTCTTCCTGCTTCGATATTAGTAATGTGTGCAAGCGCCACAGATGAGGTGTGCCCTGCTGACTAGTAAAGGTGTTGTGTGGAGATGTGTTTGTGAATGTTAGGAAGGGTCTCCAGGGCGTTGATGACAGATTAAACAGAAGCGCCCCACCGTGCCCCTAGCTCCCCTCCTGTCGTCCTCACCCCTCAGCACCCTAATAGAGGCTGGCAGGCAGAAATGAGTTGCCATGGAAGAGTGTATTATTTTTGAAATGCTTTCACACAGGCGGTCCGCAGACGCCCGGGTCATACCACTCTCTCCCGCATGCTTTAATGTCATCTGCCGGCCTTGAAATTGCTGTGTCTAATTGTTTGCCACCTGCCACCAAATGAGCTGCCAGACGTGGACAGGCTTCTTGGATTGTCTGTCAGAAGCTTAATAGATAGGGAGTGAAAACATCAAAAAAAAAAAAAAAAAGCCTCAAACACAGGAGTGATCAAGATGACTCGCACATCATAGTCTTTCTGGGACTTTTCCAAAGGTGAATTTTTTCAATTAGTATTGAATTACCAGAAAGCCGTGTTTGCAGATGGGGCTGCCGCCATGAAGAACTTGCTTTAGTCCATTTAAATCAAGGAGAAACACTTTAATACATTAAAATCAGTCCGTTTCATACTAATGGATGGTATGCTAATGAACGGAGTGACAAAAAATAAGTTTGCCATTATATGAGTCCAACACATATAATTATTGTTATTGTTAAATGTTCATTTATGCACTGTGATACTAATAGCCATTTCAAATAAAACATATAAACTATTTGCATTATTCATAGTCTACTCGAGTTTTATCTATGCTTCATTCAAAGTACGTCAATTTTAAAATTCATATTAATAAAATATGCACAGGATAATCCATGCATCATTCACAAGCTCCCAGCCAATGAATAATTCATGAGGAGTGTTGATCAGTCTAATACTATCTGCTCTACCTGTCAAATAATTGCAAGAAGTCAACATAATACTGTAGAAAAGCATTGCTTTAGAGATCTTTATGCTCAAAACTGTTGCAAACTGAGGTCAAATAATGTACTTTAGAGGTTAGGATGTCCATGTTACATACATATTACTGATATGTTTTATTTATATTAACTCAGTTAATAATCATTTTAGTAGTAGTTGTTCATATAAAGTGCATCTGAATGTTATTTCCACAAAACGATTAAATATGACTGATTACTATTTATTTTAGATGTAGTTCCACACTATTTTGTCAGCTGTGGTTCACAAATGGAGTCATTTTTCTTACATCATCCAGTTTTTCATTTTCATTATTTTTATTATTATTATATATTTATTTATTTATTTATTTTGATAAATTTAGACTTTTTTTCAGCAAGGATGCATTCGATTGGACTGAAGTGACAGGGAAGACATTGAAAATGTTACAGCAGATTTTTTTATTTATTTCAAATTAATGCTGTTGTTTTAAACTTCCTTATCATCATAGAATCTTGATTAAAATGTCTCAAACTATTTTTCACAAAAATATAAATCAATAAATCTGTTTTCAACATTGATAATAATAACAAATGTTTCTTTAATGCCAAATCAGCATATCTGAATGATTTCTGAAGGGTAATCATTCATTCATTCTTTCTTTCTTAAATGCATCGGTGAGCTTAAAAAGACTTATTAAAAAAGATAATAAGACCCCAGACTTTTAAACAGTAATGTATGTATTAGCATCTACAAGGATAACTCCTAATAACTCATAAAGACAATGGGACAGACTTATGATTTTAAGTGTATGTTATTCTCTGTTTGAAGAGCTCAAGGGGAAGCACATGTCACAGAATGTTTTTGCTTCCTCACATGCGATCTATGAGAAACTCTCTGTGTCACACCAACATGTTAAAGAGAGCGTGGCAGTATCCCAGACAAGAGCTCTAATAGCTCCATCCTCTCTCTGTACAGTGTCTTCTCCGAAGTCACATTGTGCAGCATCAGGAGGCTTAGCAGGTGACATTAGAACCAGACCTGCGCTACATCACCGAAAACATGCAGATCTCCATATCGGCCAGCATCTTGAACCACGTCAAGTCGTGATAAAGAAACCAGGCCGATAAACACACCAACAAAATATCATTCCATTCTCCAAAGCACTTGACTCTGTCATGTTTATAATATCAAACCAATCCTCTCCTGCTCTTTGCTATCAGGCTAAGGTGAGTTTCCGTGAATCTGCGAAGCTCCAGAATGTCTTGTGAAGACATACAGGAGATTATCAGTGAGGTCAAGAGTTTAACACAAACTCGTGATCATGCTCATCTCCAGCACTATCTTCATCTGGTTAGACTGTTGCCTCTGGAAACCATGTGATTTCCTTCTACAGCTATAAATAAGCTGGGAAAAAGGCTAAATATAATTTCTTGAAGGCATAATTAAGTTGATTAGTATATTTAGGTCCTTTTTTGTGGTTTAATTGGTTTAGTAGCTATATTTAGCTACTTAATCTCTTTTCAGAGATCGCAGCTGGCCAGTGTTGGGTCAAAAAGGATGACGAGATGATTGCCCGTATTGTGATTTTCTTTAACTGGAGTGGATTATTCCTGTTATGCCGTACCTTTGGGAGTACTTTCTGTAAATGTATTTAAAAAATGAATATACTGCGTTTAAGTATTTCTATTAAAGAATGTGCCAAACTTTCAGACATATGTTCGTGGCTTGTTCGAACACTTAAATTAATTTTACCATGACTAGAAAGGTAAGAAAAACAGAAATGGATTGTAAACAGCCCAAAATAATTTGCTTTGATGAGGGTGTCACCTTTTGGTGTTTTATGTTTTGTGATATTTTTGCTTATTGATATTTAAAATTTTCATCCATCTTTCCTCTCTATCTTTATTTGTTCCTACACTTTTATTCTATATTTAATTACTTTCCCCAATTTTTTTTTACTTTTTCTAATGGAATGGAATGTTTTGAAGTGGTACAACTTCCTGGAAAGTATAGTAATTCAGAAACTAGGTTTTGCAAGTGTATATGAATATAACAAAACAACAACAAAAAGTTAGGACAAAACTTCAATGATGACCATATAGATAGATACCATTTTTTTTTCTCTATTTTTAGAATTTAAGAATATTTTCTATTAGTATTTAATGCAGTATAGTGAGATATAATGGGGCCATAAAAATGTACTGTATTGTATTAATAACATGTAAGGTTTTCTAAGGTGAGAACATCAAAACTGCAGCGCTGTAGCAACAGCTAATTCCTGCAACACACCTGGAAAGTATCTTCTGATGAATTTCGCTCCGAGTTTGACATTATGTCAAGTCACAGCAGTGGACAAACAGCAGGAAAGAGAAACATACCCAAAACCCAGCAGTCACTGCTTTTGATTTTACTGTTTGTTTGTCCTAAGCTCTCATTCTGTACAGTCGCAAGGCAAGCACGGGGCCGGCAGGAGAGCAGGATGTTTACTTTGCCTGCAGGTCTTTCCCTTGCCACTGCGACCATTCAATCTATCCACTTTCATCCAGTCTGACTGGACTGTGGAAAACAGCCATCAATCTCCCTCCAGCTTAATCAACTGATTTCACTAGGAACCGTGTATTTATTGTTGCAGGTGAAATGTTTTATTTTGCTTTGTTGGATGTGCTTCTTTTCGCTTATGCAGAATCTTGAAGCTTTTGTGGGTCACTTGCCATCCCTTCTGGGAAGTGCTTGGTAAAATCCTAACTGATTGGTTAGGGGTTTACACATCCGCTAATTCCAGTACATTGTTCTGGCCTGGTTACAAGAACAGTTTGCCAGCCACATCCAATCCAAGGTACACTTAGTAAAAGACTGTGTACACTTTCTTTTCCTTCCTCTCGCAGGAGTGTGGTGGTACAGGCCAAGAAGCCTCTGGCAGTGAATACAGTGGGCAGTTCGGGCTCCAGCAGCACCCTGACCTCTGCTAACACCCCAAACATCTTCACTGCTGCTTCATCCACTACACCCAAGAGTATGATCAACACTACAGGTTAGCATTGCTCTGACTTATGTCTCGATACAACCTTACTGAACCTATTCTGGATTTATTACAAAGCTATGGTAACTTTATAAGGCCAGACATTATCCTTAAAAGTATATATAAAGGTCACAACTGCTCTCTGTTCGTTAATGAGACGCTAATTTGAACGTGCAATTGCTTAAGTGAATTTCCACTGAAATGCATACTCTGCTCTGCTATTCTTAGAATAATTAAAGATGTCATTCCTAAAATAATTCAATCTCAGGAAATTAGATTTGGTGGCATCGGGCTCTATGTCCACTAGAGGGGGCCCCCTTCATGAAGCTTTCTCAAACTATAGGGAAACAAAGACATGAAGATAGGATCTATATGAAATTTCAAGGTTGTTATGCAGCCACATGGAGACTATAAGGAAGGTCCATTTCAAACGGCCCCCTAGGGTGCACACTGTGAACACTATAGATTTTTCTCTTGAGACTGGAGCTGTTATACCTACCTTATTGAGTGTGAAATTGTAAGTGTGTATTGCTCTAGGCAGGAGATTCTAGACTAAAAACATGATATTTGATTCTGTGTGATGCGTTGAAAATATCTGTAATAGTTATAATTTTCCCAGTTTGTTTATTTCATAAATTTTTGTGTATTGGGAATTGAAAGCCAATTTTAACAACCTGCTAAAATACTTTTTGTGGTATTATGTTTTCTATAAGAGAGGCTGTTTTTAGTCCCCATTTTCCATCATACGCCTTATTGAGATCTGATTAGAATGCACAAGGTACATTAATCTGAAATGTAACTGAGACTTGTCTTGGCACTTGTATACTGTTTTTGTTCTCTTGTTGACCTGGCTGCTTCTATTGTTCTCATTTGTAAGTCGCTTTGGATAAATGATAAAATGTAAATGTAAATGTAATGTAATGACGCTTCCCCTCATCTTGGTGTATTTGCTTATGGGTGGACACTCGTCTCTGACATGGCGATTGATGGCTGCATAGTAGATTTCCCATCCTCAGATGCCCCATGACAGCTTGTGGTTTCACAGGATGACAGTCCATTGCAGTGATGGATCTATCAGAAGTTCCCTGCCGCACAGGGCGCTGTGGACCCTGGCTTTGGCAGAGAGAGACATAAAGGAATGTAAGATGGTGCTTGCCGCTCTCAGGGAGAGGCGAGAGTATTAGGGATATTTCTCAAAGCTTGTACTGTACCTCGGTTGTTAAGTTGTTACCTGATGAATAAACAGAAAGAGCATTTGATTTTAGTGCAACTTAGGGCTTAGTTGGCAGTTGGTGGGGATATAAAGTGATAAAATATAAGGTGAGTTGTTTTCAATGCCTGACAATGTGTGAAAGAAATATTTATTAATTTAGAAATACTTATTTAAAACAAAATGTATTTATTACTTTTACACCAAAAACTTAATTTATTCTTTATTTAGTCACTCTTCCTAACCTGTGATTTCTCTCTTGTTTTCTCTCAGGAGCCACAGATGCGTCCACCTCCTCTTCCTCCAGCTTTGTGAATGGAGTCACCAGCAAGAATCTGCCAGCGGTCCAGAATGTGGCCCCCATGCCTGAGGACACCATGGAGAACATGAGGTGAATCAGAGTCCCAGGGTGTGTGTGTGTTGAGGTCTAAGACAGACAGCAGGATAGAGATTCAGCTTGATGTTTATTAGAAAATGGGATGGTTGGATGAGCGGCTATTGAAGCATTGTGAAATATATATGTATATTATATTATTATTATTATTATTTTTATTTATTTATTTTTACTGGAAATTAAAAAATGGACCACTATTGGACATTTGTTACCCTAGACAATAAAACCAGTCTTAAGTCGCCAGGGTATATTTGTAGCAATAGCCAAAAATACACTGTATGGGTCAAAATTTTTTATTTTTCTTTTGCCGAAAATCATTAAGATATTAAGTAAAGAACATGTTCCATGAAGATATTTTGTAAATTTCCTACAGATAATATATAAAAACTTCATTTTTAATTAGTAATATGCATTGCTAAAGGCTTAATTTGGACAACTTTAAAGTTGATTTTCTGAATATTAAAATATTTTTGCACCCTCAGATTCTAGATGTGCAAATAGTGCTGTCTTAAGTGTCACATGGTCCTTCAGAAATCAAGTGAATATGATTTCACACAATACCCCTTTAACATGATAAAATAACTGCAAAACACACCCTCAAGTGTCATATTGCTTTATTTGAGTGTGTCTGTGATTGGGAATACGTCTTCTGTCAGCACCTCCTCAGATGCATTTGTGTTTGTTCACCCAGACAGAGTTTTTATTATCACTGCCACAAGAGGGGGTCAGAACTCAGGCTTGTTTTTTTCATGTTTACAGAAATTGTGCCTTTCCTTTGTTTAGGGCAATGGGCGACACTCATTTTATTTATTTTTTATTGTTGTGGTTGCAAAAACCAGACAACCCCACACCGTACATATCGCCTGTCCCCTCTCTCACTGCCCGCCGTGGGTGTTTGTGCTGTCAGAGAGGGCTGTGCGAGCGCTAATGCAGAGAAATCAGTGTGCACAGGTCTTTTGGAGAGTGTTTGGAAACCGCGCTGACCTTGGCTGCATCCTTTCACCTCATCTAATGCTTTGTGACAGACATCTCACAGACATGCCACCGTCTGACTACACAGGAGAAATTGTGTGTGTGTGCGGCTCTCTCTCGTGCTCTCCAGGGGCCTCTACACTTCACACAAACACACACATATATACACACTGTTTGTGGCTTCTCCGCCGCGTCAGGAATCGCAAATCAGTTGCCATGGCAGCGGTAACCGACAGCACTTACTGGGAGTGTGAAGTCAATGATGAAACTGTCTGGATGCAGAGTCTCTGATGCCTAACCCGCACTCCGAGAGACAAGAGATGGGTTACGCTGTCGCTGCCTGTGTCTGATTAGTTTTCCTTTATCCCCCCCCCACTTATTTGCTGCACTTTTATGACACAAAACCCTTTTGTGTTTTTTTTTTTTCGTTTGTTTGTTTGTTTTCAATAAGCACACCAAACAGGAAACACAGTATTCTCAAAGCTCACAATCTAATTATCATCAGATTTACAACCAAGACATGCAAACCCAAGTCAATTTGCATGCTTATACAACAAAATCCCTAGCAGTGTTAAGGATTTTATTTCTTGTACCCAAGCCTTAAAATACTGGATTTGCGCAATATATATATTTTTTCATGCTACTATAGTAAATATGTCTTTACTGTAAATACTGGAAGCTACTTGTATTTTAACTGTGTAGAATTAAGCTTGAATTGGTATTATGTTTGTAATAACTTAAAAATAACAAATAATAAATTTTTAAATTCTAAAAAAATAATAATAATAATAAAAACAAGCACAGATACTAGTCCATATTGTACATACTGTTTGTTACAAACCTTTAGACACATTAGACTGATTTTATGTGTCATTCCTGAATAACCTTTTGATTTAAAATCTTATAATTGAAAAAATATCTTGGATTTCTGCTAGGGCTGGGCGATATACAGTATTTAACGATATGATAATGCACGTTTAGTCAGTAAATATGGTTCCGTGATTAGCACTAAAGGACCATCACCTGCTTTTAAATGGAGCGGCATTTAAAAGACAGAGCCGTAGATCACGGACAAGCTACGCAATATCACGTTCATCATCGAAGGCGATTCATCTTAAAATAATTCCTACTGCCATATAAGGACTGTACTGCAAAAAGTATTAAAAGTTACTGACAAGTATGCAAACCTTTAGAGACTTTTGTCTGATTATATATTTATTAAGTAAATTTGAAAGTTTTAAAAGGTTTAATTCTTCAATTCTTAAAACAAATATAAATTGGGGATTTACATAGTGACAAAATAAGTTTGTATATATCGAAATAACTTCATTGATTGCTCATAAAATGTATGGGGCCGTGCTTTTTTCATAATTTCAACAAAAATCTTAATATTAACAAGTTAGTTTTCATTTAATGTTAGTACCTCTTAAAAATTAGGGTAACATTTTATTTAGTAAAGTCACCCATTTCTGCCCATTTTTTGGTCTTGACTTTGTATTTTGGGGTTTTATGTAAGATTTCTCAGCTCAGTTCATTTAGCTCATGGTCAGGACCAAAGGCTGTACTATAGAGCCGGCCAGTGCCATAGGCAAGAACAGCTTCCAGTGTGCCTTAAAAAAAACCACAAACATGCTTATTTTCTAGTGGGGTTAGATTCCTGTAGGGTACATGTAGTTCTCTTTTCTTTTCTGCAAACTGGCTTTGTAATTAGTCTTTGTTGTCAGAGCCCAAGATGTTCACTCTGAGGTTATCTGCAACTGGTTATTAGTATCTGGCTTTGGTTTGGTCTGTTGGTGTGCCATTTTACTGGTTAAGTATTAATCACAATTCATGGTTTTGTCTTCAAAATTATTGTTTTTACCAAGCTTGTTCAATTGATTTGCTTTGTCTATCCACACAGTATCACCACTAAACTGGAGCGAGCTCTGGAGAAGGTGGCTCCATTACTGAGGGAGATCTTTGTGGACTTTGCACCTTTCCTCTCTCGTACACTGCTGGGCAGTCATGGGCAGGAGCTGCTCATTGAAGGTACTGATGTGGAGTTCTTCATCTCCCTGTCTTTCTCCTTCTGTATTACATGATCATGCTGATACGGGACAGCGCAGGCTGTACTTGATTGATTTTATGTTTCTTACCTCAAGAACCTTTTGTTTTAAAAAGCTTGTGCGTTTATAGAATATATATATCAATGTATATACACTAAAATATATAAATGTTTTAGTATGAACTCAGGATCAAGGGACATGCATGCAAAACGAAGTAAACTTAGAAAATAAATATTCATATTATTTACTGGTTTATTTGATATACAGTATTGTTCAAAATAATAGCAGTACAATGTGACTAACCAGAATAATCAAGGTTTTTAGTATATTTTTTATTGCTACGTGGCAAACAAGTTACCAGTAGGTTCAGTAGATTGTCAGAAAACAAACAAGACCCAGCATTCATGATATGCACGCTCTTAAGGCTGTGCAATTGGGCAATTAGTTGAAAGGGGTGTGTTCAAAAAAATTGCAGTGTCTACCTTTGACTGTACAAACTCAAAACTATTTTGTACAAACATTTTTTTTTTCTGGGATTTAGCAATCCTGTGAATCACTAAACTAATATTTAGTTGTATGACCACAGTTTTTTAAAACTGCTTGACATCTGTGTGGCATGGAGTCAACCAACTTGTGGCACCTCTCAGCTGTTATTCCACTCCATGATTCTTTAACAACATTCCACAATTCATTCACATTTCTTGGTTTTGCTTCAGAAACAGCATTTTTGATATCACCCCACAAGTTCTCAATTGGATTAAGGTCTGGAGATTGGGCTGGCCACTCCATAACATTAATTTTGTTGGTTTGGAACCAAGACTTTGCCCGTTTACTAGTGTGTTTTGGGTCATTGTCTTGTTGAAACAACCATTTCAAGGGCATGTCCTCTTCAGCATAGGGCAACATGACCTCTTCAAGTATTTTAACATATGCAAACTGATCCATGATCCCTGGTATGCGATAAATAGGCCCAACACCATAGTAGGAGAAACATGCCCATATCATGATGCTTGCACCTCCATGCTTCACTGTCTTCACTGTGTACTGTGGCTTGAATTCAGAGTTTGGGGGTCGTCTCACAAACTGCCTGTGGCCCTTGGACCCAAAAAGAACAATTTTACTCTCATCAGTCCACAAAATGTTCCTCCATTTCTCTTTAGGCCAGTTGATGTGTTCTTTGGCAAATTGTAACCTCTTCTGCACATGCCTTTTTTTTAACAGAGGGACTTTGCGGGGATTCTTGAAAATAGATTAGCTTCACACAGACGTCTTCTAACTGTCACAGTACTTACAGGTAACTCCAGACTGTCTTTGATCATCCTGGAGGTGATCATTGGCTGAGCCTTTGCCATTCTGGTTATTCTTCTATCCATTTTGATGGTTGTCTTCCGTTTTCTTCCACGTCTCTCTGGTTTTGCTCTCCATTTTAAGGCATTGGAGATCATTTTAGCTGAACAGCCTATCATTTTTTGCACCTCTTTATAGGTTTTCCCCTCTCTAATCAACTTTTTAATCAAAGTACGCTGTTCTTCTGAACAATGTCTTGAACGACACATTTTCCTCAGCTTTCAAATGCATGTTCAACAAGTGTTGGCTTCATCCTTAAATAGGGGCCACCTGATTCACACCTGTTTCTTCACAAAATTGATGACCTCAGTGATTGAATGCCACACTGCTATTTTTTTGAACACACCCCTTTCAACTAATTCAACTAATTGCCCAATTGCACAGCCTTAAGAGCGTGCATATCATGAATGCTGGGTCTCATTTGTTTTCTGAGAATCTACTGAACCTACTGGTAACTTGTTTGCCACGTAGCAATAAAAAAATATACGAAAAACCTTGATTATTCTGGTAAGTCACATTGTACTGCTATTATTTTGAACAATACTGTATATATATATATATATATATACTTATGCAAAAGTTTGGAACCAGTTAGATTTTGAAAGAAGTTAATACAGTTTTTGAAAGTAATACTTTATAATACTAAGTAATTCCGAATAATACTTTTATTTAGCAAGAATGCATTCAATTGATCAGAAGTGACAGTAAAGACATTTATAATGTCACAAAAGATTTCCATTTCAAATAAATTTTGTTTTTTTCTGATTTTTCTGTTAATTAAGAATCCTAAATAATAAATCCTTAAATAATAAAAATAATTTCAAAGGGATTATGTGACACAGAAGACTGGATTAATGGATGCTGAAAGTTCAGCTTTGCCATCACAGGAATAAATGACTTTATATATATATATATATATATATATATATATATATATATATATATATATATATATATATATATATATATATATATATATATATATACAATTAACATTGTAAGAAAAATATAACAAAACTGTTGTTTTAAATTGTAATAATATTCCACAATATATGTAAATGCAGATTTGGTGAAAAAAAATAACAATATATAGTTGAAATTAATAATAATTATATAATAAGCATTTATATTATTTACATATTTTAGTTGGTTGGTTGGTTGTGTTTTCTCTTTTTTTTTTCACTTACTTGGAGGTGCACAGATCTACTTTTGGAAGCTTCTCTGGCTGGGTGCGATGGGCCACACACACCTCTCTTTGAACAGAAACCCACACTTCAGGCTCTGTTTTGTGGCTTTTTTACCTTTAAGCCTCAGTGCCAAATCATAGTGTACGTCCTCTCACCGCTCAAAGCCAGTTTGTTCTGTCTAATGTAGCTCCACATTACGGCACGCTGGAAATATGCGTGTCGACAGCTCAGGCAGCAATTTCATGAAATAAATACTCAGACAGACATTCTTCCCTGGATTCAAACTCCCCTTTTTATGAATTATAACAGCCAGTTTTCTGTCTTTAGCTTCGTAGTCATACTTAATCCTGTCCGCATTAGGAAGCATCACAGTTTTTACTGCTGAAAACAGGCGCAATGTGTCAATTTCATGACTTTACTAGTGAAATCTACTCAACTGAGTCAATGTTTTGCTCTGAGATGGTGTATTTCCAGACTCTGCCAGATGGGGCAAACTAGACCTTGCTAAACCTGTCAAGCCTTGACCCCATTGCTTTGTATGATTTGATTTCCCTAAACAAATTTGGGTTGATTACTAAGGCATGAGGTTGCAAAATTGTGCTGGGTGTTTTTTAGCCCATTGCTATGTGGTTTGAATGGTGTTGTAGGTGGTTGCCAGAGCCTAAACAAATTTAAAGAAATAGATCACCCAAAAATGAAAATTGTGTCATTATTTATTTAACCGCCCCGATGTAATTCCAAACCTGTTTGACTTTCTTTTTTCTGTGAAAAGTAAAAGTCATTCTGAAAAATGTATTTTTATATGTAACATAAATGTACGTTTATGCATTAAGAGATGCTTTTATCCAAAGTTTTTCTCCATTGCCTTGGATTCAAAATCTTGACCTTGGTTTTGCTAGCACCATCTTCTATGTATAAATACGTATATATATATATATATATATATATATATATATATATATATATATATATATATATATATATATATATATATATATATATATATATATATATATATATATATAAAATGCAGTGTAAGTAAATTTTACTAGATTTTTGTCACTTATTTTAGTAATTTCCACATTCCTTCTTTTTGCCCATTTTATAACATTTGTAATCTAAATATAGTTACATTATTTAAAATATGTATATGTATTTTAAGAGTAGAAATATATTTTCTTGTTCATTTAACTACATTTTGAATTATATATTATATATAATCATTTTATGAAATTATATAGAAAATTATTAAATGTATATAAAATACGTTAATACATATATATATATATATAATAGTTTTTTTATTTTTATTATTTTATATAATATAATAAATATTTTTATGTGTGTTTGTATAAAAATTACATGGTCATTGGTCATTGCGATCCTGCCCAAACGAACCCCAATCAAGAACACATAACAGCAGCTTCCTCATAGATGACTCTTTACCCTCACATTAATTTGTCCAGTATATTAACACCATCCCATGACCAGAAGAAGTGATGTCTGTTTTCCCACCTCCTTCCCTTCCTCTCTTCCTCAACCTCTCACAGCTGAAATACTGTTCGCTTGGTGCAAAGGCGCCCTATTTACCCATAATTACCCTTCATCCATCACTCGCCCCGGCACTAGGGGTCAAGGCCCTGCCCGGCCTCCCTCCAGACACTCGTTCACTGGGGGCAATTATACCCCGCTCGCCCTCGGACAGCCTCCCGACACTTGGAGTTTGAGTGCAAGGCCCCTGAGCTGAACACTGCACTTCTTGTGAGAGCCGGACGCCCAACTCTGTGACACTTCAGCTCTCTGACAATGTCACATTCACGCCAGTGAGGCTTAACTGGAAAGCGCGGCGACTTGCTGTTTAAATAGAATGCATTTAGTTTGTCCAGCAGCGTGATCCAGAGGTCAAGCCTGCCACCTGACTGAAGAGAGGAACCCCGGTGGGGAATCGCTGTGTGTACGGCCCCATCTCACCCTCATAAATGAGACAGAGAGATGCTTGGGACTTGAACTCTTGGCCTCTGAAATATTACGGTCATAACTTCACAGACTGAATGGTTTAGGAGCGATCATTCATGGTGAAAGGATGTTTAAGTGGGTAACGAGACAAGTGGTGCTGTGTCAGACAAAAGTGAGCTGAATTTAAAGCTCACTTTACAGGAATGATTTTACCACAGATTGTATGCATACAGATTTTATTAATGGGATTTACAGTTTTGATTTGAAAATGTAGAATTTCTGAAGAAAATGAGTACTTTTCTGGGCAAAATTATGTGCAATGATTCTGGAGTGGTTGCCATGACATATATATGAGGTTGCTAAAGTGTTCAGTGTGGTTTTTATTACATTTCTATTTTGTACAATTCCTGCAATACTGACCTGTTACAAGTCTGACTATCTAACCACTAGGCCACAAATGCCCCACTTCCTTTCATCTCTAACTAGAAAGAAACTTGCCTTTAAACTTGACAGCATTTTTTGTTTGTAGTTTTGCAAAACTTTCCAACACCATATTGGTTCGGCTTTGTTTGCATGTCCCATAAGTGTGTCATCTTGTACTGCGTTAGAAGAATTACAGAATTACTGAATTACAGTCTTGCGCCACAGCGCCACACTGGTCAAACCATGTTATTGCAGACCCTTACATCATATGAGATCAAACGAATGTTCAATAACTTTTTTTTTCTGCTTTATTGTTCACCAAATGAAAAAAGTAACCAGTTAGAAAATTAACAGCACACATCTTATCAACCCACAAAAATGAAGCTATAATTTACGCAGGACTAGTTCCATGGCAACGTTTAATACTTAGAGTTAGGTGTTTGCTCCAATGCCTAACCCTAAATATGTGCATTAGTAATAATGATGCAATACTAAATACTCTTCCATCACTTCCACTTCGTCTCATTACACCACATTCATGCTGAGACCTCTCTCTCTCTCTCTCTCACACACACACACACACACACACACACACACACACACACACACTTCCCCTCATCTTTCTCTCATTAGAGTCCTGTCTCTCTGACTCTGCTGGCTCATGCAAACAAGTGCATCTGCTATTTTAATGCATGTGTGCATACGTGAGTGTGTTTGAGGTAGAAAGTTTGTCTTATATGGCTGTCAATAACTGCACATGTCATTTACAATTACCTTGTATATCAGTGAGGATAACCAGTTAACCAGCTGTCCCTTATATTTAATCAACAACAGGCTTTTTATTTAAAACTGCATATTTTACTCAAACAACATCTTTCAAGAGAATGGTGCCTGTATTAGAAAAAAAAATATCTATATATATATATATATATATATATATATATATATATATATATATATATATATGACTATATTCACTCCTGTATTTAAATTCATTCTAGCCTGGTTTGAGAAATATGCAAGCAAGACCATGGCCTTGGCTATTGATCTCACACTGGCATGCAGCGGATGACCTTTGACCGCTCCAGAGACACTATTAGTGACCCTGCGAGCTGTTAGCTATCTGAGTCATAACGCACAGACGACAAGAGACGTTCAGTCTCACATTCATAACACAACTCATCCGAACTGTCCTGGATGTTTGTGTGACATAAAATGGTTGCATTTTGGGACCGTTCCATTCATCTGCACCATTCACTTTTCTGAGGCCATGTG
This sequence comes from Carassius auratus, assembly GCF_003368295.1. Taxonomy (NCBI): domain Eukaryota; kingdom Metazoa; phylum Chordata; class Actinopteri; order Cypriniformes; family Cyprinidae; genus Carassius; species Carassius auratus. The sequence continues at coordinate 14,192,213 of NC_039282.1, read as the reverse complement.
GACGGCCTGCCCTTGACTAACTCTCGCAGATATAGAACGTGAATAGTTATGATAGGTCAAAACACATGTAAAAACAAACAACCGCTAAGGTTTTTTTCTTTCTTTTGTGTGTGTTTATGAATATGATGAAGCAGAATGATCCATTTTTATGTCTTTTTTTTCTTTCTATTCCCTTTTAGGTCTGGTGTGCATGAAGTCAAGCACCTCAGTAGTGGAACTAGTTATGTTGCTGTGCTCTCAGGTGACCTGTCACTCTTTTTCTTGTTTTCTTCATCTTTCTAATGTTATTTTCCAGCATGACACATTGTCTATTGTTAACCGTCACAACGAGCTGCTTAGATTATTTGTCTGGATGACAGAAAGCAATACACAAACATGACTGGTCCCTAACATGTTCATTTCTCAAAGCCAACCTTAAGTGATTGTGTCAAACTGCTCAGCTTGTGATGTTAACTGATATAATTACACATTTTAGCCTAACATATGAAGTATTATTTTGAAAAATCTTATTTTATAAAATTAAACCATTCATTGAACCTTAAGAGAGAAAAAAATATTGTGAATATTGCTGTATAATTGATACAGCAGGATTATATTGCTTATATAGCATGATATAGTTGACGATATGGAGCTCACATTCAAGGAAGAATGCTTCAGTTTTATTCAGGGGTCCATTCTATGCAAAAATATGCAATTTGCTGCAGCTGCAGATATTATATGTTCCAAAAGTTCTAAATAAATATCAGCTGTCACTCTGTATCTTTTAATAATATGTCTTAGTAAGATGATTTTCAAATGATCAAAACCCTGCTGTTTTTTTTATTGTAGAGGGCAAATACAATGGGAGCTCAAAAGCCTGAAGCATTTTATTTGGTACTCATATTTTAACATGACTTTTCTAAAAATGATGGATAATCTTGTACACCTAAATAGCTTCAGTCCAGTAAGTGTTCTTTTCTTTTTTTAAAGATTGCAATACAAAATATATGGCAAACAAATATTACTTTTAATTTATAAAATCATTAAAAATTGGCTTTTGAATGATCAAACAGAGGACAGAAGGCATGTACAGTAGTAGATTTTGTACAAAATCTTTTTCTGCAAAGACCTTAGAAATGTGTGTATCAAATATAATACAGTAGGCATTATAGATGTTAAATTATTCCTACCTTTTCCCACATTTTCACTCCTTGGACTGAAATGGTGTAACCCCAGCTCATGTAAACACACCACAGTCGTCTTCCCTTTAAATCCCAGTGACATATTACAGCTTGCTGACCTTTGGAGTCCCTTGTTAAGCCTTCCCTTTCAAAGGGGTCAGGGTCCCGATGTTGTAGTAAGAGCGGGAGATATTTAACATACCTTCTGTCAGCCCATCACTCTTGCGCTGGGAGTCCATAAGGAAGCCATTACCTCAGCATCTCTTCCTCAGAATCCAGTCGGCGGAGAGCTCGGCGGGGCGGGAGCTTTTAGTCGTTGAATGGCACCTCTGACTCTATGAAGTCCATACCGCTAAGCTCCTGACTCGAGAGTCGATCTGAACATTTGCTCTTAGTTTGTCCTGACAAAGGTGGCGTCCTCCAGACGCTGTGGCGCTCAGGATGCATCCTGCTGTTTGCTCTTCTCCTTTTGAAGATTTCCGATTACCTTTCCCTTGTTGCATTGAATATTTGGATTTTTTTTTTCTCTCGTATCTCTTTTATGCTGTCTGCCCGCTTTGTTGCCACTTGGATTTATTGTCGAGTGAAGCATCACATTGAGACTCAAGCTCCTGGTTTTCTCTTCCTCCGCCCCTGTTTGACATATAATGTTACCAGAGCTCCAAGAGTTCTTGCCATTAGAAGCTCCCAGGGTAGAAACAGCCTGATGTATCGATTGCCCAAAGAGAGGATGAAACCAGAGCCCGGGCCCAAAATGGCTTTCAGACGTAGGAAAGTCTCTTTGGAGCCAAAGCCTTCATAACCGGCTCGCTGTAGGATCTGATTTAGAACGTTGTCCAAGCCAGAGAGCTTGAAAAACAAAAGGCTTGTTTATTAGATGAAAAGAGTGGAGGTAAAAGAGAAAAAGATGAACAGGAAAGAATGGGGTCGGTAAGATTTTTGTTTTTGAAAGAATTTAATTTAATAAAAATACATAAAATTTTATAGATTTAAATAACCGTTTTCTATTTTAATGTTTTTAATGATATTATAAATGTTGAAAACAGTTGTTTTGCTTAATATTTTTTTTTTAAAACCAGGATTATATATATATATATCCTGAAAAAAAATAAAATATATATATATATATATATAAATTTTTTTCAGGATTCTTTAATAAATAGAAAGTTCAAAAGAACAACATTTATTTGAAATTATAAGTTAATACTGTCACTTTTAATCAATTTAATGCATTCTTTAGAAAATAAAAAACATCTTACTGACCCCAAACTCTGGAACTCTAGTGTTGTATGTATGTATGAAAACTTTAATTTTTTATTCTTTTATTATTTTATATGTTTATATGTTAAATCATGAATGTTTGTTTGTTTATTTTTTCCTCCTGTTAAATCTTCGGGCGGGTTTTGTTCTGCACCACACAAAACACTTTTACTGCCCATAATTTCCATCTGAACAACAGTTTGGTTTAAGAATGTTCATGGCATTTTCTTCCATATACTGAAAGTAGATTGGCACCATGAGATGACATTTCCAAAAGAAAAAAATAAAACATAATAAAGGCATGATAAAAGTAGTCCGTATGACTTGTGCACTGTGTTTCATATCTTCTAAAGTCATACAAACAGCAATTTAATCATCTAAAGACACGGGGATGAGAAAATGATTTTATTTTTGGGTGAACTATCCCTTTAATAAATGCTTGGAGAACAACTGAACACACTCCACATCCCACTACGAATCATGTCACGGTGGGAGACGTCCTTGCTGCGAGTCCAACAACCTCGAGCCTTTCCCCTTCTCATCTCCGCACTAATGCACCCAGACAGCGGGACGTTCACCACTCGCGACCTTACGACCCATTTTGTTTCGCGAACTGTCACTTTTATGAATAAATTAGTGATAATCATCTTGCACTTTTTTTATTTATGCCTCCTAATCACTGTTATTCATCTGAGGCCGCAGACAGCCAGTGTCTCTATCCAGTCAAGTGGCAGCGGGTGCCGCAGAGGTCAGCCGGGTCTGTTTCGTGTAGCAGCTTAAACATACATAAAGGATCTAGCGTGGAGCCGGAGAGATTTAGCGATGGATGGCCTCCAGATGTCGGGAGCAGCACTGAGCAGATAAAAGCAAAGCGCCCCCTCTGTCTCTTGACAGGTTGGATTGAGATGCTGCAAATTCTCAAGAGCCATTAAAGTTTGTGGGTTACAAAGCAAAAAAAAACTGGCTGGCCGAGGTGCACAGCTCAAGCGCAAGTGCTACAACTACAATTTGTTTTCCTCCCACGGTTTTTGTGGGGCACATTTTTGGCTAATGACTGCGTTCTCAGCTGAGTACGTTTTGGCAGGCAGTTTTGACAGGAGTGCTTGACAGCTGTGACTGGAATTTGGAGGCGTAGGTTAAAAGATGATTGGAGTTTGAATTAAATTAAGTTCTTGGCTTTGAAAAAGCATGTACTCAGGGTTTCAGTGAAGCAAGGAGGTCACTTGTCAGACAGTGCAATCATAATCATGAAGGATAAGAGAAGCATTTGGCTTGCATATTTTTCCCCTGTACTTTTGAAAAAAAAAAAAAAAAAGAACGTAAACAGTACAAGTGGAAATATACAAAAAGTTCATAAACTCGGGATCAAATATAAAGGTTAAAGCTGAAGTATTCAATTAGTGTATGGTAAAACAATGTTGTCTTTTTATATACATAACTATGAAGACCTATTTATACTGTAAAAAATAAATGTATAAACAAATCACCTATTATCTGAAAAATATTTACTTTCTATTTAGTTGACATCTTTCTTTTTTCTTTCTTAATCTTAACATAAATAATTTAACAATTAATAACTTATTAGTAGTAGTAGTAGTAATGCTTATAATAATTATTTATTATTGCTATTACTTTTTATTTCTATTTACTTTTAGTTGACATTGATGTTTGTTTATTGTTTTTATTTTCTGTACATATGACTCTTTTATTATTATTTACTATGTTTAACGATTTATCATCAATAATACTTTATTTAATATATATATTTTTTTTTTTACTTTTATATCATTGTTGTTATTTTGTTCTATTTTTTTCTTTAAACTTTTCCATGGGCCCCCTTGCGGCCCCTTGGGGCTCCCTGGACTACAGTTTGAAAACTCTTTGTGCTAAATTGTTATTTTGTTCTATTTTATTTATTTATTTATTTATTTACATTTTTGTTTTCCAACATTTTTTCTTTAAAGATTTCCATGGGCTCCCTTGCGGCCCCTTGGGGCTCCCCGGACCACAGTTTGAAAACCCTTTGTGCTAAAATACAAGATAAACTCTCTGCGTCAGCTCTTAAACCCAGTGTATCATACCATTTCCCAGTATAAGTCCCTCGCTGGAGATGGCAGGCCGGAAGTGATCTTCTCTTTTACATAAGGGATCACATTACAGCCTTCTGGAGGTTCATGTCATCGCTAATGCACATCACATGGACGGTATACTTGTCTGAGCCCCCCAAAATCCCCTCACAATCACACTCGCCTACCCCAAGGGACCCTCAATCTCCAGCATGAAGAGTAAGATGATAAAAAAAAAAAAATGTCTCAAAAGAATTGTGTTACAGTGCTAGTGCAAAGGCTATTTGAGAAGAGACAGCGGACTGGGACTTAGCTCTCTGTCTTGGCTGATGTCATTTTCTTTCGGCAGGCCAGTGTGCTCCACATCTGCATGGATCTCCTTATTTATTTTTGTCACGTGGGTGCTGATCTACTTGAGCGGAGGCTAGTGAAGAAGCACTGAGCTGAGGCAGCCGATCCCAGGTGACGAACCGCCTGACTGCGGAGTATATAATGAATGGTGGAGGAGAAATAGAGAGAGGGAGGCATATTGGGTCAGTTACAACATTTGGAGACCAGATGTGCCTAAGTGTTGTCTCTTTCTGGCTCATTGAGGTATAGTGAGGATGCTCACCAGTGTGTGTGATTTTGTTTTGTTTTTTATAAAAAAATTCCTCAAACTTTTTTTTTCTCGTCTAGTAGTCAGTTGAAATGATCAGATGTGCTGTGCAGCTTTACTGTGGCTCCAAGAAGTATTTTATACTAAAAGGGATAGTTCACCCAAAAATACAATTCTGATATCAGTTACTCTCCTTCATGTTGTTCCAAACTGCTGTTGGTTTCTTTCTTCTATGGAACACACACACTATACCTCAAAGCCACATTGTAAAATATATGAATGTCTGTACATTATCTAACCAAATAACAAAACAAGTGGATATTTTAACACGTCATAAACAGTATTTCTTTAGCAGAAAACTATTCTATCTATCTATCTATCTATGTTTGGTGTGTGTGTATATTAAAAATAATTAAGACATGACATTTTTGGAAATAAATGGGCTGCTCTGCATGGTCTGTTGAAAATGATGATGACGAAGTTTATTTGGAAGTCAAACTTTAGAGGTTATTTTCATATATTTATTATTGTTTGTATTTTTTTGGGGACCAGTTGAGTAGAATATATAGCAAAAATAGCTCCGTGTCCAAATTTGATGTACAAAATAATTTTTTTGGCCATAGTATATTACCGATTAAAACCAACCAACCACCGAAAAGGCCACATTTCCCAGCATTCCCTGTCATCGCTGACTAAGTAAAGCTTTATTTAAACAGCAACTTTAAAAATAGTCTTTATATATCCTTTAAAAACATGAATGTCATATTATAATATGAAAAACAACAATAAAAGAAAATAAAATGGTCAAAACACACCAGCCGTCTGTATGAAATGCTTAAAACACTTTAGTTCTGAGAGCCTCGTTCACATCTTCTTCTCTCACCCTGACTCCCTCACCATGGGATGGAATATTTTTGAGGCCCACTTTTTGCAAATGCCCTCTTTCCTTTTGAACTTATGCTCTTCCCCCTAAACTCGTACCTTAGAGAGCAAACAGGAGAATGAAGGAGAATTTCCCATAGAGTGAAGCACGACTGCCTTTTAATCATCTCCAGACCCTTGCTGTGTGTGTGAAAGACAGCAGAGGAAGGTGAGCCCGGGAAACGGGGAGAGGGAGGGCGTGAGACGTTCCCTAAGGCCTCAAAAGCACTCGAGGCAAGGCGAGAGGACCAGTCTCTAGACAGAGGTCTTCGGTGATCTGTCACTGGGTGCTCACAGGGAGGAAATAGCTGTGTTTAAGGGGCAAAAGGATACAGTTTCATTCAGCAATTACATCTCTCCAGTGTTTACAGATCTTTTCACCGAGGAAAAAAAAAATGCTTACACATGACACATGACACACACAAGGCCGATTTCCATCCTTTTTATTGCTTTGGCTCTCGATTGCGTAGACTGTATATGACCTCAAAGCCATCTTTGCTTACTCAAATGCATAGCAATCCAATTTGCTGTGATCACTATCGCTAGATGTTTCATTTTAGGCTTAACATGAGACTTTAGGAGAGAGATATTTTTGTGTGCAGATGTTTTTTCCACTTTTTCTTTTATATATTTTTTAAATTATTTTACAGATGTTCTTCAATCCATTTTCACCAGGAATTATTTAGATTTAACCATAAATTAACTCTTGTTTTCATGCATATTTGTGTTTATCTTAAAATCGCAAAATTAAATAATATTTTTTACATATCATTACATGTGATTGGAAATGGACTGGAAATGTGAGATTTATCTTTGATCTTCATGCATCAATAGCATAGTGTTTTTTTTTTTAAGTAAAAAGTGGTAGAAATTACTATATAAATAATATAAAAATTTTGTATGTACTGTATGCATGTATAAATAAATAAATAATATTTTGTTACGTGAAATAAACATTAACTGAACTTAACAGCTGGTTGCAAGGTTTCTCATTTTAATTTAATTAATCTTGACTAAAAAGAACTAAAACTAATCAAATGAATAACAACTTAATTGCTGAACTAAATTCAAATGTAAAATAAAAACACAAAATATACAAATAAAAACGGATTCAAAATATTAATAAATATTATAATAGTATATCAACAATACAAAAATCATATAATAATGATACAAATTGTGTACAATAAATATATTTTTATTTTTTTAATACACTATTGAAGTTTTAGAAATGTAATAGTTAATATTTTTATGGTAGTCCATAATATTTTAAGATCAAAAGTCTGGGTCCAGTAAAACATTTCCAAGCTGATTTTAATGTGACTTTTTATGTAACAAAAATACAAATAACATTTATTCTTTAGAAACATCAACAGTTAGATATTCTTTTGGATATACTTTTCCTCCTGGTGCACAAGCTGTCTTTAATCACACTGATGAAAAATAAACACAATCCACAAAAATATGAAACATGTTTGTTTCTTTCAGGAGTGGCAGAACTCTATACAGAAGAACGCTGGCCTGGCTTTCATTGAGCTTATCAACGAGGGAAGGTAAAGTCTCACGTCTGCTCCTCAAACACCATTACTAGCTCAAATATCACTGTAGCTAATGTTACTTTAAACTGGACATCTACTGCTGGTCTGTTCAGCTGCCGGGTTGCCATGTCATCTCTGAGGCGGACTAGAGAACAGGGAGGGAACCAGATTAGCCCCTAAGCCTCTCATCCCACTACTTTGGCTACAGTCTGTGTGTGTTTTTTGAGTGGAAGTGGTTGACCAGAGTGGAAAATGTGCTGAGATAAGCATGTTGAGAGAGAGTGGTTTTATAAATCCTCTGGTGTGCTTCCTGTCCAGAATGTGTGCATCCTTTGAATATTTAGACATATCCAGTATGCTGTTTCATTGTTTTTAGTTATACTTTTCTATCTCAGAAAAGATTGTGTTTGTGTGCGTGTGTGTCCATGTCCATGTGTTTGTAAGGTTTAGGCTTTGAATCATTGTTGTCGAGTTGATCCGGGGTGGCTCAGCCTGCAGATCCATCTGCTGACCCATCTGTGCACACACTCACACACACACACACACACATACATTCGGACAATAAGCCTGAGTCAGCAGAGATAGTCGCTTTCCAAGGTGCTGGTACATCAGTCATTCACTCTCTCTACCTGTCTGTCTGTCTGTCTCTCTCTGTCAGTTTGTATCAGTGGCCCTCATTCTAAATCCTCATTCTAAATGTGTATTCAGAAATGTTTTATGGGAGTGGATGGCTGTTATTAGCAACAGTACCTTCTCTTATACCAAGGAATTTCTCTTTTTTGTAATTCACAGGGAAATCTGTAATTAAATACCCTACCATTCAAAAGAGTTTTTTTTTAATGCATTTATTCAGCAGAAATTCATTAAATTGATGGCTTTACATAGTTATAAAAAAATTAATCTGCATATTAAGAATGATTTCTGAAAGACAGTGTGACCCTGAAGACTGGAAAATAGAAATAGACAACAGTTATTTTAAACTGTGACTATTTCATAAAATTATGAAATAAATAATAATAAATTATAATCTGTGTTTTTGATTAAATAAATGCAGCCTTGGAGATCATAAGAGACTTCTTTCAAAAACATTAAAATATCCTACAGACTTTTGATTTAGTGTATCTTTCATTAACTGCTGGAATATGTTTACAAAACAAATATGTATAAAAATATAATCATTATAATAAATTAGGATTGAAAAAAATACGTGTTGATTAATGTATACTTTATCTATGTATATATTTATTTATTTATGTATTTATTTAAAAAACAAAGCACTTAGAACTGATGGTACAGTAGGTCTGTCTTTGAAGGTTTGTATGTACGGTAATTATTGAAAAAATAAAATGAACAGAATGAAGGAGATTTTTCTTTCAGAAACCAGCAGATGCACTCCATTTATTAACTTGCTAGTTTGTTTGAACAATTTAATGAGTCTAATGTTGTGTTTGGCCTCTTGGAAAGTCTCCTTATATTCTAATAACAAACTTAACAGAAATGATTAAAGTACTGTGTAAAACTTTGCTTGTGGAGTTAGTTCTGAAGTAGTTGCGGGAACGTTCAGCCTTGGAGTGTTTATATTACATTCTATTCCAGTTTATTTAGATACATTCCATTTTTAGTAGGGCATCTGTAATTTATGAGCCGCACCACGTCACCATCTGGGATGTACTGTATGTCGCCCCTGTGCTTCTGATTTGGAGCCCCTGTTCTGTTTCACCTGCACCCTCATATAAGTCACCGAGTATATAAGTATACATATAAGTCACAACACTTTCTGTCTTTTGGAACTCTAGAAATACTCAAAAAAAAAATGTGGCTGTAGATTTTTTACATACTCTTCATATTATCACACACAGCGTAACTGCTGTTTCAACTTCTCTGCCAGTAGTGAAGAAGTAAAGTCATGCCCTAGATTTAAATTGGAACTGTTATCATGCTGAGATTGAGGTTGTGTGATATTTTGTCTCTCTCCTCTGTGCTCCAAATATTATTTATTGCTTGTCAACACTTAAAGAAGCATGCACATTATACCGTATTGAAACCTCTCTGCCGGATGGGAATGAATATTTACACTCAGCATTACGTTCCAAAGAAACGCCATGGTTTTTCTTAATTAAAACAAAGCTGACTTAATGATGTGTAAAATGACAATTAACACAAAGTAACAGAGATCCCATAAAAGATGAATGATTGCATTTTTTATAAGGGTATATGAGGTGGATTGTGTCTCATGTGTTTGTTTTTTTTTTATTCTATCTGTTTTCTTTTTATTTATTATATTAGTTAAAATCCCATGCTACGTGTACTGTGTTAACCTAACTGAGACTTGTTATAGCACTTATATATCATTGCTCTTTTTGTTGTTTTTGATTGCTTCCACTGTCCTCATCTGTAAGTCGCTTTGGATAAAAGCATCTGCTAAATGAATAAATGTAAATGTAATGTAAATGTGCAGATGTGTATTTGATGTGTGTTTAGGGACTGACTGAATGCCATTTGTTTTAAATTCCCAGTTGAAAACCATATTTTCTTCGTTCTAGACTCCTTTGTCATGCCATGAAGGATCATATCGTTCGAGTGGCCAATGAAGCAGAGTTCATCCTCAACAGACAGCGAGCTGAGGACGTCCACAAGCATGCAGAGTTTGAGGTAGATGACGTCTGAGATTCAAGGCCTTTTTAGACCAACAGTGCATGCATATATACACACATTTTATAGACCCCCATGGATTCTTTCAGGATTTAGATATTTTACTGTTATATGACTGAATTAGGTAGATAGATCTGTGAACTTGATTAACCAGATCCCACACTGAATCCATATGAAACCTAAATAATCTACAAAGAAATCTATTTATTTATTTTTTTATCCGATACAACACGAGTGAGATGATCTGTAGTAAAGCCAGGAGTGGGCGAGGCCCATAATCCTCTGCTTATGACTCCTACAGTGGATTTATCCACAGGTATTAGCTCAGTACTGAAAAATTGAATAACTCTTTTATTAACTTAATTATACATATGTGGCCTCTGAAAAGTAAGGAACAATGTTGAGATTGTGTTTATGTCTCATTTGAAACTATTAGCTATTTCTATCAAGAGACAGGAAATGTTCTTTACTTTAGTATTTAGTAAGGTTTAGATGTATTTGTGTTATGATGAAAGATTTTGTCCACATATTTTTTTATTTATTAATTTTTTATTTAAATTAAACTGTTCATAATAAAACATTTCTAAAAATGGTTTAATGTGCAGCTAGCTATTCATTATCCCTATAATAATTAATTATATAATAATAAGTTTAATTGTTTTCTTATTATGCACAACACAGATAAAGGCTGAGGCTGAGTGGGATTTCAGTATTTTTATTTCATTTTTGCTGTCTGAAAATTAATCTTTGTATATATATATATATATATATATATACGTATATATATCAGTATTTCTATGGTCGTTTTGCATGTTGGTAATATAATAGCAATAACTTAATCAATACTCCTCACCCCACTGCACCATTTTGCACAACATCTTTTACAAATTCTTTATCTGTAAGATCTCCTTCAATTAAAAAATATTATATAAACTACAAAAAAGGAAAGAAAAAAAATCAAAAACTCAAATATTTTAAAATTGTGTTAAGATCATGTTTTAGCCTTCAGTTATGACTATTCACAATAGAACGCAGTCTCTTGTACTGTATAACTGTAATACTGTATATTCTTCAGTGTGAATAATGTTACACTAACTTCTTAGAATATCAGTATCAACCTATCTTTATTATTCTGTCAGTGATGCAGTGGTTGCTGTAAATGTAAATCAAGGTTTAGCAGCGCTTACTGTGGAATCTGTCATCATGTATCTATGATATGAAACTCTGAGGGCACGTGCATGAACGCACACTCTTCCACACAGACGCACGAGTACATGTAGTGATGGAGTGATGGGCTTCCTATCTGCAACGCGCAGCCTGTCTGAGACGGTTGTTTTATATACTGCTCTTGAGGATCCTTGACCTGCTAGATAAAAAGCAGCAGGCTCTAGACAGGCGATGTCACAGCTAACCAAAGACATCGTCTTGCCCCTCAAATCCTGGAGAGGATTGGTTGCGTGCATGGTTTTCGTTCTTCCTCTTCTTTATTACCTCCGTCTACAGATTGAAGATTCTGTAAGCAGATAAGATATTTTTACAATTAAGCTGGTGTCAGTTTCAACCCTCATATCCTCCCTTGAAGTGATAAATAATGTTTGATATTTGCCAGCGCGGCGCATGGTAAGGCGAGATGACACCGGGAGATTGAGTTATCGGCCGTTTGAAGAATATGTCGAGATATAATATCTGACAGAATTCAAATATAAGGAAGGAAATTCGATTACTTCCTCCCGCCCCTCTTCTCTGTTCCCCTGCACCCCACCAGCTTGTGTTAGCAAATTAGATTTTGAATATTAGCAAGAGATCCCCCCCGGGGTCCACGTGGGAAGACAATCTTATTGTAGCAGGGAAGATCTAGTCAGCAGGCTGCTTCATGTCACCCTTAGTCTGAGAGGCCTTTTAGTCTCAGTGCTGTATAGTGCATGTTTTTAGCTTCTGTCTGTGTAAAACGTGAACTTTAAAGTTAAGATATAGTGCTTTATACAACACAGATGCAGCTTCACAGTAATCAACAGAAAAATAACCTAATCAAATGTATATTCTGCTCTCTCTGTGACAGTTCAGTAAATAAATCAATTTTAATTATAAAACAAGTTCAGTTTGTTTGTAAGTGGCTTCTCAGAATTCAACTCCGGTGTTATTCAGCTCAAGCCAGTTCAGTGTTGATTCAATTCAGTTCAGTATTCTATTCGGATATAAAGCAGCTCTACAAAAAACAATAGCCTGGACCACAAAACCTTAAAAAAAGTCTTAAAGTGAATGTGACGTGACATTCAGCCAAGTATGGTGGCCCATACTCAGAATTTGTGCTCTGCATTTAACCCATCCAAAGTGCATGCACACAGAGCAGTGAACACACACACACACACACTGTGAAAACACACCCGGAGCAGTGGGCAGCCATTTATGCTGTGGCACCCAGGGAGCAGTTGGGGGTTCAATGCCTTGCTCAAGGGCACCTAAGTCATGGTATTGAAGTTGGAGAGAGAACTGTACATGCACTCCCCCCACCCACAATTCCTGCCGGCCCGGGACTCGAACTCACAACCTTTCGATTGGGAGTCCGACTCTCTAACCATTAGGCTAAACCATATATAATTGGAAAACGTATTCAGTTTTCCTGTGACATATAAATCTAAATTTCGAAAAATGAAGATATTCTTGGTACTTAAAGGGGACATCAGATGCAAAATTGCATATAATTGCAGTCACTCCTTTTTTTCTTCCCCAAAAAACCCTGAACAGTCTCTATTATCAAACCATATCAAACCAAATCAGGCCCCGCCCACGACCGCTGACAGACTGTCCCTTATTAGCATATTTCCTCCCTCAGCCAGTTCTATGCGGCCCACCATTTTCTCTGCGCTCGAGCAGCTGTAGCGACAGCAATGCCTCGCGAGCAATGCAGCCGTTTTGTAGTTGAATATAAAAATGAACAAAAGAGTTAATTTTCTCCTCTGAGAATGCAGTGGGTTAGTTTTGTTTTTGATGGTTATGTAATACCGAATACAGCAAAAAAAAAAAAAAAAAAAAATGGAAGATGCACCAAAACAGGTCGCTGTGAACAGAGCTGTTTTTTACAAGGTAAAACGGGTGTTGTTTTACACAACCATGGAGAAATTTTAAGCAAGGTATGTTGCAGCAATTCATAAAGATACTTGAGAACCAACTTGTGGAAAATGGGCATCTGATGTCCCCTTTAAAGGGATGTTTCACCCAAACTCACACTCATGTCATCCCAAATCTGTAAGACTGACTTTCTTCTGCAGAACACAAAAAAATGATGTTTTGTGGAATGTTCCAGCTATTTTTGTCAAAATACTGAAAGTCAATTGGGTCTAAACCAACACAGGACCTTATTGACTTTCACTGTATAAAAAAAAAAAAAAAAAAAAAACCTTTCTGAGACATTCTATAAAAAATATCTTCTTTTGTGTTCCACAGAAGTGAGAACATCATTTAGGTTTCGAACAACATGAGGATGAGTTAATGGGAAAGTAACTGGTAAATATATGATATATGTTGTATGTTGACATGGTAAAATAATTGAAGTCATTTTTGGTTCTGAAGATTGTTTTAACTGTTTGTAATGAAAGTCAGTTGGGTGAATGTAAGTCAAAACAACAATGGACCTCACTTTTCATTGTATAAAAAATAAGTCCTTTTTAAATTGTTTTCTTCTGTGTTCTGCATGAGAAAGAATGTAATTCAGGGACTCATGAGGATGAGTAAAGGAATACACTTTTCATTTTTGGATGACCTGTATCTCAGTTCATCAGACTGAGTTGTTGTTTCCAGAATACTGATTCATTGTGATGTTTGCTGTAGTGGTTAATCTTTTCTCTCTATATATCTATATTTCGATCAGACTAACTGTGCACAGTACGCGGCAGACAGAAAAGAAGAGGAGACGATGTGTGATCACCTCATCAGTGCCGCCAAACACCGTGATCATGCGACAGCCAATCAGCTGAAACAGAAGATCCTCAACATCCTCACCAATAAACACGGAGCCTGGGGCTCAGTAGCGCAGAGGTACAGCTGTGTGCATGTGTGGGGGGGTTTCTTCCACTTTTGGCCCTATAGATTTTTCAAAAACAAAGTATTAAAAACACACTTCTTTGTGTGTTTTTGAAAGTGGTGTTTTGTATTCATTAAGGCAGGATTTATTAGATAAAAACAAAGCTTTCAGGAGACATAAAAGTTGCTGTAGTTGTAGAAACACTTGTGTATGTCAATGTGTGTGTGTGTGTGCTTGTAATAGCTTGTATCTTCTCCATAGTCTGTGTACTGTGTCTTTTTAGAGGTGAGTATTATACTATTACCTTTGTGACACAAACACACACAGCCAGGCCTCTGATGTGACTCCTATTTAATGTCATTTTCTTGCTCTCCACCAGGGTCAGTCTACAGGTCAGTAAACTCAATTACCACACCAGGCCACTAAATCCTCAGAGACAGATCACTGGTGGTCAGGCTGTGTGTGTGTGTGTGTGTGTGTGTGTGTGTCTGGCTCTCCCTCTCAGTCTCACAGTGTAGCACCTGGCAGTTGTTACAGTGGTCTCAAGGGTCCTGTTAAAAAAATACTGACTAGAGTTCCGTTCCCACCGAACACACACAAACAGACCCAATATAAGTCAAGATCTAAGACATAATTCTCTACAAAGTGACGGTTTAAGTAATTTAAATACATATTAAAATACTTTCTTGTTTTAACCCACCTTAATATGCTGAGACTACTATAAGTAAGCTGTCTGTGTTTCAACCGATGGAAAAAACAAATGAAAAAACAAGACACATCATATTCAAAATAGATAGTTGTAATGATTTTTTAATATGAAAATTTTTCAGCTGGAAGACATTGACAGAATATTCATTAAAATTTAAAGACTATAAGACTATAATGCATATAAAATATTATAGCTGTACTAATATTAGTAGAAAGTCCGTAATCTAAATAGCTGTGGACTTGCTTGCACCTTCAGTTCCATTCATGGAACACATGATGACTGAATTGAGATTCTCTTTTCCACCATTGGCCAACAGCCAGAACATTTGTACACAAACACACACTCTAAGCACAATTGCTGCTTTGCCTTCCAAATTGGCTGGATTTGCAGAAACAGTGGCTGTGGGTTTCTTATTCAATTTGACAAAAAATCCACTGCAGATGGTTGAATGTACAGTACATGATGGCATCATGTTTACACGCTCCAATAAGAAACATCAGCAAGAACGGTTTCAGTGGAAACAGAGACAATATTTCAGCTGCTTTCACTGATTGTACTTCTGCTATCAGTTTAGACATATCCAAAGATTTTAGACATCCCATGGTTTTGATTTCGACATGATGTCAGATGCAGAGTCTTACATTATTTGTAAGTCTGCGTTAAAAACGCATTTCCCATGTGCTCACAGTATAAAACAAGACATAACTCACTGCAGTTTGTTCTAACATCAAAGGTTTGCTCGCTTTGTAGCCTTTCATTATTATTATTATATTTTTTTTCTTAATAATATATTTGCTAATCATCATTTATTGGTTATTTTGATCATTAAAAAAGTTTATTTTTCAAGTATTGTTTCATTATGCTGTAGATAATAAATATAATCTTCATGTCATTTACATGTATTAACACTTAGTTAATTAAAAATGTATTTAGTATTTATTAATATGGCTCATAAATTCTCCATGAAATGATGGTTATCATCAAAGGCTGACGCTGTCTGAAACATGTTATGTAACTGCAGCATCCAGTTTCTCAAATGCTGCCTTAAATTCATCACATCACGGTCCTTTGTACCATAATAATAAAGAGCATCTAACACCAACTACACCAAATAATAAAAAGCTTGATACGGCGGTTTGGCTGAAAGTCTCTACCACTATTAAGACTTATTCAAATATTTATGAAAACCACCTGGAAGGCATAACATTTGCATTGAGACAAAAGGTTATTGAGCTGGGGCACATTGTAAATGGTACCACAAAACTTCCAACAAATTCAAATTTAATGGTAACCTGCTGGAGAAGAAAAATGATGCAATATGTTCATGAGCTCAAGGCGGTGTTACAGCTGAGCAGCTTAGTCTTATTCAATGCTACATTAACTTTCCCATTTATGTGGCTTCTGTAAAATAGAAAGCCTGCGGCGTTCTGAAGTGTGTGTGTGTGTGTGTGTACTTTGCATATGTGTGTTAGCGTGTCCGCCTGAAAATGTATTTGTATTAGTTTGTTTGTGTGTGTCTTTGAGCATGAACGCACCCAGATTGGTTTTCTCCTTTCACTCTCCTTTTACTTTTACTTTACCTGCTACAACATGGGGATACATGAAAAATGAAAAGTGCGCCATATAATTGTTTTCACGTTTAGGCCTCAGAAAACACAAACGTTCCCATGATGCTTTGATTTTCACCATAATTGTTTTTGTGTGTGTCACAACTGCAGATGTTTATATGTTTTGATAAACACTACCAGAAAAGCAGCTGTGAACATTATTAGATAAATAAATAAATGCTCTTTGTTATGTAAAATCAAATAATACTGTATGTGAGGGACGGCGCACTGAAAGATGCAACGCTGCATAGCAATTCCTCTATGGCTGCTTGAGCTAAAAGCCAAATAAGCAGATCCGGCCTACGAATCTTCAGTTCGATCATACTTCATGCTTGCCTGATGATGAATGTCCCCTGTATTGAGTCAGCATCAGAAAATCAATACTTCTCAAATTGAAACAGTATAGGGTTGTATCGATCTGGGCTGCTAAATCAGAAAGAGAAGGCTTTGATAGGACGTTGCCAGACAGCTCTGAGCCCAGTAATGACACACTATCAATTTTGGCTTTACACTGATAAATCAAGTCGAAAATTGGATGTCAGGTTTTTTTCTTCAAGCTTTTCACTGTGGGAGTTATTTTCCCTTCCCTCTTCTGTTGACCTCTGACCTCCGTCAGTGAATTATAAAGTTCAGTCTTGTCAAAAGTGAGAAGCGTTGGGATTAATGATGGAAAAGAAATCTATGAAATTGAAAAATCATGAAGCCATTTATTTGCATGTCATTGGCCTGTTATCCGGCTCTCTGAATAAAGCGGATTATAGTCATAATCAATTAACTACATCAGAAATCTTTGATCTTTTCTCCCTGTACTCCTATTTTTAAGTTCATTCCAGTGTAATATAAATTATATTATTTGTTCTCATTAATAGGAAGAATATTAAAATATATGCTATAATATTTAAATATCTAATAATTTAATATCTAATTTTTTTCAATTAGGTTTGTTTGTTTGTTTGTTTATTTTAATATGGCATTCACAATCCTCCGTAATCATATCCATAATAACTATGCAAATAATTAAAAAATATATATTTATAATTATAATTTCTAAAGATCACAATCCTCCATAACCATGTTCATAATAAATTAACAATTATTTATTTAATTAAACACACACATATATATATATATATATATATATATATATATATATATATATATATATATATATATATTTAAAATTATACTATATGAATAAATATAAAATTATTTTGATATCACAGAAGTTACACACTTTTTAAAATGCACATAATGCAAAAATAAACATTTCAAACTGTTGTATTCTACATTGTACTGACATTAATTCATTATGTCACATCACGTAAGTGTCAGCAAGTTATAAAATTGTTAATTTATTTATTTATTAATTATTCGTCTTAACTTTTGGCGTGCCATTCACATAGTATGAGCACTTGAATAGTATGCTATTAAAAACATGGCCATAGTCTGTTTAAATGCTAATGCTAGCTCTGCAAAACACACTTCCCAAGCATCATGTCACACTGAATAAAGAATATGCCCACCGATTTTCAATCAGCATTTTTTGCCATGCAATGGCGCGTAGCTGACTATGCTTGGTGTCCAATAATACTACTTCCTAGTGTCCATTACCTGGAGTTAAATGTAGCTCTGAACAGTCGCTAATTGCTCTAGAATGGCTGTCTGTAACAAAAATGTAAAGTCAGTGGTCACAGTGGAAGGGCGTCCCGTTGTTGTGTTCATGCCCTTTGTCAACGTCAGCACTATGGCTGACAGCTGATCGAGGACCAGCACACCTGGACCACATCAGACCTTAACTTAATCTGACTTGGGTATTGATTGTCAACGGTTTCTCTTGTATAATTACTTTTTTTTTTTTTTTTTTTTTTTTTTTGCTGTTGACGGAAAGGAGGGAGAAAAGACTGAGCGTAATGGCATGTATTGATTTGTTGGAAGGTGGAGAATGAGGGAGGCACCATTTCCCTTGAATAACGGTGCGCAAGGTCTCTTGTTTGATGGATGGCAGGAGTCCGAAGCTGGATAATAACTTGGTGATAGAATGGAGCCTTCCAGTTACACACGGCTTGGTTAAGCAGTCTCACTGGGAGTGATTGAAAGGTTATCAATACTAATAACATCAATTGAAGGGAAATATATACAGCCTTTATTGGTTTTAGGCCCCCCAAATTTGGGATCTTCATCTGAATTGCATTGAATTACAGGAAATATGGAGCTAAAAATGAACAATCTGCCATTATTTACTCACCATCATGTCACCACATCAGCCAGGCTCTCATAAGAACCATAAAATAATCATAAAAGTATACAGTATTATTGCATTTAGTTCAAATAATATGAATATAACATACAGTAAAAACAATATGTTATATTATATTATATTATATATTGTATTATATTATATTATGTATTAAATAATAAAAAAAAAATTAAAATAGTGTTATTTGAATCCTATAAATCTTCAAAAAATCTTTGGTATTCCACTAGGAGTACTAATGAGAAAATAATGACTGGATTTTCATTTTTTGTCAACCTATTTCTTTAAGCTACTTAGGGAAAGCAGGAGAGAAGAGTGAATGTGATTCAAATGATCTTTGACATCTGAAGACTGATGGAGGATCTGTTGAAACGAATCTCAAACACACCCTTACCTGAGTGACCTTCCATTGCCATGTTTCACACTGTGTCCAGTCTTGAAATAAACAAGTCTACTATGCTAGTTTCCACCAAAGCTCCTTTTGTTACAAAACATTTGGGAAAATGAACCACCATTTGCAAGTTAGAAACTTTCACAATGACTGTTTCACTCACAAACCCCTCCGATTGTTTTTTGACCTACACAAAGTCACTTCCCCTTGGGCATGCTTGACCTCAGAGTTTGTGCTAATTATCTCTGGCAAGAGAGGGCTGTTGGAACGATCATCAATTTTAACAGAAAAGAGCGCCACTGCTAGAGTTTTCTCACTTGGTTGGCTTCGTCTTTGGTGAGAGATGGACGGTTTGCTGAAACAGGCGAGAAGGGATGTCTGACCTGTACTAGAACTCTGTCTCTCACACAGGCAGCCGCGTCTGTCTTCATCCAATGCAGTGACCTGCTGTGCAGGCCTTGCCAGTCTAAAGCCAAAGGGCTTTTTTTTGTTGATTCATCTACAGTACCTAATGAAGTTTCTATGGGAGCTTGTTTGTGCCACAGAATAAAAAAAATAAAAAGGTAAATGCCAAATTCAGATTTTTTGAAATTTTTTTATTGCGAGCTTATATCTAAAAAAAAAAATCTCAGAATTGCAAGTTATAAAATTGCAATCGTGAGTTTACAGGAACTGACTTTTTCTCAGAATTCTGTTTATCTTGCAACATCTGAGATGCAATTCCAATGAGGAGTACCGTCTTAAATGTATGATTGTAAAATCATATTAAATGATCTCTATCTTAGGATTTTCGCTGGCAAAACCCAAAGATCAAGTTTTATTCGTTTTAAGTAGTGCTAATACCCCCAGTTTCAAACAGACAGACGCATAGGGGGTAGAGAGTTGTCTTAACTTCATTGAAAGTGTTGAGTGTGTGTTTATCGTCATGAACATGGGCAATGGCAGCCATAACATCACAGAGCCAATGTGGCACAGAGGAAAGCCAGGCGACCCCCAAAATAGAGCAGTCACTGATTACCTCGATTTTAGTAATTATGCTCCATTTCTGTCCCCAATGGATGCATTTAATGAGAACATAATGGTGCCTTATTGAATTTCCCTACCATTCCCTTTCTCTTATGTGCCACAACAAGAGACTATCTGTTTTGACGTTAGTTCTAGATAATCATCATCGGCCTCATTGACCGTGATCATGACTGTATTCTTTTCCAAATCTGAATGGTTTGCCAGTAATTGGCTTTACAAGTCAAATTTGTTTTGTTTTATTTATATGTCATTGGACATAATCCTCTTTTTTAATGCCTATCAGTATTTTGTGTGCCATAATAAATATATTTCAATTCAATTTTAATTCCTTACAATTAATTGTAATTTTTTTTTTTATTGATTGAAAGCCCTGTTTTTCTGATATTATTATTATAAACTTGAAAATGCAATCATGAATGTACTGAATCCATAAATGCTTGTACGATAAATATCTATGGAAATATATACTACATAGTGAATGTAGCAGTGACCATGAGGGAAAAGAGACACTGATGCACATTGTCTAAAAACAAAACAAAAAAAACAATTCTGAACCGATTTCAAACCTCCTTCAAACGCGGTTTGGATTAAGATTGGGAGTTCATGTGGTGTTTTGCTGTCTGTATGAACAAGGCCTTATTCACAAAGACTCTGCTCAAAAGACCCAGGCTCTATTAGACCAAAGAGATTCAGAGCTGGTCAAAGATGTGTCTAGATGGAACAGTTGCACCACTGAATCCTCCCACTTAAATTAATCTTTGGAGATGTAGAATGAAGGTCTGCTTGGTTTGACCGCTCAAGCCCTGCAGAGCAGCACGGTAACAGGATAATCCATCTCATGAACCAGCATCCCATATATCCCCACAACACCAGTATAAAAGCCCAATAGATCATATCTGCAGCCAGGCTTTCCAAACAAAAACATAGCTATATATATATATATATTTTAAGATTAAATTGTTCTCCTTTCCCATTTTGCCATTTTAGACCGAATCATGGCTGTCATTTTTTATGGCCTTTCACAAACAATACATGCCTTATGGACACAAGGGTCTTAAATCTTATTCTCTCACTCTCTGAGGGTGTTTTTTTATTGTGTGGAAGAGAGACAGGGATACACAGTTTTTTACACCAGTCTTTTGTGATGCATTTAGAAAAAAAAATTACACCCAAAGCAGTAGTAAATAATGACTGGCACTCTGGTTGCCTGATAGTTTTGGTTATCAGTGCAGGGAAATTAGCTTTTAAAATGCAGTTGGAAATCCATTTGGGTGATTGATGGCCGATGTGACTAATAAATTTGAGCCGCTTTCGAGGAGGGCCGGCCCTCCACCATCCTTTATGCCTGTCATCATGAGCTGTGCGATTGGGAAAGTCGAGCGTGTCGGAAGCTAATTCCAGTGACTGATTACCATTCAGAAGAAACGGCTATCAGGATTCACTCTTTAATGTGAAGACCAGCGAGAATAGAGTAATATTTTCCATTCCTTTTTGAGATATAACACAATTAAGTAGCCTAATAGACACTGCGTTTATTTTCTAATAAAGACTCCTGCACAACAGCACCATTGCAAAATGTGCAAATTGCTCTAACAGTTAGTTCTGGTCAAATTTAATTGGCTGAATGGCGTTCTGTAAGCGATAATACAACATAAAAGAGACTTTTAAGCAATTGTTGGGTAGATAAAAATGCATAAGAGTTGGTTTGAAGGCGAGTCAATTTTGAAATAATTCACAAATACACTATCAATGCTAATGCAAACAATACCGGACAGAAAACAGTGAACTGAACACAACTTAGGTAGGCTGGCAAATGAAGATAATTAACTAGACACACCTGAACCAAATAAACGGGAGACAGAGCACATGCACATGGGGAAAGATAACACAACACACAGTACAGGGGTGTGACAGACTAAAATAAGTTGTAAAAGAGTACCGTATAGGTTCAAAATGTCCATGTGGCTAGAAGACCTCTCTTTTGAGCTGGACCACCCTGGGTGAGGAAACTCACATCATGGCAATTTTAGCACTGACTAAATCCAGCTCTACATGTTGACCGCAGGGTTTAACGTATCACTGGACCCTCATCCAATCCTGCGGAAACCACCACCAAAGTAAAAGCATATGCTTCAGGGGAAAAAGTGGATGAAGAAATGTAAACGGTGTCATCAAGCACCCTTCAGTCATTGTAATACTATGTGCTTGTCTAATCCCTTTATTAAGAAGAAAACAAAAATGTTTGGGCTTAAATCCGAATTGCGGTACACGGCCGAAATACCACTGTCAAACCAAATCCAAATAATCATGTGTGCTGTGGGAGGGGAAACTCGGAAATCTTCAAAGTGTACTCGGCACATGGATTTCTCCCGCGGCTGTCCTCTACTCAGCTTTGGATGTTATAATCGTAAATGGTAATCGGCTGGTTGCCTCGGTGGGATTTACATTTTTTCGCCCTCTAATCTTGCATTTACAATGTCATTTAGGTGACTTTGACCTCTCCGCCTCTTGACATCTTTGTCTGGCTCTCGAGGTGTATGACTGACAACAGACAATCCCCCGACAAAACGTTTTGCTTTCCATACCCCGGCGAGTGATGAACTTTTGGCATGCCACTCATGTATGCAAACAGGCTTTGTTTCCTACACACACACACACACACACACACACATTCTTGATTGATGTTAAACTGAGAGTGAGCACTCATGTTGCTGTCAGAGCTCGACTAAGTCCCTTGAGCCTCCTGATTTCTTGACATTTGTAGATACAATATTCACGCAACAAGAAGCAGCTTTTGTGATGTGATCCTGCTGTAACACTTTAATCTGTTTAGACTGCTTCAATATTATGGCAGAGTGGAGAGAGGCCCATTCAATACAATCCATAGCTTGGGGCAAACACCTCCGCAGGATCTGAGGATTTTTTTTTAATGGAATGGCTCTGCTTTGTGTTAAAGTGAGAATGTTGGCTTCTATTGTTATATACAAGTGAGTGAAATACTATTAATAGTGGGCAAACAAAGATTTTTTTTTTCTTCTTCATAGCTTTTGTGTCTCTCTATTTCTCTGTGTGTGTGTGTGTGTAATTATTATTAACTCAATTATTTTTTAAAGAATCTTCATAATGACTATTTATAGCAACTATAACATTTCAAACATTTTAAAAAATACATATTTTAAAATCAAACAATTTTTAACATTTAATCAAACTAATCATCCCCTCCATTTCTGCTATAAAATTCACCATGAAATGGAAATTCTAAATCTAAATTTTAAATGTGTGCTCTTCATTTTTGTTGTATTTTTTTAACCTTGTAGTTTTTAATCAAAATGTCAGAATTTGATCTGATGAAACGGCAAGATTGGAAATATCTATCGCTACTTCCATTATATTGGCATTATATGTACATACTACTCAATACACATTTTCAAACTGGTATGGTTTAGTTATAACGGAAAAAAAAGCATACAGTATATATTTGGACAAAACTAGAGCAAGTATATGATAGAATTTCTCAATTTGGCTGAGTTAGTCCTTTTTCCCCTACAAATTTTGCACAAATCAGTAAATTTTTATACAATATTCCTACAGATAGTTCTTTAACCTTTGTTTGTAAAATAGAAACCTAGACAAATGATTCATGTCATAGTTTTTGATGGAAATTAGTATATGGCTCAAAGTGAATGGTGTATTTCCCCATGAGTAGCTGGTAATGAAGACAAACCACATGTGGAATTTGTTGATTGTCCCATACCATGCTGTCATCTATCCCCCAATTAAACCAATCATCACTCTCTAAATCCTCTTTGGAGTTAATTAGCTGCAGTATCATTCGGTGCTGGAACGCTTTTCCTTTCTGTGCATTTTCCTTTCCCTCTCTCTCTCATTCCGTTTTGATGCCTTTGAAACATCTCCAGCTCGAGCGTGCTTGAAACGAGCTGCACTTAGTAACCTGACGCTGGTCCCTGCCCTTAATGGTTTGCATTAGCTGCAAGCAATAAAATTAGCCCAGGTCCCTGCTAATGTTGGAATAATCATTTACAAAGATGGTTACCACATGCTGTAGCCATTTCCCTCTCATTCCCCTTGCTCCCCTTTTTTCTCAGCCTCTCATTTTTTCCTTTTATATGGCCTTTAATTCGCTGTTATTAATAATGGATAAAAACGCAATTTTCTGCAGCTTGCTCCAGGGCCCTGGGAATCATTTCAATGAATATTTCAGCACGTTATTTTAATCACAGCTGCACATATGCAGAGGGAGGGGGGCCCTGTTTTATTGGCCTGGGGTGTGGCTACGGTGAGACCCCAGCATCATTAAAACCCCTCTTCGTCTGCATAGAGGGTCCTACCTCTGATTTACAAGACTTGTTAAAAAACACAGTAAAAGGAGGCAAGCTGCACCATTGATACTTGTAATTTGATAAAGTGTTTGTTAATGGGTCTTGAATCCCGAGGGGTTCTCGTGCAAACGCATATCTGGGTTTCTGGAGTGTTAATGAACTTCATGAATTAGCTATATTTGACCAGACATCATTTGGTTTTCCCAGTCATGTGTAACCTTTGGTTTGGGTACCCTCCAAACTGCAATTCTCCATAGCATTGTATGTAGAGTATTACGCTGCTAAATAAATGTAATGCTTTCTTTGTGTGTGTCTGTGAAAGCACATTTCTCCCATACAAAGGAAAAACAAATTATGCTTTGCTAAACCCTAATTATGTTATTATAAGAAGTCATGATTATAAGATAAAAAGTATTATGAAACACTAAGTCTTAATTTTGACAAAAATTGAAATTGTGACAAAGACAACTGTGCGAGTAATAATAATGACAAAGTCAGATTTTTATTAGGTAATGAATTTTATTTCATAATTAGGACTGTTATCGACATTTTGTCTTATAATATACTATAATATCTTTGCATCTTTCTCGTTTTTGTATCATTTAATAATTACACTATTTAATTATTTCCTAATTTCCCCTTTTCATGTAGGAACTTAGTATCTCATAAGTTTACCTTTTTATGAATTCTTATAACCTTGTTGTATTTTTTGCGAAATGTGTAATAATATAAAAATGTGCCAAAGTATGATGTGCCCTGCAATAAGCTGTATTATACTCTGTGCTTAATTTTTTTTCATTTTAGCTTTCCAACTTTTTTTTTTTTCTGATTCCTAACAGGAGTTCCTGTCTTTTCCCTTTTTCCAGTCAGCTGCATGACTTCTGGCGTCTGGATTTCTGGGAGGATGACCTCCGGAGGAGGCGGAGATTCATCCGAAACCCTTTTGGTTCCACCCACTTGGACATCACGTGCAAATCGCTGGAGGAATACGGTCAGTAATTCTGCCAACAGCCAATCAAAAATGCTGCTGGACTCTGTCAGTCTAGCTCATTTTCCCAAATTGCGTTCATTTCATACAATGACATCATTGTTCACCAAATCGGATTCACATATGTGAATTAGAAAGCCTCCAATCAACTCTTGGACGCAACTAATATTCTCGGAGCTGAGAAAGAGTTAGTTGTCAGCTTTATAGGTTTTATATTTATGAGACTTGTTAATTGAACATGGCAAGAGGGCTTTATGGTAGGTTTTTATTCTCTAATAGCACACATTGTTGAGAGGAAAATTGCGCAGGTTTTTTTTTTTTTTATACTGTTTCTGCCTTTTACACTCAAACATTTTTCCTCATTGACCCATTTGATCCTGCAGCGTTGCCCACCCCATGGCTGACGATTTGGCTCTGTGTCTCACAACAGAGTCTTTAAAGAGAAACGGTTCAATACTATTAACCACTGCGAGCGCTTCTCCTCCAGGAATCAAGCTGAAGATACAAGGGGGAGTTCATTAACCGAACATGGGCAAATCCACAATTGAACCTTTGATATTAGCTCATACGTAGAGTCATATGAGAGTGTTATTTGACAGCATGTTTTGATAGAATGCTGCTAACGGCCACCTGGGATGATACTGGGATCATTGCACTTTTAGTGTAATGAAATACATTTTGGAATGCATATGTCGTTTTAAAGAGTGTTCTTTGACTTGTGATGCTTTAATATTGTGTCTATCTACATGTCTGGCCTTTTGTGCTCAACTGTTTTGAGGCCGTGTCAGATGGTCTGTGTGTCAGAGCCAGAACACACACATGCACACTCGTACATACACATGCCAGCTGTTCCTTGACCTGCTGGTGGCCCTTGCTCATGTCACAACAGACTTTTTCCCCCCACTAATTCATTTCGCCACCATATCAAATCCACACTGTCTTTTCAAACGTATTACCCAGTATATCTCCTGCATTTCTTCAGAAGCCCACACCACTGCAGTATTCCTCTGCCCCGGCTTCTTTTTCTGCCTGTCCTTGGTAAGTTGTCAGTGCGTCTCTGTGGACCCGCAGTCTAGTGTCTGGGGCCGCTGTGATTGAGAACTTGTTGAGGTCCCCAGGCTTCTACCAGTCCTTAATGAGTGGAATAATGCATAAGATTGTCATGTGAAAGGGATCGCCTGTAGTCAGATGTTACCCCCACAATGCCATAGAGAGAGCCTGAGAGAGAGTGAGAGCACAGAACAACTTCTCTATATCGGTTTTATAGAAACGGAGGGACTATTTCCTTAACCAGCAGAACAGTGCTAAGCTTTTGAGCTAAATATTAGCTTATAAATGCAATGGACTTAAATAAAAACATAAAAAATAAACGAAACAGGTGAAAGAAATTATGAAGTTTATATTTTTACTAAAAATAAAATATAAAAAAATAAATAAATGATTTCAAAATAAATATAATAATGTTCTTTTTTATTTGATGTTATTCATTTAGTTCATTGTATTTAAAAGCACTCTTATTTATTCACTATAATGAAAACTATATGTAACACTGTACATTGCATAGGATATATCAATCATACTTTTCAGAAGCTGTAAAAGTCAGTAGCTGTGTGCTCTGCTGAGCTGGCAGTAGTAGAGGTTTTCAGCTGCTTTTGTGACTGGCGGCCGAGGTAAGTTGAGTTAACGTAGGTGATTTGAATGAATTAACTGTTAAGGGTGCATATAAGTTTCCATTATTTTTGCCAGAAACCAAAGAGATTGAAAAATGCCTGCTCTCAGATGTCAGAACACTGGCAGTTGACAGCAGTCACTGCATATGGGGCTTGTTTTTATTAACATTGACATATTTTCATAGAGCTTGTCTGCATTAGAACATATGCAGCACTTTAGCAATATTTCACATATCTTTTTTATTTTTTTTTTTTGCAAAATGACATGGGTGGACATGATATATGTGTTGTAACGAAAAATGTTGTAACTACTCTAGAAACAACACCATTATATTTGATTCATGGTAATTTAATGTATTTTCTGTGGCTGTAATATGATCTGCAATCACTAAAAATAGAGGAACAGGTAATGGGACCACAAACGGCTGACTATATCAAGATTCAAGATTCAAGTAGAGAAGTAGATAAGTAGAGCTGCTAAAATCATCAAAGACTTCACCCACCCCAGTAACCATCTTTTCACTTTGCTGCCATCTGGTAAGCGCTACCGTAGCCTGATGGCAAAAACCGAGAGACTCAGGAGGAGTTTCTTCCCCCAGCCCATCAGGCTCCTAAACTCAAAACCAGCCTCTTAACATCCTCATGCCTCCACTTAATGTTCCCTTTTTTCAGTAAGATATTCATCATTCACTACCTCACATAGACACACTGACAGTGTCACCCTGTTTGCACATTTGCTTCTTGTACATTCCTGTGTATCTTAAGATTTAAGACTACAGTAAAATGCACATATGCACATTGTACATCCCTGTATATCTTAATATTTAAGTCTACAGTTTACTTTCATGTACATTATTTTGCGTTCTATATTTAATTCTACAATATACATCTTTTTTATATTTTATTCTTATATTTTTATTGTTTACTTTTATTTCATATATCTTGAAAATAGAGGAACAGGTAATGGGACCACAAAGCTTAAACCATCCTGCTCTGTGCCTCACTCCCAGACACCTTTGCATGTGTCTGTGGGAAACTTTGCTTTAAAATAGCTCAGTTTAGTCTATTGGCCATGCGGACAAAATAGTGAGCGTGCTATTGATACTGTACCTTCCCCCTTATTCACGAGTGGCCGAGTATAATGTTAGCTGATTGGAATTGGGCAAGCATGAAATGGAAGTCAGGTTAATATTGATCCTGCTCTTTAACAGTCTGTTCTGCCTCCGGGTGTCCTTGCAGTCTCATTTTCAGGTGAGCAGCTCTGCCCTGACCCAATGACCCTCTCTGGACACAGATCTTTATAGCTTGTAATAAGAGAAAGAGTGAAAGAGAGTGAGAAGAAGGGCGAACATAAGAGACGTGTGATCTTTCAATAAAAATGTTATAGAAGTAAATCGACAAAAGTATGCTGACTGTTTGCTTAAGAAATTCAAATGTAAGGTGGCAAAATGTCTTAAATCTCTGCTGGTACCCTGATTATTTTTAAGAAAACAAGGGGACGGATCAAAATTATTTTGTGTTATAATTAACATTATACCACTTCTGATTCATTTGCATGTGAAAGACCAGTCAAATTCGCCCAAATATTTGAACACACAGGCATTCTAATTCTAAATCTCTGGAGCTGTCTGCGAAATTCTGTGCATATAGATTCCAGGTGGGCCTTGTAATCAGCCATATTGGTTCTGTATGTGTGATACCAAATGCTTCTCAAATGAGTAAAACCATAACAAAAACGTTGCATGGGTCTCCAGTTTCACTTTATGAACTTGGGTTTCTTTTTCCAGAGCTGACTGCAGAATTCCTGGCATTTGATCGACGAGCACAGCAAGCCCGCTTTGCCACTTTGTTTGTGTGCGAATGCACTTATGGCACATGTGCAACATTTTGTTTGAGTTAATATAGATCAGTCAACTGCAGAGGCATACGTCTACACGTCACACAATCTCTTTTTCCGTCTTAGTACACTGTGTATTTTTACAAAAGGCATCTCATCTGTCAATTCCAGAATGGTAAGATACATCAGATGGAATTACTGCTTTATGGAATATAATGTCATTCTTTATATGTTGTTGTTCTTTCAAGGCTACAAGTATGCATTACTCAAGTGGGGCAATAAGAGTGCAAGGCAAATACTCTAGAGCTAAAACCATAAATAAGACATGGACTCTGAGCAACAATAACCAACCAAATGAAGGCCTATTTGAAGCCTTTTAGTTCATCTGAAAAACTTGAACAGTAAAACTACCGAGAACTTAAATATTTCCACCTTGGGAGCTGCTTTCACAAACTGTAAAATTTCCTTTGCCACAATAAATGCCAAAAATATTTATTTTTTTTACGTTTGATGTGACTTTTGAAAGAAAAAGGCCATGTAAAGAGACCTGTGTGTTGAAGAAGTCTCATAGTGATGGAGTGACATAATTGAGTTGCAAACTAGAATCTTTTTTTTTTCTTTCATTTTTCAAAGCCTTCAAAATCCCAAGCTACTCAGCTCTCCTTGCATTTATCATGTAACAGTTTTGCACCGCTGAAGGTGCTATTTTGAGCCCACTTTAAATATTTGGTTTCCATCATATTGTGCTAGCCATTGGATATAAGTTTAGAGCTACAGCTACATTTTGATTTGTTTGTTATTCTATACATATGTCAGTCAGTCAATGACAGGTCCCCCGTCCCCCAGCTGTATGGATCAGATCCAAGCTTTTAGCAAACCACCACGACTGGCATACCAGCCATCACCTGGTCTTTCTCAACCCTGCTGCTTCATGCCAAATTTGTGCCCTGGGTAACATAAACCCTCTGATGGCAGAGCGGGTAAGCTATGCTGGGCTTGAATAGCCTCACTATTGACCGTGCTGGCTCACAGGAGTCCAGTGAGCGAGCTTCGGGGGTGCCGATAAACGAGGTGGTTGACAATACAAGTGAGGGGTCCTTTCGAGTCCCTGGGGAGGTCTGAATGTAGTGATCTCGAGTTCCCATCAAGCCTCATTCCTAAGACTGACAAATGATCGTCTATGTTACTAGATATCTTATATATGTGGCCATGTAGGCTTTCTATCAAAGGCTTGCCATTTAAGACAAAAAACAGGAAGCTTCTGTACCGTTGTCATTTCTCAAAATAGGATCATGCATCACTGTGTTCCAGAACCTAGTAAGCTTTTGTAGGCAAGATACATAGCACTCCCAATGTGAAGCATGTTCCAAAAGGTAGGAACATAATTATAGCCATGTTCCTAACTTAACTTTAAGTGGCAGCACTGCATGTATTTTTATTTTGTTATTTTTTTTGCACAGAAGATGATGCCAGAATCCATTACCGTGTGTTGGGTAGGAAAAAAGATGACGCAGAAGAATTCTATATTCATTAAAAAAAAAAAATTGACACAGAATGAGAGCTCAAACAGCTAATAAAAACATTGCAATAATCCACAACATGACTCTAGTATATCAATTAAAACTGTTTGGAGGGAAAAGCTGCATTTTTGTTTTAAATAAATCCAGAATTAAGAGATTTATTTTAATATATTCACATAATTTTTTTCCAACTAAAATACGAGTCCTCTATCCATAATACTGCTTTTGCCAAAAAAAAAAAAAAAAAAAGTAATCTCATCTGAATCAGGAGAGAAGGATGCACAGACCAAGCACTGTTTACAAGCAAAAACAGACTGAAACGGTTGTAAACAAATGTGCTGGTGGATTTTGATGTGAAAGGACAACATTGGAATGACTATGAATGTAAGATGTTATTTAATAGTCTGTGATATTTTTATCGGCTGTTTGGACTTTCATTCTGACGGCACCCATTTACTGCAGAGGATCCATTAGTGAGAAAGTGACGCAATGCTACATTTCTCCAAATTTGTTCTAATGAAGAAACAAACTCATCCAAATCCTGAATGGCCTGAAGGTGAGTACATTTTCAGAAAATGTTTATTTTGTGACCATATATGTGGACATCATTGAAAAATTACGTTTTGATCTATGTTTTGCATATATGACAATTAATTGTGAACACAAATAGCCTGGTGGTTGTGCTATTGGCACGAATAGATGACCATAATGGTATAGTAATGAGCGCACGTTGATTAATGTTAATCTTTGATACAATGCATTATCCAGTTGTTTAGTTAATATTCAACCCCTTTTCCATTTGGAGTATTCATTCTTTGTGATATAAAATTGACTCATTGTGAACATGGAATGACATATGAGTGTCAATGATGTTTGTAGCTGTTACTAGGGACTACATCTACAATTTAGCAACAAATACAACAAATGAAGATTTGCAGTGAACAGGTCTAAGTGGGAATTTATATTTATTCATTTTGATTTCCTTCTTGTGGCTTCTTGTGTAAAACATTCTAAAGCTAAATATTTGTTTGTTTGTTTGTTTTTTGTTTTTACTTTTCCCCTCTCAAACTTTCTCCATTTTCTCAGGATCATTTTCTTGTCAAAATCCGCCTGGTTTATTTTGTCTGCATTGCACTGAGGTCCTAAGCTTTAACTTGCCAGTCAAGACTGGAGCTCAGCTCCATCAGCTCTCCCTGCTTTAATGCAGGCGTAATGACGGTTTACAGAATTACAGTCTTAAGTTTCCCTCCATCTGCTTTGATCCATGACCGCTCGCTGGCTCTGTGCCTCTAAATGTTACACGCTCCCTTTTCCAAAAAGCGGTCCCACTTCTTCCTTGGCTCTGATGAAAGCTCCTGAGATATGAGACAGAGCAGGAAGCCCGCTGTGTTATTTTATTTATTTTTTTCCCCTCTCTCTCCTTCTCTTTTTCCTTCTTCATCTGTGTAGTGGTGTTGACAGCATTCGAACGTGACCGCTCTGAGACAAGGTACATGAACCCCAAGGGAGTGTAGGGAACATTTTAAACACTGCACTGAAAAGAAACGTTGAAAGAGTGTCAGACACTTTCTATTTCTGATAAGTGTTTCTTATTTGCTTTTTTCCCCACAGAATTTCTCTGTTCTGGTGTCTCAGGCAAATCTGACCTTACACAAAATGAATCAAGTGACGTGTGTCAGGCCTTACTGCCATTTTTCTCTTTTCTTTAGTAATTAAAGCTGCAGAATTAATATTTTTCTTTTCAATACAAAAGTGGCTACACACTTTTTTTTTTGCATAATTTTTCTTTTTGCCTCTGATAAGACTGTTTGATGGGCTTTGGTGGTATCTGCAGTCGCTTAATTGTGCTGCTGGGTTAAATCTTGTTTTTGTTCATATTTAAAGAGTAGATTTCATTATGCCTAATGAACTTGGAAATGTAGACGGGTCTACATATGCTTCATCATGAGTTAATTTAAGGGAGAATTATAGAGTCTTAAAGCATTATAGTTTTCCTGTGGTTCCAGTCAGGATATTGACATAAAAAGTGTTACACAATTTGACATCATTGCTGATATTCACGCCAGACTGAGTTTGTTCATATAGCAATACATTCCAGAAAAAAAGATGCTAATGCCTTTTTACTCAAAACTGAGGTCTCCAAACTCAGTCCTGGAGGGCCAGTGTCCTGCAGAGTTTTGCTCCAACCCTAATCAAACACACCTGATCCAGCCGATAAAGGTCTTACTAAACTTCCAGGCAGGTGTGTTGAGGCCAGTTGGAGCTAAACTCTGCAGGATACCGGCCTTCCAGTACCAAGTTTGGTGACCACTGACACAAAGGATGTTAACTGTAATAATAATGATAAAGTTCTCAAATAGTTCTAAAAATCTGTTTAAATTTAAATTAATATCAGATTCCAGACCACAACTGTAACTTTAACGGCACAGAGAAACAATATAATTGGAATCCCTTTCAGAATTTTTTTTTTCCAGCTGATGAATGAATAAAACATCAGCCAATCAGAATTCATCCTACATTAAAGAGTGCACACATTAAAAGCGGCAGACAGCAAAACTGCAGCACATGCGTATAATAAACAGAATGTTATTGTGTGGTTGTAGGTGCAATTGTAGGTATATTTTTATAGTTATCTTTATCGTTATAGTTTTTTTAATGGGTTTTTGAAATAAAATAAGTTCCTATATTGCTTGGCAACCACAATATTTATCTGTATACAGTATATATATATATATATATATATATATATATATATATATATATATATATATATATATATATATATATATATACACACACACACACAGTATACACACACAGTATAATCTTTAATGTATGTATTTGTATAGGTGTTTTAATGTACTTTTTATGCCATGCAATTCTCAAATTTGCTTGAGTACACCAGTGTTCAAACTGAGTGGGGGTGGGGGGGTTATGGGCTAAATACTGAATACTGCGTGATTCAGTATAATAAAATGCATTCATTTAGAATGCTCCCAAACTTCAAGATATGGGGGCAGAAAATGTATATATTTTCATCATTTCATATACTTTATCAATATTACACCAACAGTAATTTTTTTTTTCAAAAATCATTATAAAATATCGATTTTATACAACAGATCAACGTACAAGAAGTTAATATTAGGAGGCTTACGTTTTAGACCCCATATTGCCTATTTCGCCAACAAAAATGCTTCCAATCAAAGCCACAGCACTGTTTTGTGCTTCTGAAAAAAATCCTGAATGAATCAATCATATAAATGATGCAGATAAATCGCAATAACTAACTTATTAACAGTGACTTGAATTTCACATTTTAAAGTAGCTTTATATATATATATTTTATAGTTTTAAATATAAGTATTCAACGTTTTAAGATTAAAATATCAAAACTTTATTTATGCATTTTTAACTGCAGGTTAAAGCATTCATGCCTTGCATTAAACAGTTTGTAAATTCATCTAAATGACACTTCAGATGCAGCTTCTGTGTTTCCTCTGCATTGCAAGAATTTTGTTGATAATGATTTTATTTGTTGGTAACAGCCCCAAATTACTTATTGTAATTGACTTTACTGATGACTTTATTGAGAAAAAAAAGACTTTACAAATGTAAAAATGCCCATAAAGGGTAAAAAGCATTTTAAACTTGGTAAATATTAATTTATGTCATTGCTGTGAACTGACCACCACACAGAATCAGCTGTCCATGGCAGTCCTGCAGCGCAACACACTTCTGCAAAATATCGTCTGATTATCGATCTTTATCAATAAAATCCCAGAAAATATAGAGATATCATTTTTTGTCAACATCGCACATCCCTAGTGTGATATTAGATATTTAATTCTTCTTTGCTTAGTGATTGTTTGGTACACCTAATTCACTGATCATCCTAAAATAATCTCAACTCTTAGAACTAGGTTTTCTCAATGATAACAGGAACTAGACAAAAAATGCATTATATGAATATAGAGTTTTATTTAATTTTATAATTATTATAATTTTATTTATTTTTTGTTGGGGAGGAGGGGGGGGGGGGGGGTTGGAGGAACAACAAGAGCTTTGACACAGTTCGAAAACTGAAGTACACACTTTGTCTGTTTTCAACATCCTTGTCTCCCTGCAGGCCCTCAGGAAGACGAGGCCCTGAGAGGGAGGAAGGCCTTCCGTGGCCAGGCTTTGGTCAGCCAGAATCCTGAGACAGAGCTGATGCTCGAGGGGGACGATGACGCTGTCAGTCTACTGCAGGAGAAAGAGGTGGACAACTTGGCAGGTGAGTCAACCTATACACAATAAACAGTGCAATCTGTATGGAAGAGACGGTTCTCCGTTCAGCATGCATCAGCTCCATGACGTTCCTTCAGTCCTCAGGTTTAAAGGTTCTATGTGCCACATGAGTTTGGATAAATCATTTTTAGACATAATTTGTTATATTATTGAAATGATAAAGTTGTATTCAACCATACCTGTAGGTTTGCCTGAACAGCAAAATCCTGCCAAAAGCACTTAATCTGAAATGTCTGCATAATTCCACACTGGGTAGCATTTATTTATTTAGACATAGCTTAAGCATGGCATTTTGTCAGAACGACAGAATTTGACATAGAACAGATAGATAAATATATCTTACCTTTCGATCTAGAGGCAGACCAGTGTAGTTAGTGTGGCTGCTTTGCGTTTGGACTATGTTTACGTTTTTCTGGAAGTGTGTATAGGGTTAACCATTGATCTGGACAGTGTTACTTTTTTTTTTCTTTTTTTGCTGAATGTGTATTTATTTATTTTTTAAGTCTATAGTAAAACAATATTTTAAATAGGTCTTTCTCTTCTATTTTTTCTCACAGCAAATTTCTGTCCCCGGATTTTTATTTGCAGAGGCAAGTTTGGCTATTTAAAGACAGATTAACACTTCAAGAACCACAAATATTACATTAAATCAAATTAATTAAATATCATTATTAAAGAATTGATTCTGAACAACAATCAGGGCTGCGTTTCCCAAAAGCATCGTAAGCCTAAGTTGATCGTAAAAACGATCGTACGATTGATCTTAATATTACGGTCTGTTTCCCAAAAGCATCGTAGCTTAAGTAGCACTTGAAAATCTTCGTAGATCTACGAGTGCTCTGGAGTAATCGTACATCCCCAAGTGCATTGTAAGAAGACAGATTTATGAGGACACCTGCAGGACAACCGGCAGATTACACTTTTATCTAGATTTAACACACTGCAACGCCAGTAATATAATAATATTTTGATTGTACTTTATTGTACACTTTATTGTACTCGTTTATTGTTTACATGAATTTATAAATGAAATAAATAAAAAAGGGGAAAACAAGATGAAAAAAAAACACATCTTTGTTTTTCTCTATCTCCTCTAAGAGGACATTAATTTCATCCTTTTGAAAGGTATCTTTTTTTTTTTTTTTTTTTTTTTCTCAGCCATTTTGTC
This sequence comes from Carassius auratus, assembly GCF_003368295.1. Classification (NCBI taxonomy): domain Eukaryota; kingdom Metazoa; phylum Chordata; class Actinopteri; order Cypriniformes; family Cyprinidae; genus Carassius; species Carassius auratus. Next base: position 14,156,197 of record NC_039282.1, on the reverse strand, counting down.
AGTGTCTCCGCCTGTATGTAGGTGCTTTATATAGACTTGATTGTATTGATTGGTAATCCAAAACAGATGACAATTATTAGGTTAAACGTTCAGAATACGATTCCATATAAGGTTACATTTTAGCACTTCGCGAATGGACAGCGACTCCTAAGTAGCACGTAGAGCGCGTTCTCGCGCGTTCATGTTAAGTGCATTTTTGGGAAACGCTCGTGGAATTGCTGCGAGCGTTCGTAAGTTTGCACGTAGAAAACGCTCTTAAGAGCTAAGATACATCGTTATCGGGAAACCCGGCCCAGGATGCAATCAAGATCAATATAGATGATTTAATTGTTTAAAGTTTCATACCTTTCCAAATTACTACTGCTAATATTGAGTTGTCGAAACTAACCTCATGTTTAATATATTTGGAGGATAATTCATTTTTAATCCAGGATTTTTCCTTTGTAACTAAAATTGTCTAATGATTATTTTATTTTGTTTTATTTATTTTAGTTTGAGGAATAATTTTCTAAAAATCACTTAAATTTCCATTATTCCCAGCAACTCTAATATCAGAATGACTTCTATTTTTTATCAGCTCTACGCTGGAAGATGTTATATGTGATTTATGTATAGTGAATGTGTAGATGACATGTTATTAATAATAGCCTGAATAATCAATGCCCCACTCGCTCTGCAGACCTTCATTAGTCACTGAAGGTTAAAAATGAGTGGTGAGAGATAAATGCATCTGTAGAATATCCAATGCCATAATTAATCTTTATATTTTCTTTGCTATCTGAAGTGTTATGTAATGCTCAGTCCTATATGCATACCTTATCATGTTATTAAAGCTCCATACAAACTGTTCAAACTCATTCACAATTTATAAGCAGATCTGTATGCCAATCTAGGTGTTTTTTTCTTCTTTCAGTGTTTTGGACTCATGAATTCATTCATCAGATCTAAATCAGGGTTGCCTCAATTACCTTTAATATGTTCTCACCAATGAAAGCCAATTCAGAGTGCAGGAATGCAGACTGCTGTTCTTTTTCTTCCATCCATATTTTACTGGAATGCAATCAATCATAAATCCTGGCACGGCTTATTATAAATTCCTGAAATGTTAAATGAGCACCATCAAATAGATTCACATAAAGCATCAGATGCGCTGATATTGTATTTCCAGCACTTTGATTTACTTTTGATTGTATTCACAATACTTTTAACTGCTTACTGATTATTTAAAAAACAACTTTAGTAAATTTATGTTGAAAAAATTAACAATTAAAAATATCAGTGGAAACCATTTATTGTATGCCACTGTAGATTTGTGCAGTATTTGTAGATGATTATGCCTAAATCTGTTTTATTATTTATGTAAGCTATTTATGACTCATTGTAGGTAGGCTTATGTTGTGACCTGTTTTAATGACAATTGTTGTATTTGCTCAACATTTAGTTTTCAAATATGTGTGTTATGCATGTTTGTTTTACTATAGTTGATCTCTGTTATCTGAATGGTGTATCTTTGCCACAATGGGAGCTGTGCCATCTGTGTCAGTATGCTGTGTGTGCTGTTTCTATTTTCTGACAGCAGGCCTACATGCTAATGCTAGTGCAAATGGGTGCAGTGTGAACAATAGGCCAATCAACAACAGCCTTCTCAAAGCCAATGAGAAGGGCTCAGTTCGCCTACAGCCAATCAGAGAACAGGAGCTGTCAGCTAAACATAGACAGAATAGGTGTGATGTTAAAGAGATATGATACTGATTTTTTTTTTTCACACAGGCTCTCTTATGTGTGTGTGTTGTTGCATATTAGACCACCATATTAACATTTAACCTGCACCACTTTATACTCTATTGATCCATTTCACATCTACGTTTGTACTATGCTCAAACAATAAATTGTCTTATTTTCATATTTGTATTAGGGCCCATGTAGTGACAGAGAGAACAATCATATATTTACCCAGCATGCCTTTGTCTTGCCAAACTCCAGTGAAATCACAGTCGACAGTGCGAGGCAGTCTTATTAACAGCTGACGTCAGGAGAGAGCGCGCGACCTGACTGCACGCAGCTCAGATTTGCTGAGTACAACTGCACCTTTATCCCAACATGATAATCTGCTAATCCTATTCTGAAATCAACACTACATCACTGGAACACTAGCGATACAAATGAATCAAATAGGATTATTATTATTATTATTATTACATTTTTGTAATTTTATTTTTTGTCATTTTTATTTTTATTTATTTGTTGTTGTTGTTGTTGATGTTGTTGTTGGTTTTTTTTTTTTTTGGGGGGGGTCATAAAATATAGTATAGTATAGTATAGTATAGTATAGGACTGCATCGTTTAGTACAGTATAGGCCTATAGCTAATGTTTATAAGCATCGATAAATATTGTTCATATGGTTTTACATAATTGAGAAACTGCCCAGTCCCAGCAGCAGATGAGATTACATGTCATGTGAAGCCTGGTTGCTCTGATTATGTAATATGAACGTATTTTTGTGTGATCTCATTTTTTTTAAAGGTCTCTGAAGGGTTTAGCGCTAATCCTCTCTGCGCGTTGGATTAATGCTGTATTGTCTCTGGATTCGCAAGTGTCCTTCTAAAGGCCACGTTACAATTGCCCTTTCTCTATTAAACGTGTTAGTTTACATGAGCGGACCTTGATTCGGATTAAAGGGCTCACTAGCTTTTCACAGGTGAAGCGATGTTGCCTTGTCGAATTATTTGAGGTTAACATTTTTATTCGTTCGGCATAACTCCTTATAAGATAAATGTGATTAAAACATTGATTGGCCTATTTCATACTCTTGCTCCTCAGTTAACATTAACAACATAGTATTTGGAATTGGTTGTAGCCTATAGGTGTTGTGTTGGGGCCAACAAATATGATACTTGTGGTTTTATTCCTCGGCTACTCAATTTTACATTAATTTTATCTGTGTGTGTGTGTGTGTGTGTGTGTGTGTGTGTGTGTGTGTGTGTGTGTGTGTGTCCGTTTCGCGTAAAATCTTGTCGTATTGTTGGCTATAAACTATTCGTTTATTTTCAGTCTATCATATCTTCTATTTAAAGTCCTGCTTTGCTGCTACACAGATTGTTTCGTTTGTAATATTTGCTGGAAAGTAAAATGGCGGTACAAAAGGAGGCAGGGCGGTTTTGGTTTCTACGAGCGGTCTGGGAGAGCAGTGAGGAGTGCTCTGGGAATTGAAACCCAAATCCACTTGTAATCTTGCAACAGTATCGGGCATAATTGGCCGAGGAGAGTAGATTAAGATTGATGAGACGTTAAAGTGGCTCTTTGGAGTTCAGGAAGATCGATACATATCCCAATTTCTAGAGCATCTCCTCACATCCAGGACAGACCCGTGGGCTGCTTCAAGGGTGAACTAATAAAAGACGGAGGACTGGTCAAAGAGAAACATTTAGAGCGCGCGTGCGCGCGCAGTTGGGATTAGATCCTAAATCGTTAGACCGGAGGTCAAAATGTCTGTAAATATTTTAATAATCTTTGTAAGGTCAATTTTACAGGTTTCATATAATCAAAAGGAAATTTCAACGACTGATTTGATTAGGAAGCGCATAAATGCGTATCACTCAAATATGATTTGTTTTGTAGCAAGATAATGAAAGAAAGTGACTGTGAAATTATTGCCGTTAGGCCTCATAGAAACGCTTACCTATTAAAATAATCGAAGGTATTTTTTTTTTATATATATAATTTTTAGATAGCCGACGCTTCAATTTGAAGGACTAATCGTGTAATTTCTAAAATTATTCGCTTTAACAATTTACATTTTTTCCCCATTTCATTTTTCATTCGTATGTTGGTGCAAAACTCCATATTTACCTTTTAATTCAATTAGAAAAAAATATATATACTAAATTCATAATTTTTGTGTAAATCCAAATGATCTTGAATATAGTCTACCTACGATAGGCCTATACCTACAAACACATTCTGAATAAATGTCACAAATTGTTTAATGTAGGCCTATGTGTATTGTTGTGTATAAATACATCAGCTACTAACTTGCATTACCTCTCGTTTGTTGGTGACTGCCTGGCGAGACCTATTTCCCCTGTGAAAATACAATTCTGTGTCATTTTTATAGGCCCTGTTATTTTGAGCACCCCGGCCCAGCTTATCGCCCCGGTCACTGTAGCTCGTGGGACTCTCTCTATCACTACCACGGAAATCTATTTTGAAGTGGACGAAGATGACCCAGCCTTCAGACGCATTGATGCCAAAGTAGGTTGCATTTGTATATGTATTTGTAAGTGTGTACACATAAAAATACCAAGCAGAATATCACTTTGAATGACATGGAACCAAATAAAATACTATGAAGTGCTTAATAATTTTACAGCTTTATTAAAACCTTTAATTATTTAATAACGTTAAAAAGTATATATATATTTTCTTAACCGAGCCCCATGCCTTGAATGCCCCGTAAGGCCACGTGCAAAGATCTTGATTTTGTTTTTAAAAATGCTGTCTAGTTTTTACTAGACCTGCATTCATTACAAAATATCAGTTTAGAATGATGGTTTATGTACAAATAACCGCTATGTAAAATTAACCAAAGCTATGTGTTAAGAACTCATAATCGCATGAATCTGTTATACTTATTTTGGTCATGAATTACATATTAAGTCAAGTAAATATAGTCCAAAAAAAAAAAAACGTAGGTTAAAATGACATTATTTGAACATTATTTGAGGGGTGCATTTTTGATGTGTCTAACTGTCATAAGAGATTTTTATCGTCAAATCACATTTCAGCTATCCATATTTCAGTTCATCTTTGTCCTTCGCTCAACAACACTGTTCACAGGAAGAAATGATTTTCTTTCTTTCCTTATTTTTCTGTTTTGGTGTTTTCCCCGCTTTTTTATTTAGTAAGAAACATGCTAACATCGTGTGATTTTTATGCCAAAGATCCAGATGCTCAAAAATCCCCAAATATCGTGCCTCGTCTTACACTGCAGTGTTTATGCATCATGAATCATTAGTTGGACACAAATATTAATTTGTTTTTATTAACTCTTTAAATAAACTCAGAGACAGATATAAAAAATCAAACCACAAAATGTTATATTCCAGTGTATTTCAAGTGCATTATTTTCAGGTATATATATTTT